>NC_046317.1:3454180-3768953 GCF_009819535.1 Lacerta agilis | reverse complement strand
GGAAGTTTGGTCCACTGCAAGCACAGTTCTAGCCACGTCAGGAAACTTTTGTTGTCTTGTCATGCAGCCAGGGATTGTACGCGCACGCGAGAGGGAACAAAGATGACCCAAACAGTGATTTTGCCGCAAGTCCTGATCGTTAGGCACAGTTCTGGGTTTTAGCTGTGTTTCTCCACACATGCTTAGGAACAAAACAGTCAGCCCAATGGTTTTAAGGGGCTTTTTCTGAGCCAGTCACCGGGGGGGGGGGGGTCAGTAGTGTGACAAACGAAGGACTCTGGCAACTGAGAGCCTCCTGGGGACCTTCTAATTTGCAGCAGAGGTTGGAAAAGCTTAATCCCTTTAAATTTCTCTTTATTGATTGGGGATTTGCGGCTAAATCACTCGCTATAGAAATGCATTTGCTCCCTCATTCGGAGTGCATTAACAGGCCAGAGAAGGAAGGGTGCTCCTCCGGGAGTGCGATTGTGCGACATTGGCCAGAGCGGGTGTGTGTGTGTGGCTGGAGTCTTTCAGAATGCAGAGCCTGAGGAAATTCCAAAGCACGCCAGACCAACCTGACAAGATTTAGAGGGGCTTGAGAGCAGGCCTTGAACGGGCCATAGCTCAGAATTGGGTGCTTCAAGGGGCTTATGGCATAGCTGCCAACTTTTCCCTTTTCCTGCGAGGAATCCTATTCGGAATAAGGGAATTTCCCTTTAAAAAGGGCAAAGTTGACAGCGATGGCTTATGGCTGTAGCTTCAGCTAAGGAAGGTGCTGTGGATTAAAGCCAGGATCTATCCACGTCTTGTGCCCCTCTTTGTGCCCCAACTGGGCCAGGCTAGAAGACTGGAACACCTTCAGCTCAATCCGGATAACTGGACTCACAACTGTGTGTTATGAGCACCGGTATTAACTTCAGAGGTCTAATAAATGCTGTGGCTACGTTAACTTGAAACAGTTCTTCTTTATTTCTACAAGCTACAATATATACAGATTATACAGCCTGTGTGGCTAAGTTCCTTCCACACATCTTATCTACAGCAGGGAGATAAAATAACACAGTCTGTCTGACCTGACCGTACTGACAAGACATAGCACAGAGAAGTTAGCGCACACGCGCCCTGACGTCACGGCGCGTGCGCAGCATCCCAGGTGAACTGCGCATGTGCGGACATGCACAGTCCACCCAAGATGGCAGGCGCGAGTGGCCGGCAGCGGCACCCCTTCCGACCGAACAGCGTCTGTGCTGCTGTTCACGCGCTGCAGCCTTAAAACTTGCCGCGCCCCATGCGCGCTGGCGGCACCGATCGCGGGGGCGGGGCGCCACCCCAAGTGTCACCCCCCCCAGGGTGGTACCTGGGGTGGACCACCCCCTACGCCCCCCTCGCTCCACCCCTGCCTCTGACCGTTAAGTCCAGTCGTGGACAACTCTGGGGTTGCGGCGCTCATCTCGCTTTAGTGGCCGAGGGAGACCGTGTACAGCTTCCGGGTCATGTGGCCAGCATGGCTAAGCCGCTTCTGGTGAACCAGAGCAGTGCACGGAAACACCGTTTACCTTCCCGCCGGAGCGGTACCTATTTATCTACTTGCACTTTGACGTGCTTTTGAACTGCTAAGTTGGCAGGAGCAGGGACCGAGCAACAGGAGCTCACCCCGTCGCGGGGATTCGAACTTCTGACCTTCTGAACAGCAAGCCCTAGGTTCTGTGGTTTAGACCATGGCGCCACGCACGTCACTGTATATAGAAGGAGCATAACTGGGGTTCATAAAGGAGCACCACTTTTGGGTGTCACCTGAGGAAGAGGGGCATCAAAGATCACATTACTTAAGTAACATTACTTGGTAAATTGATAAATTCAGCTAAATAAGCAAAACAGTTCTGAAGAATACTTTGTATTTAGATTAGGGTGGGGAACCTGTGCTCCTTCAGCTGTTGCTGGACTGCAACTCCCATCCCTCCTGACTCCTGGTGATGCTGGCTGGGGCTGATGGGAACTGGAGTAGGCCATAGGTTTCTCACCCATTTTAGATTGTGACTTCTACAATGCACCAATGTATCATCTTAGAACAGGCATTCCTTTGTGTTGGAGGGAGAAGGGGGAATTCCTCTTAAGATGGTGTTTGCCATTAACAGTTTCTATACGTTTCTGTATCAATAACGGGTTTGTTTTTTAATAAATAAAAAACCCGCTACCTGATGAAGCAGGACGCCATTTTGGATGCTTAAAAGGTTGTGTGTGTGTTTTAATTGCTTGATTTAACCAATATTGATTTAGCCCTATTGAAAAACGCATAACTTTCAAAAGATTATTAGGAACTGTCTTACATCAAATCAGGCCTTTGGCCCATCCAGCCCAATGCTGCCAACCCTCTCCAGGGCTCCAGGCTGGAATTTCTGCCAGCCTTGCCTTGAGTTGTCAGGGACTGACTATGGCAGGTGTGGGAAGCCTTAGGCCCTCCAGATGTTGCTGAACTACGACTTCCATCAGTTTTAGCAAGCAGTTCTAATGACCATTGGTGGTGGGAGTTTAGTGTAGCAACATCTGGAGGGCAAGGGCTCCTCACACCTGGATGATGGGATCTTATGGAGGCAAAGCACCTGCTCTAACCCTGAGCTGCAGCCCTTTCCCAGATGGAGAAAAGAAGAAGAAGAAGAAGAGTTTGGATTTGATATCCCGCTTTATCACTACCCGAAGGAGTCTCAAAGCGGCTAACATTCTCCTTTCCCTTCCTCCCCCACAACAAACACTCTGTGAGGTGAGTGGGGCTGAGAGACTTCAGAGAAATGTGACTAGCCCAAGGTCACCCAGCAGCTGCATGTGGAGGAGCGGGGACGCGAACCCGGTTCCCCAGATTACGAGTCTACTGCTCTTAACCACTACACCACACTGGCTCTCAGGTATCAGGTTGCTCAGAGGCACAAGGAGAGCCGACTAGGCAGAAGGCCACCCTAGCCGCCCTGTAGGCTCAATGCATCTTCAAGCCATTGAGTGGAGGAAGCAAGAACAAAACAAAACAAAACAGAGCCCTGCTGAATTAGACCACTTCCACTTCCTACAGCAGCCCACAAACAAACTGGAAAGCACCAGTGGAAGAGAGCTGGCATTCAGAGGCACATTGCCTCTGCACATGGAGATGCCACACAACCACGATAACTACAAACCAAGCATAGCCAGTGTGGTGTCTTTCTTCCAGGTGCCACTGGACTACAACTCCCATCTCCCTTGAACATGCTGGCTGGGGCTGATAGGTGTTGGAGCCCAACAACATCTGCTGGGCACCATGTTGGCTACCCCTGTTACAAGCCATTGATAATTCTCTCTTCCCAGAATTTTTCTAATTCCTGTATCGCAGCTCTGGGATCCCAGACTCTCTTTTAGGAACTGGCCTGTCTGCTGTATTCCAGTTTTTGTTTTATCAGAGCAATGGGAAGGAGTAAATACATGACTTTTCTCTGAGGCTTATAAGACACTAGGAGGAGGAGGAGGAGGAGGCTGGAGGCTTGCAGCCTCTCATCAGCCCTACCTTTGCCTACCTCCACTACAGCAGATTACTGGTTGGGCTACTCATGAGTAAGCAGCAGTTTAGCAGCTTCTCCCACACACCCCTTTTAAAGCTCTTAGGGTGGGTCCATCAACATAATTTACGGCAGCGAGTTATATACATTGTTAAAATTGTCTACAAAGTACTTCCCTCGGTCCCTCCAACCAATTTGACTGGGTTTTTCTCAAGTTCTAGTATCGTGAGAGAGGGAGAAGAAAAAAACCTCTATTCAATTTCTCCACACCAAGAATAATTTTATAAACCTCCATTTCGGCCCCCATTAATCTTCCCTCAACACTAAAACAGCTCCAAACATTTAGCTTTTCTTTAGAATAAAGGTGCTCCCCGGTGCCCTCCCTCTGCTCATCTTGCTTGCCATTTTCCAGCTCAACAAAACCCCTTTTGGAATGGGGTGTCCAGACCTGTTCACGTTATTTGAATGCGGCCTCGGCAGAGATTTATAGAAAGCTATTATGATATTGACAGTTTTATTCTTGATCCCTTCCCTAACAATCCCTAGCATGGAATTGCCTATTTCGCAGCTGCTGCACATCGAATTGACCTCTTTATTGAGCTGTCCACCAAGACCACAAGATGTTTTTCCTGCTCTATCACTGCCAGTTCAGATCCCATCCATGGATATACCCCTCCCCACCCTCTCACTATATATAAGGGTCTGCTGACTTCTGTTTCAGTGTATCTGAAGAAGTGTGCATGCACACAAAAGCTCATACCAAGAACAAACTTAGTTGGTCTCTGCTATGTACTGAGTTGAATAGGATTGAGATTGCAGCAGTCTGATTGGTCCGCAGGAGCCACCCAATCCAGCTCCAGGTGGAAGTGAATCCGCACTCCGATTGGCATACAGGAGTATCCCGGAATTAGCCAATCACGTGGGGCCCATTGTGTAAATAGTGTATATAAAGCAAACGTTTTGGGGAAACTGCATTCCTCACTTCTATGAGCTGAATAAAGAGCATGAAATTCACACTGGACTCCGAGTATATTTTAGTCTCTAAGGTGCTACTGGAAGGAATTTATTTTATTTTATTTTATTTTGTTTTGACCATGGCAGACCAACACGGCTACCTACCTGTAACTATTTATAGCTAATTTGGGTGTCTCTTTGCTGCAATCCTTTGACCACATTCCTGGAAGTAAGACCCATTGAACTCCATGGAGCTTTCTTCTGAGTAAAGCTTCTTAAAGGTAAAGGGACCCCTGATTGTTAGGTCCGGTCACGGACAACTCTTGGGTTGCGGCTCTCATCTCGCTTTACTGGCCAAGGTAACCGGCATACAGCTTCCGGGTCATGTGGCCAGCATGACTAAGCCGCTTCTGGCGAACCAGAGCAGCGCACGGAAACGCCGTTTACCTTCCCGCCCGAGCGGTACCTATTTATCTACTTACACTTTGATGTGCTTTCAAACACCACTGGTCCTGTTAGCTAGGGATCATGGGAGTTGTAGGCCAATACGTCTGGAGGCCCGCAGTTTGGGGATGCCTGGATTAGACTATTAGTGTTGGACTATTAGTGTTGGACTTCTTCGTTGAAAGAAAAGGCCGCCTGCAATATCTTTACTTATTTTTAGTTCTGAATATGTAATAATCAAACAGCTGCAAATCACCACTCCACACCAGCACTATGCAAAACATTTGATCAACTTAAATACAGTTTTCAAATAATCAGTTACCCTATCACATCACTGCATTCGGTGCAGCAGGTAAACACTCCCTCTAATTAGTTAAATTGTCAAGAGACCACAGGTGTGTTGACTTGTCAAGAGCTCACAGGTGTGCTGCCGTGCAGATCAAGACTACAAACACACACCTCTGAGTAGCACCACCGACCACCTCAATATTAAGAAAACCCAACAATCAGTACCCTAGGATTTAATTCATCAGACCTAAAGACTTGAACTTACTTAAGATAGCAAGGTATTTCCTGACCTTATCAATTATGCTTTTGTGCTGTTTTAAATGTGCATTTTATATTTGACTTCCTTTAGCAGGCTAAAGTATTCTTTTTGAAATCTTTAAGATAAAAAAATGGTTAATTTTGTGGCATTAAACGTGCACTTCATTGTTGACATACTTTGTAATGTGTTATTTAAAAATCTGTAAGATAATATTTTTGTTTCCTGTTATGTTGCTTTGAATGTTTACTTGACTTTATTCAGCAGTGTTTTATTCTGGGTTGTTTTCAGAATTTCCTTAAAAATCGAAAGCGACATAGAAACGAAATAATCAATCCTGATCCCTCAGTAGTTTTTATTCCACTTATACAAGGCTGCATGGTTTTCCTTTTGGGAGAGGAAGAGGCATGCAAAATAGGACTTTGTGTGGACAGGCGGAGTCCCCCAAACCCCAGGCGACCCCTGAGCGGAATAATGACACAAAACATTTTTTTTCCAGTGGGGGGAAGATACTTTATTTCAAAAGATTTTAAAAGCAGTGTTTAAAATTAAGTTGTTCCTGACAGTTAAAGGTAAAGGTACCCCTGACGGTTAGGTCCAGTCTGGACACCACTCCAAGTGCTAAACTGGTTTTGAGGCTTTTTCCAGTTAAAAACAAAAGCCCAACAGAAGATAGTGTGCATGGAGCAGTTTGAATGTGGGAAATCATTATCTAAGTAACCAGGAGTAATCCACATGCTCTTGTAGATCTCCTACACGGTCTCATCATATTTACCGGGAAATGAATACCGAGATAATTTTTTCCCTTCAAAGTGAAATGAACTTCCTGAGTTCACTTTAAAAAAAAAAAGTCCATGCATTTTATGCTCACAAATTAAAATGCACATTGTAAAAACCCATTGTCTGCGTGTATAATTTGGCTCTTGATGGAAAAACCAGAGGTTCCTCTTCCCTACCTCAACTCAGCCTGGAAAAATAAATAAATCAATTGTTAATTTGAAAGTTGCAGCCCAGACATGGGTTTAATGGGTAGCTCTGGGCAAATCAATTGCTCAGCATCAGCAGTTCCCACATTGTAAAATGGGAATGATAATGACTCACCTCACCGGGTTATATGACACTGGTGTTAAGGGCCACAGCATAAAAAACCTGTGAATGTGAATGAATGTGGATTCATCACATTGAATAACACCGGCCTGCCATGGAAAATCCACTCTGGGTGAAGAATTCAGACCAGGTACATGGAGAAGA
Organism: Lacerta agilis; assembly: GCF_009819535.1. Taxonomy (NCBI): domain Eukaryota; kingdom Metazoa; phylum Chordata; class Lepidosauria; order Squamata; family Lacertidae; genus Lacerta; species Lacerta agilis. The sequence goes on along the minus strand of NC_046317.1, from coordinate 3,762,260 downwards.
CAAGAGTCCTGAGGTGGTCTCGCTGTATCAAAGTGCAGAGAAGGGCAGCCGTTCCCCATTATAAAAGCACCACAACTCTGTGCAAGCAAAACACAGGCAGTTCAGAAAGAATTCTCATAATGCATCCCTTGCCCCTGCTCTAGTGCTTGTCTTATTTGAGGAAGGAGAGCAATGAAAGAATCTGTGACACTCCCATGCAGGCACACCAAGACCCGAAATGGTATAGTCAGTTTTGCTGCCTCTTCCTCATGGGTAGGCATACTAAGGCCTGGGGGATGGATCCGGCCCAATCTCCTTCTAAATCCGGCCCATGGGCAGTCCTGGAACCAGCGTGTTTTTACATGAGTAGAATGTGTCCTTTTATTTAAAATGCATCCCTGGGTTATTTGTGGGGCATAGGAATTTGTTCAACCCCCCCCCCCCCCAATATAGTCCAGCCCCCCACAAGGTCTGAGGGACAGTGGACCAGTCCCCTGCTGCAAAAGTTTGCTGACCCCTGCTCTTCCTCATAGTCTGCTGAATTTGCGGCTGCGGCCTCAGTGAACCTTCTAATATTGTCATTATCTTTACAAAGGACTTAGAGTTGCTGGAATGCCTCTTCAGCTCTCTAGGTAAATTGCTCATCAGAGAATCACAGAATGAGTTGGAAGGGACTCCAAGCATCTTCTAGCCCAACCCCCTGCAATGCAGGAATCTCAACTGAATCATCCATGGCGGATGGCCATGCAGCCGCTGCTTAAAAACTTCCAGTAAGGAGAATCCATAATCTCCTAAGCACACACCCTGAGTTCCACCAACTTTGGGGGGAGGCAGTGCACAGTTGAGACTCCAGTACTTTGGCCACCTCATGAGAAGAGAAGACTCCCTAGAAAAGACCCTGATGTTGGGAAAGATGGAGGGCACAAGGAGAAGGGGACGACAGAGGATGAGATGGTTGGACAGTGTTCTCGAAGCTACTAACATGAGTTTGGCCAAACTGCGGGAGGCAGTGGAGGATAGGCGTGCCTGGCGTGCTCTGGTCCACGGGGTCACGAAGAGTCGGACACGACTGAACGACTGAACAACAAAGTGCACACATGTGATGTTACACAGCAGCAAGATGTTACCACAGGCTGCGGAATATTGAGGGGCCCCGGCCCTCTCCTTGAAATTTTGAGGCCACCCCCAGATGGTGCCTCTTATCCCAAGGGAGTCTAGTCCATTGGCAAACAGCTATTGTGGTACGTAATTGGCCTTCAAACTGCAGGAGGTAGATTTGGTTGGAGTGTTTTCCCATGGGAATTAAAAACATTCAGGGAGAAGGCTAGTCTTCAACCGTTCACCCTGACAGATGGTTTTGTATGTGCAGAGGCTCAGTTTCGTTTTAGGGGGAGCATTTAGTCATGTAATTTCACTCCTGGACATTTTATCCAGAGTAACACTAAATGACCGAAAGTGAGGAGAAATGAAAGAACCTCTTAATGAGGGTGAAAGAGGAGAGCGCAAAATATGGTCTGAAGCTCAACATAAAAAAAAAAACCCTAAGATCATGACCATCACTGGTCCCACCACAGCCTGGCAAATAGAAGGGGAAGAAATGGAGGCAGTGAGAGATTTTACTTTCTTGGGCTCCATGATCACTGCAGATGATGGTGACAGCAGTCACGAAATTAAAAGGTGCCTGCTTCTTGGGAGAAAAGCAATGACAAACCTAGACAGCATCTTAAAAAGCAAAGACATCACCTTGCCGACAAAGGTCCGTATAGTTAAAGCTATGGTTTTCCCAGTAGTAATGTACGGAAGTGAGAGATGGAGCATAAAGAAGGCTGATCGCTGAAGAATTGATGCTTTTGAATTATGGTGCTGGAGGAGACTCCCATGGACTGCAAGAAGATCAAACCTATCCATTCTTAAGGAAATCAGGCCTGACTGTTCACTGGAAGGACAGGTCCTGAAGTTGAGGCTCCAATACTTTGGCCAACTCATGAGAAGAGAAGACTCCCTGGAAAAGACCCTGATGTTGAGAAAGATGGAGGGCACAAGGAGAAGGGGACGACAGAGGACGAAATGGTTGGACAGTGTTCTCGAAGCTACCAACAAGAGTCTGACCAAACTGAGGGAGGCAGTGGAAGACAGGAGTGCCTGTCACAAAGGGTCGGACACGACTAAATGACTAAACAACAACAACACTAAATAAAGTGTCCTATCAGCAAAATTACTTTCCTCCTCCTCCCCTTTCCTCATGTGACTCCTAATCCTATTATAGGGTTCTTACAACCCTCTGGAGTAGATCTGGGGAAGCTTTAGGCATGACCCCTGGAACATAACCCTCACATAAGTTGCGGGCTTACTATATGGATACCTAATTGCTTGCTACTAACATTCAGCCATTGTTCTAGAACTTCAGGATCCTAAATGACACATGTGGTCTTCATCGAGTCGCAAACCAGAGGTTCTGGTCTACCTTTACAGAATACCTGCTTATCCGAATTGTGTTTTCTAAGATTGATTCTGTACTACTGAATTCTACAGGGTACCTGGTACCACATGTAGAATTTTAATACCTGGGATTTATTTGTTTTTTAGATCACATTTCATTTCTTAGAAAAAGAAAGTGAGGTTCTGTCCCTTGGAGTTTTGAAGATACAGCTGAGCAGCATCTGCAAAACACCAAGTGTTCAGAGAGCAGAGTTTCAAAGCCTTGTTTCTAAGCCAGTTTCACTCCTCCTGGCCTCCCCCCTCTCATGTTTCTCAGTCTATGCTGGCTTTTACCATACACAGTTACAAATTCTGCAGAAAGTCAAGTCAGAATAAAGTGTGATAGCCTTGTACAATATACACAATTCTACGTAAATAGCATTTCTTTGTGAAACTGATTGCGATCACAAATTTAGAATGTGGACATCTCTCTGGAATGAGGGGCGGAAAAGCTGCTTATTTCACTGCTAGTAAGATTGGTTCAGATTCCAGCTGCTTACAGTAAGGAGGAAAAGAAGGGAGGGGGGTCTGGCAGGTAACTAATCCTCAAAATGTTTTAGTGGTCAGTGAGCAGCCATTTCACACTCAGAAAGGTGCAGAGGAGTCAGGGGAGACGAATTGCATCTCTACTTAAACAATGAAAACATCAATAATGCCCTGTTAGCTAAACACCTAGGCGCTGTATCTGCCTCTCTTTTTGCTTCTGCAGAGCAGCATATAGGAGAACTGCCTGCTGTGATTAAGTTGCTGAAAATGCACCTGTTTCCCCTCCTCCTTTGCCCCCCGGGACATTACCCATATTTTCCCCCTTACTAAGCAAAATGTGTCTTACAAGCTAATGGAAGTAAATCCGAAGGAGTTCAAGAAGACTTACTTCCAAGTAAATGTGGCTGGGCTTGCAGCCTTAACCAGACTCCCTTGCACTTGGCCTCCTTAGAGCTGTTGTCAAAGCATCCTGTTAAAAATCCAGGGCCCACCTCCCACCTCTGTCTCCCCGAAGTGTGAAATGGGATCCAGGGTGGATTTGTGCAGGTGAAGGTGTGGGCCTATGCAAATGGGAGCTGGCTTAATCCTCAGTGGCAAAACCAACAGGGGTGGGGGAGGCAGACCCTTCCCCACATCCCAGACCCCAAGGTCACCAAGGAAGGTCACCAATAGTTCCCCTGGTGGTGACACTCCTTTGCTTTTGTCACACAAGGAAATGGTTGCCATGCAAAAAAGCAGAGCATTGCACTTGGAGAAGCAGTTGTGAAATCCAAAACAGCTGAGGTTGCTGTAATATGGATGGCACTATACATGGGACGCGGGTGGCGCTGTGGGTTAAACCACAGAGCCTAGGGCTTGCCAATCAGAAGGTCGGCAGTTCGAATCCCCACAACGGGGTGAGCTCCCGTTGCTCGGTCCCAGATCCTGCCCACCTAGCAGTTCAAAAGCATGCCAGTGCAAGTAGATAAATAGTACCGCTGTGGCAGGAAGGTAAACGGCGTTTCCATGTGCTGCTCTGGTTCACCAGAAGCGGCTTTGTCATGCTGGCCACATGACCCGGAAGCTGTATGCTGGCTCCCTCGGCCAGTAACGCGAGATGAGCACCGCAACCCCAGAGTCGGACACGACTGGACCTAATGGTCAGGGGTCCCTTTAACTTTATACGCACAATAACAATTCACCATTTGCAGCTCTTCTTTTCTCCATTTCCACTTTCTCTCCATCTCCTCTGCCCCCCTTTGCTTTTCCTCTCCCACTGCCACCTCTCCCTTGTCCTCTCCCCCTCCACCACATCGCTTTAGGTTGTCCCCCTCCTTATCTCTCCCAGTTCTGCTTTCCACACTCTGCTCTCCCATCTCCAAGTTTGTTTACATGGCAAAATGCTTGTCCAGGTCAGACATGTTTTCCTGATAAGGACATTTTCATTGATCGCATGAAAGCAAATACTCAGGAGTGGCAGATATTTCCTCGGGGGGGGGGGGGATCAATTATGGCTCAGATTTCCCCTTCACACCACCACCATTTATTGCCCTTGATTGCAACCTGGGATATGAGGATTGAGGTTTCACAGCTCACGCTCTTTGCCTAAAGAGAGTTGAGCAGTAAAATGCTCCTGACTGGAGTAGAAAAATTCAAGTGTTTGCCACAACTGTGGGAGATTAATGGGAAGAAAGTCCATCGGTGGAAGCAATTTATTCCCCAGTGGGTCAACAAGGAGTACAGAGACCATAATTCTGGAAAGACAGGCCGGGGGGACGGAATATATATGCACAAGCCCTGAACTGTCATGTACCCAGATATAGCCTCCTCAAACACCACAGCAAACCCTACCTTTCATAAGATTTTGCTTTCCAAAGTTGACTCATTGGCTAATGGAGAGCAATGGCCAACAAACTAAGCTGTAAAGTTTATTTTCAACTTTTCCTGTTAACTCCTCTGCCATGCACTCATTAGGTGGTCTTAGGCAGGCCAGTCTCAGCCCCGCAACCCACCTGCAGCCCACTATTGAGGGTTGTGGTGAGATATCTTTGGAGCTTTTAACACTCAGCAAGCGCTGTAGACCTTTGTTGATATTTAACGTACACTGCAGTTTGTTTGAATTGGATTGAAAATAACCTCCCCTATACAGGATTGCCTCCAGACAGCTCAGGGGTCAGAGAATTCCATACCCTCCAACATTTCTGCAATGAAAATAGGGACATCCTTTTTTGAGCTAACAACATTCTCGATCAGATCAGAAACCAGGACAGCTTCTCTAAATCTGGATGTCCCTGGAAAAAAGGGACACTTGGAGATGTGTGCACGTTCAGCAAACAGTGTGAAAGGGACCCCTCTATACACACCGATACCCCTTTGCCTCCTTCTGCAGCACATGGGGAGGACAGGACCTGCATGTACAATCTCCCTTCGACACTCTCCGTATGTAGTGGAGGGAAGGAGTAGAATCGGCTTTGGCCACCATGCCCAGCTAACACCCCCTGTTTGAAACAGGATAAATTTTTTTAAAAAATTCCTTCCAGTAGCACCTTAGAGACCAACTAAGTTTGTTCTTGGTATGAGCTTTCGTGTGCATGCTCACTTCTTCAGATCTCCTCTTTGGTCATTTTAATTTTGGAGGAAAACAGGACTCATCCCTGACTTGTTCCGACATAGAGAAACACATTTGGCTTGTTGGTATCAGACATTTTAAAACAGGCATAGTTCACAACCCATCATGAAACTCTTCCCATTGAAATACCGTATTTTCTGGCGTATAAGACGACTGGGCGTATAAGACGACCCCCAACTTTTCCAGTTAAAATACAGAGTTTGAGATATACTCGACCGCAGATTCTCCACCTGGCGTATAAGACGACCCCCGACTTTTGAGAAGATTTTCCTGGATTAAAAAGTAGTCTTATACGCCAGAATATACAGTACATGCAAAAACAGGGCAAGCGTATGTATTTGTTGTGCATACAGCACCCATGTACCTACAGTTCATCTTAAAAGATCCCAGAGTAGTTTAAGCAAATTCTACTGAATTATTCTTCATCAACTAGCAGCGAAACGTAACCACTTCTGTGATGAGATGGCATGCCTGATTAAGAGAGCAGAGCTACACGGTGCAGCAGATTAAGGCAGGGGAGTGAATAAAAATACTGTATCTATTTAAAATGCAAAGGGAATTTAAGCAGAGTATGTAGTTAATCCAGCTGGCTTCAAGCCAGCTCTCCAAGGTGAACATCCTTGCTGTTTGCAAATGCGTGACAAGCCATGAAAGTACCAATGGGTAATGAGAATCTCATTTCCTAAAGGCTACATTCAGATATTAATTCAACAAGGGTCCAGAGAGAGAGAAATTAGACTCCTATGTTCCGCTTCCTAACAGTGCCAGAGCGTATCCCTGCCAAAAGTTAGATAATTACTTAATAGCACTAACAAACTTTTCTTTTCATGACTATGAGTAAGATACACTCTGAGCATGTATGGTAAGGGAAGTAAGAGGGGACATGATATATGTTTATGGGGGAAATGGATACAGATTTCTCTCTCTCTCTCCCTCTCTCATAACGCCCAGAGCTTTCGGACGTCCACTGAAGCTGAATGTTGGAAGATTCTGGACAAATAAAAACACAGCACATAGTTAAAGTAAGGAATTTGCTCCCACAGGGGTTTGTGTTGACCACCAATTTGGATGGCTTCAAGAGAGGATTAGACAAGTTCATGGACGATAGGGCTGTTAGCTATGATGGCTGTGCTCTGCCTGGGGGCCCCTGCAAGCTTTATCTTTCTGCTTACCCAAGCACTCCAAGACAGGGGCGTACCCAGGATCAAAACTGGGGGGGGGCAAGCCATGGTCGTTCAGGTTGTGACATTTCAGCACGGAAAGGCGAATGAAACCAAAATTTTAGGAAAATTATATATAATTATAGCAGTGCTTTATTACGGTAGTTATTACAATTATTTGCTTGAATTTTTTTTAATTTTTATTCTAGTTACCGGTACATGTCTTATACCAGGGGTGGCCAACTCCCAAGAGACTGTGATCTACTTTCAGCAGTGACCTACCCCCGTTTTTTGGGCTTCAGCTGAAAGTTGTTGACCTTTTTTGGGGATGAGGAATGGCCCGTTTTTTAGGGGTTTGGTTCGTTTTTAGATTGCTGACCATATTATGTAAACAGCAAACTAAAACAGCTTCAAAAAACAGAAAAACTTCCCCCCCCCAAACAGAAAGCCCCCAAATGGCTGAAAAACTCAGTTTCCCAGGATCCTCAGCCCTCGCAAAGGAACTACTCACCATGCAAGGGAACTCAGTTTCCAAAGCTCCTTTGCAACGATCAGCCGGCGCAACACACACACACACGCACACACACAGTGGCCGGCTGCCGGTCGGCAGAGCTCAATTGTTATTTAGATTTTGGGAGGGGGAGAAAGACCAGTAGTTGAGCTTTTTTAGGAGAGCTTTTTTTCCTTTTAGGCTGCCGATAACCATTTAATTATTATTTTTTTGCTTCGGGGGGGGGGAGGCGCCCCCCTGCCCCGCCTGGGTATGCCCATGCTCCAAGAGTCTCACTTGTTTGACTGAATTAGATGCCCCCTCCAGTTATTCCAGTTCCACCACTGGGTTTAAATCTACCTAAAGTACAGTGGTACCTCGGGTTTCCGTGCGCTGCTCTGGTTTCGCCAGAAGCGGCTTAGTCATGGTGGCCACATGACCCGGAAGCTGTACACCGGCTCCCTCAGCCTATAGAGCGAGATGAGCACCGCAACCCCAGAGTCGTCCATGACTGGACACAATGGTCAGGGGTCCCTTTACCTTTACCTTTACCTCAGGTTACAAGCACTTCGGGTTATAGACTCCGCTAACCCGGAGGTAGTACCTCGGGTTAAGAACTTTACCTTAGCCAGTGTGGTGTAGTGGTTAAGAGTGGTAGACTCGTAATCTGGGGAACCGGGTTCGCATCTCCGCTCCTCCACATGCAGCTGCTGAGTGACCTTGGGCTAGTCACACTTCTCTGAAGTCTCTCAGCCCCACTCACCTCACAGAGTGTTTGTTGTGGGGGGAGGAAGGGAAAGGAGAATATTAGCCGCTTTGAGACTCCTTCGGGTAGTGATAAAGCGGGATATCAAATCCAAACTCTTCTACTCTTCTTCTTCTTCTTCTTCTTCTTCTTCTTCTTCTTCTTCTTCTTCTTCTTCTTCTCCTCAGGATGAGAACAGAAATTGAGTGGTGGCGGCATGGCAGCAGTGGGAGGCCCCATTAGCTAAAGTGGTACCTCAGGTTAAGAACGGTTTTGGGTTAAGAACGGATCTCCGGAACGAATTAAGTTCGTAACCTGAGGTACCACTGTACGGTGTGAAATAAGCCACTAATTTTGTCACCAGTTCCTGGTGGAAAAGTTGCTTTAGAGGTCTGCACAACCTGGGATATAGAATTATGACTCTTCCTGCTTCCAATGTAATCACAGCACTCTTTTCAAAGGATTATGATGCTCTCTCACACAAACTTGGCTGAAAGGACAAAGGCATTGATATGGAGTGAAATGAAGCCTAGTAAAATTCATGCAGAGCAGAACATGTAGTTTTACTCACTCAGGAGCTTAGATTTACTATTAAAACGATGAGCAGAACAAAACATTGTTTACCTAGAAAACTGGTGAGGAAGATTACAACTTACTTCATTACAATCCACAGTGTAGTATATGCTGCCGCAAAATTTGTAAAATGATGCTATAAAAGGCTGAAGTCTATGTAAAAAGAACATACTGTAATTTGTTTTTAAAAAAATATATTGGTAGTTTCATAGTTAATAGTGATATAAATACCTCTATAGCTTATTATGAGGCATATAAATGTAACCACAACAAATGGATTAAAAAGTGAGGCAATATACTTAATGATTAACCTTGTTATTGTTCACTTATAAATTGCCTAACATTGTCTAAGGGCTGCACAGAAATTAACCAGGCAATCCTTTACATGCCTAGTCACTGGGATTTGCTCCTGGATAAGTGTGTGTAGGTTTGCAGCCTTAAAGACGAGACAGTCCTTGTCCACAAACAGCTAAAGGTAAAGGACCCCTGACAGTTAAGTCCAGTCGCGAATGACTCTGGGGTTGTGGCGCTCATCTCGCTTTACAGGCCGAGGGAGCCAACGTTTGTCTGCAGACACTTTTTCTGGGTCATGTGGCGAAACCAGAGCAGCGCACAGAAGCGCCGTTTACCTTCCCACTGCAGCGGTACCTATTTATTTACTTGCACTATGACGTGCTTTCGAACTGCTAGGTTGGCAGGAGCTGGGACTGAACAACAAAAGCTCACCCCGTCACGGGGATTCGAACCGCCGACCTTCTGATCGGCAAGCCCTAGGTTTAGACCACAGTGTCATCCACGCCCTCCCACAAACTGCTACTATAATAGAAATAAGAATGTGTCAGATGTATAATGAGACAACTGGAGACCAGGGAGACCAGGACAGGGTCCCGTTTTGGTGTAGATGCCTTCCTCGGCTCGTTTTTTTTTTAAGAGAAGTGTATAAAATATATATGGTTTCTATTTCTTTGATTCTTGAGAAGATGTAGCGTCTCAGAGAAAGTTTTCCTGTGTTTTCTATGCACATAGAAACGCCGAAACGGGGCCCTGTCCTGGTCTCCCTGGTCTCCAGTTGTCTCATTTTACATCTGACACCCATCGTAGAAGCCCTTACATCAACTTCTAAAAGACTTTCAAGAGATTTTTCAATGTGAAACTATTTCTTCATTTAAGACTGTAATTCTTAACAGGATTGATACTATATTTGTATTTACTTACGAGTAAACGCATCTTTTTGGTTGAAACTTCTGGCCAGAGTTCTTAATTATATTTATTTCAATGTATTTTGTAATAAGAACTCCAACTTTATTTACGACTATAATAGAAATGGCACAAAAGGAAATGGAAATGCAGAGGGAAGAAGAAAGAAAGCAAACCCAGGCGCCAAGTCTTAAAGTTACATCGTGTCAGCTGTATGAACAGCTTGGCACGGATGAGCTTCTCTGATGTTAAAGGCACACATACATACAACCCAGCAGCCCTCAGTGAGTTCCCTGCCTTGTGATAGAAGCCAGAGTGCTCTCCATTTTAAGTCTGCCGTCTCAGGGCAGCATTACTTTTTAAAACAAAACACTGGCTGCGGTGGTGTTATGTACTGAGTTGAATAGGATCCAAACTGCAGCAGTCTGATTGGTCCCAGAACAATAGGATTGAGATTGCAGCAGTCTGACTGGTCCCAGAACAATAGGATTGAGATTGCAGCAGTCTGATTGGTCCCAGAACAATAGGATTGAGATTGCAGCAGTCTGACTGGTCCCAGAACAATAGGATTGAGATTGCAGCAGTCTGATTGGTCTGCAGGAGCCACCCAATCCAGCTCCAGGTGGAAGTGAATCCGCACTCTGATTGGCATACAGGAGTATCCCGGAATTAGCCAATCACGCGGGGCTCATTGTGTAAATAGTGTATATAAAGCAAACGTTTTGGGGGAACTACATTCCTCACTACTATGAGCTGAATAAAGAGCATGAAAGTCACACTGGACTCCGAGTATCTTTCAGGTGGTATGGAGCTTTAAAAACTTTTCTGAGAATGCTCATGCTGCTACCCACCCACTCCCCATTTCAGAGACAGTCTGCTTTGATATCTGAAATGGCACCCCCAGCTGGGGGTGCAGCCAGGGATCGGAATTCAGCGCTCGAACCGATGTTCCACCTGAGCATCCTCCACATCCATCACTGTCAGATGTTACATCTCCGTGGCAATGTTTCCTTTGGCGCTGTCAGCTGGAAGGACACACACACACACAAACACACTGCCAACTTGCACAACGTTGCCTCACAAAGGGAGCCGCTCTAATGGCAGGATAAATGGGTTCTTAATACAGTGGGGGAAACGTCAGTGCCATTCCTCATTGCTTACAACCTCCAGCCAGGCCTGGCTCCCGCTTGCTCATCCTTGCTTAATTACACACTCCTGATATCTTCCTCTGCAGAATCACGAAGCCGACGTGCTTCACGAAGGAACATGGATTCAATTTGCATGTAGGGAAGCAGGGGAGGCTTGGAAGAAAACTTCACCTGCTTTCGTTTCAGAAGACCTGGCTGCAAATGCACTTAAATAAATCCGCCAAACAGGCCTTGGGTTTCAGCGGAAGACTGTAGCTTGAATTGTGGGGGGGGGGGACCTTAGGAACAATGGGGTCCCAGAATAAGTGGGGTGGAGGGGGCAAGGCAGAGTGTGCAGTGAGCATCCCCACCGAATTTCGAATGGTGCTCCAATTTAGCACGATCAGACTAAACCATGCAAATGAAGAGCATTTGCATATGCATTTACATCGCTTCCCCTAGAAATGGATGGTAGACAAGGAGTTGTAATTAATATGGCACATTTCAAGAGCTCAAAGCACTTCACGTTAATTATCTCAGCAATCCTTAGAAAGGCCCTGCAAGGCAGGGCGGTATAATTATCTCCCTCCCATAGCATATGGGGAGCAAAGTCTGAGAGCATGGCGCCCTGCCTAAGGGCCAAAGAGGGTAGAACGCAGGAAACCCGCCAGGATAGGAGATTCCCCTGGTGTCTTGCTTTGTTTAATTAGACAGCAATGTGCAGGGGTTTGCGTGTGGGGAGGGAGACTTGGATCAGAGCTTCTCTCTTTGCTTGAAAGTCCTTACCTGCCATATAGGGATAACAATGCTGAGCTACCTTACAGAGTTGTTGTACTTTTATTATCCTGCAATCCTTACAACAGTGGTGCTTGTTACTGTGGAGAGCCAGTGTGGTGTAGTGGTTAAGAGCGGTAGACTCGTAATCTGGTGAACCGGGTTCGCGTCTCCACTCCTCCACATACAGCTACTGGGTGACCTTGGGCTAGTTCACACTTCTCTGAAGTCTCTCAGCCCCACTCACCTCACAGAGTGTTTGTTGTGGGGGAGGAAGGGAAAGGAGAATGTTAGCTGCTTGGAGACTCCTTCGGGTAGTGATAAAGCGGGATATCAAATCCAAACTCTTCCTCCTCCTCCTCATCTTCTTCTTCTTCTTCTTCCTTCTGTTGTGTTCCAGTGCCAGGACCTGTTGTTCTTGCCATGCCTCTTTGCCTGGACTCAAAGGCTTCACATTTGTGCAGCCTGATTTTAAAGGAAAGGTGTCTTTCTGCTAGGGCCATGCCCTAAGCGGTTTTACTTGTTTATTAAAAGCCTTTTAAAATCTCCCTTTACATTCTTTGGATCTTAGTCCAAACCAGAACCAGAACCACAACCTCAAAGTTCATCAAGTGTTTTGCCCAGGCAGGTACTGCCAAATTCTCCTCAAACTTCGCTTCAGGCCAGGCAGCACAGATATTGTGACCCACCAAGACAAATGCAACCTAGAAGTGTCTCCTTGTAGCAGAGGTTTTTCTAGAAGTGGTCCCATGGGGTGCACGTCTAGCCCCAAAATGTTTTGTAAGCATGCCAAATGTTTCTGGTGGGTAATGAATTCAGGAGAATCTGAATTGGATTACTGGGTGGGGTATTAATTTGGGGAAGTAACAATTTAAGATGACTTCTGTTAGAGATTATTTGGTGGCAAGTGAGGGGGAACTGAAAGCTACAGCCGACTTGCAATTTTATGTTCCAGGGACAGCATGTAAAGCCCAAATCATGTATAGTCAAAACACATTGGGTTCAATGGCAGGTGGGATTGCCAAAGTGTTTTCTCTGGGATGCTTACCTCCTTTCCACCCCCTTAATTTTATTTTTCAAATGTGTAAAGCTAGGCTTGCCATAGCCAGAATACTACTGCAGTCGGAAGCAGAAATCGTAAAAATGTTTGGAGAAATTCGGACATATGTCAACCCATGTTGGCACTCTCCTTAGCTCCTCCTCCTCCTCCTCCTCCTCCTCCTCCTCCTCCTCCTCTTCTTCTTCTTCTTCTTCTTCTTCTTCTTTGTGTTTTTCCCAAAAAAGCACCACTGAACAACTTCAGCCCAAAATGCTCAACAACTTTTGTGTCTGAAGTTACCTCTATAGTGTGTGTGCAGCTTAAGGTTACCTCATGGTGTAGCTTACCTGAGAAGCAGCAGTGGGGCTCCAGAGCTTCTCCCACCCTCCACTCCCTCAATTAATGCTTACTTTGTAGGTTAACCTCTTTTCCACAGGCACACAACCACGCAGGCGCTGCTATGACAAGGCCGCTGTTGACCTTTGGAGGTCTTTAAGCAGAGGCTTGACAGCCATCTGTCAGGAATGCTTTGATGGTGTTTCCTGTGTGGCAGGGGGTTGGACTGGATGGCCCTTGTGGTCTCTTCCAACTCTGTGATTCTATGAAGGGCCGGAATGGAATTTCCCTGCATTGGCAGGTTTCGCCTTTCCTGTAGCAATTCGTCACAACTTTGGCGGTTGCAGGCCTTGGGCAGAATCCTTCTTCCTAAATGGGGGGAGGGCGTGGGGCAGTGACCTCACGCCCCCATTGTGGCGTCGATACCAGGGTTCCCGTTAAAGGGTTCTTGGGGGGGAAGCATTGGCCATACGCCGAGAGGTTGTCATTGCCCTCCCCCTCCAGGGGCAGCGAACAGGGGGGGCGGGCTATCTGCTTGAACACATGTTCTCCAGAGCCAGCCCAATCCCCATACATGCTGGATAACCCTGAGGTTACCCAGATCCCCGGCCTTCACATGAAGGATGGAAACCTAGCCACTTATATTGAGAATACTATTGAGAACAAACCTAACACAGGTTAGGCATGAGATAAGCTCACTGGAAATCTATACAGTATTTTCAATTGCTCCTAGGTCTAGTCTCTGTAGAGCTCCCCAGTTTTGGGTAAAAACCTGGACTGGAGCTGCTCCTGACTCTGGTGAACTGGAACTCATGAAACACAGGCTGGATTTCCTAATGTTACACCCTGGCCTCTCCACATACAGGTGAAACTTGAAAAATTAGAATATCGTGGAAAGGTCTATTTCTTTCAGTAATTCAACTTAAAAGGTGAAACTAATATATGAGATAGACTCATGGCATGCAAAACGAGGTATGTCAAGCCATTATTTGTTATAATTGTGATGATTATGGCGTACGGCTGATGAGAACCCCAAATTAACAATTTCAACTTTGGGGTTTTTATCAGCTGTACGCCATAATCATCACAATTATAACAAACAAAGGCTCGACATATCTCGCTTTGCATGTCATGAGTCTATCTCATATATTAAACTCCAGTAGCTAATGAAAACAATTGCTTACACAAATGGACTTTTCCACGATATTCTAATTTTCTGAGTTTCACCTGTAAATGAATATGCAATGTTAATAATGCCTAAGGTTTGAGTTTGAGTTCTTTTGGAGTGACGAACATCCAAAATGCATCAATCAATGGCAGTTTTGAGGCGTCAACTCAACATCATTTGGTTCTGTGTCTTCTGCTATCATACAGGCATCAGCCTCTGAAGATCTTTGCTTTGTAAAGGCAGTGCAAGGTTCATTTCACTTCCTTGCCTTTGCAAGTCTGCATAAATCATCCTCTATGGCTGCACAACAATGGCTGCATTTACCAGAGCGAGTGAGTCACTAAGACCAGGAAGAGCTCAACAGGGGGCTCAACAAGAACTTGTTTGGACTGTTGCCTTCCTGATATTATAAAGGTCTTATTATGATACCAAGAGAGCCATGCTCCTTCTGATATGCCTGCGTGACTTACAGCAGGGCCATCGCCTGAAATACTGTGAGAGAAGGGGGGGGGGCGCTAAGAGGGCAATGCCTCTGAAAGGAGAGCATTTTAACTGGAAAATTGCTTATGTTTTATTGTCTGCGTATTCAATATTTTAAGTAACGTTTTATGAAGTGCCCAGTAGCCAGTTCCTTGCCAATCATCCCAACCCCCCAATGCAGTAGTCCAGAATAGTAAAATTTGGAAATATGTGTATAAATAAAACAGCCGTGTCCCTCTTCTTAGCCAACCAGATCCACAGGGTGGCTATAAATCTAAAAGCAACCACAATAAAGCTAAAGGCACAACTCACACGCGCCCCTTAAGAGAGAAACATGTAAAATCACCCCACTTTTAACTTTACATGTGGAGGGGGCCATGACCCTATTTTCCACAACTCACATCAGTGAGGTGGACAGAAAGATATTTTTACATTCATACCATGGCATGCATGACGGATTCAACCTGATCAGGTAGCCTCAATTATGCAGACACCCCTTTCCAAATGCCAAGAGGGATTTTTTGGCCCTGCCTCAGGGAAAGATTGGTGTCGGCGGAGGGATTTTCCACAAAAGAACAGGAAGGGAAGGGAAGGGCTAAACTCCTCCATCCATGCCTGCTTTAAGCCCATTACAATGGTACCTCTGGTTACGTACTTAATTCGTTCTGGAGATCCATTCTTAACCTGAAACTGTTCTTAACCTGAAGCACCACTATAGCTAATGGGACCTCCCGCTGCCGCTGCGCCGCCAGAGCACAATTTCTGTTCTTATCCTGAAGCAAAGTTCTTAACTGTCTCGCCAGAGTGGTGCACGCTCTGGTTATCTCCCGCTTGGACTACTGCAATGCGCTCTATGTGGGGCTACCTTTGAAGGTGACCCGGAAACTGCAGTTAATCCAGAATGCAGCAGCTAAACTGGTGACTGGGAGCGGCCGCCGGGACCACATAACACCGATCCTGAGAGATCTACATTGGCTCCCAGTACGTTTCCGAGCACAATTCAAAGTGTTGGTGTTGACCTTTAAAGCCCTAAACGGCCTCGGTCCTGTATACCTGAAGGAGCGTCTCCACCCCCATCATTCAGCCCGGACACAGAGATCCAATGCCGAGGGCCTTCTGGCAGTTCCCTCACTGCGAGAAGCAAAGCTACAGGGAACCAGGCAGAGGGCCTTCTCGGTAGTGGCGCCCACCCTGTGGAACGCCCTCCCATCAGAGGTCAAAGAGATAGACAACTACCAGACATTTAGAGGGCATCTGAAGGCAGCCCTGTTTAGGGAAGCTTTTAATGTGTGATATTTTAATGTATTTGATTTTTGTTGGAAGCCGCCCAGAGTGGCGGGAGAAATCCAGTCAGATGGGCGGGGTACAAATAATAAATATTATTATTTATTATTATTAACCTGAAGCGTTATTTCTGGGTTAGCGGAGTATGTAACCTGAAGCGTATGTAACCCGAGGTAGCACTGTATTTACCAGTCCTCCATAGCTCCATACATTAAAACAACAGCAACCTGAGCTTTAGAGACAAAGGTGCATTTAACACCAGGTGTAGTTTGGCCCTTAAAAGGAAGAAATGTGAACACTAAAGAAACGCGTCTGCTGCATAGCAGTTGTGGGTAAAATATACCACTTTGTATTTTTTTTTAATGATAGGCAACAGTGAGAAGCTGTCACATTAAGTGGAGGAAGGTCAGGGCGGAGGGGCTGCTCAATCCTTTCAGTTAAATTGCCCATCTCCAGGGTATGTTTATCTTTGAGGGTGGTGGAGGAAAAGCAAGCGGGTGTCGTTTTCTGCAAAAGAGCAGTCCTGTCCCACAATTCCTCAACTCACAACTGCAATCCCTTGTGGAAAGCTCACAAAAAGGCAAAATGTTGGTCTGTTAGAAGGAGAAAAATCCAAACTCTGCAGTCAGGCAATCCAGTTCGGGCCAACCAAAATGTCACAAAATAGCGAGTCACGTTTTGAGTCCTTCAGAGCTATTCATCAGGCTGGATATTGAGCGGGTGGAGGAAGGAAAGGGGGGAACCTGGCTTGATGTTGTAGCTGCAGAAGGCTTTGACAGAAACGAGAGAGATAAACCAAGGCAGGGTCTGTCCAAAAAGAAACACTTTTCAGCTCCTTGAAAAACTATAGTATTGTCCGTCCTCCAGCCATAATAGTTTCCCAGTACAGTTTTGCAATTCTGTGCAAAACAATGCACACAATGCAAAACAAACAAACAAAAACCACCACCACCACAGTGGAAGGAACACTTGACTACCCTTCCTTCAGATGATGGCTTGTTAAACTTTCAGCATGAAGGCCTAAGCATCCACTGACTTAGGCAAGAGATGGATAGGACAGATAGAGGACGGCCGGCATATTAATGGCTCAGATAAGACAAACAAACAGCATTGATAGGGAAACAAGACAGAGAGGGAGTGAGCTGAGAGACACACTCATGGATAGCTGAATAAGCAGGTCAGAGACGGAGAAGGGAGGATAGATTGGCACAGTCACAGAAATCATAGTGGGTGCCACATGAAGCTGACATATCTTGATCCCGC
Source organism: Lacerta agilis (assembly GCF_009819535.1). Lineage (NCBI taxonomy): Eukaryota > Metazoa > Chordata > Lepidosauria > Squamata > Lacertidae > Lacerta > Lacerta agilis. The sequence continues at coordinate 3,745,073 of NC_046317.1, read as the reverse complement.
ACAAGCAAGGACACACTTGATAATTCAGCAGGATAAACTCCTCAAGCACTTGATACACGTTTGTCATTTTCTGCTTTGAAGGCATCTTTCTTTCTGGCAGGAGAAGTAATCTGAGCGCAATTCCTTTTGCTTGTCACTTTGGGGAAGTGGGCTGCGAGAGGCCAGCGGGAGATTTGTAGTGAAGGCCAGTTAAACTGAAGGCACTGAAGGTTCTCCAAGTGGAGAGCAACTGTCCTCGGAGATACTCAAGGCACAGTCATGTGTGACAGGCATGCGCCACATGTGCGCCGTGTGCAGGCAGGATCTTCTTGTGCCAGTCCTTTTGGTTGTGGCGAAAGAAGTGGTGCTGGTGGAGGGGTGCTGATGATGACACCCAAAGCACAGGTAACCTTGTAGGACATAATACAGGTCATCTATTTGTGAGCTGCAAGGCCAAGCCTCCCATTCATGCATGGTATTTCCTGCTGGCAGCTTTTGTTGTTGTTCAGTCGTTCAGTCGTGTCCGACTCTTCGTGACCCCATGGACCAGAGCACACCTATCGCAGTTTGGCCAAACTCATGTTAGTAGCTTCGAGAACACTGTCCAACCATCTCATCCTCTGTCGTCCCCTTCTCCTTGTGCCCTCCATCTTTCCCAACATCAAGGTCTTTTCTAGGGAGTCTTCTCTTCTCATGAGGTGGCCAAAGTACTGGAGCCTCAACTTCAGGATCTGTCCTTCTAGTGAGCACTCAGGGCTGATTTCTTTAAGAATGGATAGGTTTGATCTTCTTGCAGTCCATGGGACTCTCAAGAGTCTCCTCCAGCACCATAATTCAAAAGCATCAATTCTTCGGTGATCAGCCTTCTTGATGGTCCAGCTCTCACTTCCGTACATTACTACTGGGAAAACCATAGCTTTAACTATACGGACCTTTGTCGGCAAGGTGATGTCTTTGCTTTTTAAGATGCTGTCTAGGTTTGTCATTGCTTTTCTCCCAAGAAGCAGGCGTCTTCTAATTTCGTGACTGCTGTCACCATCTGCAGTGATCATGGAACCCAAGAAAGTGAAATCTCTCACTGCCTCCATTTCTTCCCCTTCTATTTGCCAGGAGGTGATGGGACCAGTGGCCATGATCTTAGTATTTTTTATGTTGAGCTTCAGACCATATTTTGCAGTCCCAGTAATCAAGGAAGCGCTGTAAAGTACTTTCCCCTATAAGGAAAGGTTACAACATTTAGGACTTTTTCATTTGGGGACATTGGAAGAGGTTATAAAATCAGGCATGTTGTGGATAGAGTAGATAGGGAGAATGTCTTCACCTTCTCTCACAGCCCTAGAACCCAAGGTCATCCAGTTGAGCTAAATGATGAGAGATGCAGGATAGAAAGCAATAACATCTTGTTAAACTGTGGACATTTGCCACTAGAAGATGCACTGACGGGCACCAACCTGTATGCCTTTTAAAGGGGGTTATACACATTCATGGAAGACAAGAAGGCTATGAATGGCGATTAGCCATGATGGCTATGAACTACATCCAACTTCACGGGCAGGATGCACCTGAATGCCAGCTGCGGGCAGAGGGCAGCTGGGCTCATGTTATGCTTGTGGGCTTCCCACTGGCCACTGGGAATACAGGACGCTGGTCGAGATGGGCCTCTGCTCTGGTCAACCAGAGCTCTCAAGGAATGTTCTTGTAGCAGAAACAGGATTTTAAATGATTTTACATGGTACTTGGACTGTGATGGGTGTGATTCATCACAGCTTAATTTTGTTTAACTGACGTGCTTCCCATCTTTTATATAGCTTCACTGAAGTGATTTACACAGAGCTCTCAGAGAAAGCATGTTCTTCTTCATGGAGAGCACATGTTGCGGTGGGGGCTAGCAAGTCACCCCTCTGCTGCTGGGCGGGTTTGTATGGATGGCCACTACTGTGATTGGGCTCTGGCTGTCGTTGGGGAGATTCATATGTTGCAACTTGTTGATGGACAGTCCAGAGCCTATAAATGACCCTGCACTCAGCGTCGGAGCCCTCCTGGCTTCGTGCATCGGATCCCCCGCCCTCCCACCCTGTTATTAGGCCTCTGCATTGACCTTGCTATGCCTGTCATGGGGTCGTCTGCGTTGGAGCAGGGGCCTGGTAGGAATTTTTCCATTTGGCTGATTGGCTGGTGCCATTTGGTTTTCACCTACTGTGTAGCAATTAGTCACAACTTGTAAAGTTGGCGGTTAGGCATTGGTTATAAATTGGTAGAGGAGGGGCAGAGTTGGCTGTGGTTGCCCCTCCTATGCTGCGAAGGGGCAGGTTGGCTGTGGTTGCCCCTTCAAAGCTGCTGCTGCGAGGGGAATTCTGTTAAAGGAATCCAGGGGCTCACCATGCTTGTCCGTTTCCCCCGGTCGGGGGACAGGGCCCACGCAAGAGCCCCTGGGAGCATTAGGGGAGAACGGGCGCACATTCTCTTCCCAAAGTGTTTTCCCCCTATACTGACTCCACAGGCGGGTGGATGTCAGTTCTGTCCCCAGAGGGACAGATAGTCTTAACCAATGCCTAAGCAACCACTCACTTATTTTGTATTCAATAAAGTTGTGGCCAAATTAATGCCAAAAACCTTAAACTTATATCTGGTGTGAAGTGTGTTTTACTTGAGGGGTGGTTTGGGGACCTCGACACGCAACTCCTATCCAAGCACATGAGGTCTGTGCTTCCTAGCTTCTCTGTTACGGTAAGGTTAGATACACCCAGACCAACTATTGGGCAGGCCTGACTTAAAATATATGTTGCAATTTCCCCTCTTTTCTTTCTTTCCCACTATAAACTTGGCTGTTCCTCTTTCTGCTGGCTGCGGACTCACTAGCACAGAAGCATTGTGAATGAATTACCACCATTCTGGTTGTAAGGGCACTGCTATTAGATGAATCATCAAGATTTTGCATCCCACCCCTTCCCACCCTGGTTTGAGGGCAACTGGAGACATTAGCCATTCCATTATTTCATTCTTCCTACTTTAAATTCTTCTGGCCTTTTCAATTAGCTTTGTTATCTGCTTCCACCACTTTCTATGCTAAATTCTTGTACAATTTCTATCCAAACTGTATGACACACAGGAGTGATTGCATTTTATTTAACATTAGAATTGCCACTGAATTTCATCTAAAGCAAAGTCAACAAGAGAGGGGACCCAACACACACAAAACCCAAAGAGTTTTGATAAGAGGGGGGGGGGGGTTGACACATACATGTTTAACATGGTGCAAAACAATCTCTTTAACTCTTTTTAACTACGCAAAAGGTATTCGTGCAACTCGGTTACCGTAATTGTTTTTCAAAAGACTTGAAGCTCCTCAAGTTTCTGGAGGTGTGGCATCTTCTGGCCAGATCCTGACATGCTGCAGCAGTAAATAAAAATCAGGATGTGGCCTCCCTATTGCCTAGTTGTTGTTGTTCAGTCATTCAGTCGTGCCCGACTCTTCGTGACCCCATGGACCAGAGCACGCCAGGCACGCCTATCCTCCACTGCCTCCCGCAGTTTGGCCACACTCATGTTGGTAGCTTTGAGAACACTGTCCAACCATCTCATCCTCTGTCGTCCCCTTCTCCTTGTGCCCTCCATCTTTCCCAACATCAGGGTCTTTTCCAGGGAGTCTTCTCTTCTCATGAGGGCTTATTTCTTTAAGGATGGATAAGTTTGATCTTTTTGCAGTCCATGGGACTCTCAAGAGTCTCCTCCAGCACCATAATTCAAAAGCATCAATTCTTCGGCGATCAGTCTTCTTTATGGTCCAGCTCTCACTTCCGTACATTACTACTGGGAAAACAATAGCTTTAACTATACAGACCTTTGTCGGCAAGGTGATGTCTCTGCTTTTTAAGATGCTGTCTAGGTTTGTCATTGCTTTCCTCCCAAGAAGCAGGCGTCTTTTAATTTCGTGACTGCTGTCACCATCTGCAGTGATCATGGAGCCCAAGAAAGTAAAATCTCTCACTGCCTCCATTTCTTCCCCTTCTATTTGCCAGGAGGTGATGGGACCAGTGGCCATGATCTTAGTTTTTTTTGATGTTGAGCTTCAGGCCATATTTTGCGCTCTCCTCTTTCACCCTCATTAAGAGGTTCTTTAATTCCTCCTCACTTTCTGCCATCAAGGTTGTGTCATCAGCATATCTGAGGTTGTTGATATTTTTTCCGGCAATCTTAATTCCTGCTTGGGATTCATCCAGTCCAGCCTTTTGCATGATGAATTCTGCATATAAGTTAAATAAGCAGGGAGACATAGCATGCTAAACCATAGTATTTTGCTGCTGTTGCATTGCTCAGTGCCGGGCTTCAAGTTGTGCAGGTTTACACTATACCAAAAGCATCCTAAACTGTTTGTTCCCCATCCGGGCTTTGAAAGCCTCCAAAGAAAATGGTTCCATAACCTCAATTGGAAGTTGCAGTATTCATGCTCTCCAGTAGCACAATTTTTCCCTGAGTGTCTCCCAGTGTTGGAGAGACAGCTAGGTGCCTGTATAACAGTTGCGTGTTTAGACCTTTTACCCTCCCCAAATAAATTCAGACGGGAGACAGATATATGGTTTGGTTTTTGGCAGAATTTAGGCCACAACTTTCTTGATTACAATCAAGTGAGTGGTTGCATAGGTTCTGGTTCTACTAGCTCTTTGCACCGTTGCAGGCGGACCTGTCCCAGAGCCACGTTCGTAGGATAGCCAAGGATGAACACCAGGGACAGCTCCTGGGAGGTGTACCAATCAGCTGCCCTGAAGTCCCCTGGACTTGGGCACGGGCAGGACCCCATTCGGGGAACGCCAAACCAATGAGTCCCTGGATTCCTTTACTGGAATATCCTGCAGGGAGAACTGAAAATTTATTCGCATAGCCAGCAGCCATTGCAACAAAAGATACACAATGTACAATTAAAAACAATAGTAGGTAAAAAGATCGATCAAATGGTTATGATTGTCATTCAAATAGTGGCCCTTAATCTCACTGCGCCCTCAATAAATCTAGCAACGTTTGTTGTTGTCAGCTCATTTTGATCAGATAAGAGAAAGAACAACGTATTCGCAGATGGACGGCCTGGGATGGTGAGTAAGACTGGAGTAATAAATTCGGACCTCAGATCTTTATAGAGGGAGCATGGCAGGAGGACATGATCCACTGCTTCCAAGTTGCCATTTCCGCAGGGGCAGAGTCTTTTTTCGATTGGGATCTTTTGAAATCTGCCCTCGAGTACCGCTGTGGGCAGCACACCCAACCTAGCTAGCGTGAAGGCGCGTCTGAATTTTGGAATGGTTAATTTGTGCAGTTAAGATGGCAAAGAATCAAACTGGGAAGGGGAATATCCGGCATTTGCATAGGCGTGGCCGCATCACGTGGCACGCCTATCACCTGAACCAGAGCCTACCCGCAACTTACAAGTTGTGACGATTTGCTACGCGGCAGGCGAAACCCAAGTGGCACCAGCCAATCAGCCAAAAGGGGGAAATTCCTGCCGTGCCCCTGCCCCAACGGCAGACGACACACAACGGCATAGCAAGATCAGGCGCAAGCCCTAAATATAGGGAGAGGTGGGCGGGTGTTCCGATGAGAAAGACCCAAAGAGGAAGCTCAGTAGCCTCGCATGGGCTTAAATAGGTCCAGCATTGCTGCTTCTTTGAAGCACCCCATTGGCCAGATGGCACCCCAGCAACACAGGACCAACCTATTGGGGGTTGTGGCTATCTTCAAATTAACCACCCACAACACTGGGTTGGGTAGACGGTCGCACCACAACACATGCCCTCTTTTATGGAAGACCTGCTTATCTGCAAGCCCTGAGCAGTTCCTGTGAATTCAGAGATGACACTGAAGAATTAGCCAAATCAGGGTCACCTTTTTCCAGAATGCATGTTCTACTGCCTGATCTGTCAAGCGCCGCCTTTGACTCCCAGGATCTATTCCATGTCTCAGGATCTGAGCTTCAGGATACCTGGCATTCTTACAGAGAGGTACTGAGAGCCAGTGTGGTGTAGTGCAGTGTTTTTCAACCACTGTTCCGCGGCACACTAGTGTGCCGCGAGATGTTCCTGGTGTGCCGTGGGAAAAATAGAAAAATTACTTTATATATAGTCAATATAGGCACAGAGTTATTTTTTTTTAACATTTTCTAATGGTGGTGTGCCTCGTGATTTTTTTCATGAAACAAGTGTGCCTTTGCCCAAAAAAGGTTGAAAAACACTGGTGTAGTGGTTAAGAGTGGTAGACTCATAATCTGGTGAACCGGGTTTGTGTCCCCGCTCCTCCCCATGCAGCTGCTGGGTGACCTTGGGCTAGTCACACTTCTCTGAAGTCTCTCAGCCCCACTCACCTCACAGAGTGTTTGTTGTGGGGGAGGAAGGGAAAGGAGAATGTGAGCCGCTTTGAGACTCCTTCAGATAGTGATAAAGCGGGATAACAAATCCAAACTCTTCTTCTTCTGTCTAGTTTTGCTGCTTTCAGTAAGATGTCCTCTGTTTCCCTGGCCTTTCCTCCAAGAATGGAGATTCAGAGCCCTGGGTCATAAGACCTGGCTGATGGGAGGAAGGTTGAAGGTGGTTGCGTGGCTACTGAAGCTGGCTTCTAGTCCTGGAGTTTCTTCAGAACTGTCTGTGACTTTCCTTTCCATTCCAAGTGCTAATTTATCCTCACGAAATTCAGAAAGTGCAAAACCTCCCAGCATTTCCCCCCCCCCCATGTGTTATATCAAAACTCTTTATTCCCCTTCCCTCAAAATTCATCAGATGTTTTGCTTGAGGGGAAACCTCTTAAGTTCACAGCAAAATTTCGCTTGAGGCAGAATTCAGCAGTAGATCAGGTACTGATGAATTGCTCATATAATTTCGAGATTTCCTTCTAGTATTCATAATCTATGTTCTGGCAATTTAAACCCATTGCTGCTGCTTTTGTCCTTAGGAGATAAGGAGAACAATCTTCCTCCAATTTTATTCTAGCAACCGTGCATGCAATAGTCTGCTTCCTATTCCATTGCTGGAAGGCACCCAAATCCTGAGCCCCAATAAAGGATTAGAGATGCCCCTCTCATCTGAATCTTATTGGGAGGGAGTTGGGTATGGCAAATTCACCCCCATACCATTGCCTGGGAGCAACATTGTGTGAAAGTCAAATGGAACCTAAGGAAAAGTTTGTAAGCACATAGCTTTGGAACAAGAAAATGAGATTTTTTTTCAGTCACAGGAGAGTCACCCATTATGTTCCCATTTATAAATCTTTTTTCTTAGGGTGGGAATTGATATATGATTAATAGATGTTTAATGAAGGGTTGATCAATAACTATGGATTGTTCTGGAGCTCTGTGTGTTGTTTACAACTGTGACATACAACCGTCTGTGACATGTCATAGGGGTTGCTAATTATGCATTCTTCTCACGCAGCTTTAATATGCATGGCCAGGTTTGGATTAAGCTGATTCAAAGGCAGGTAGAAATCTACTGTTATGAGTATTAGGCAGTCACATTCCTGTGCAGGAAGTTTTTCCTAACTGTACCGGTTAACAATTGATTTATACCTCATATGACAAGAGGTTTTTTTTTTAATCCTTTAGACATATTAACAGTTTAAACATCCACAGTAGCTGTTTTTATTATCCATATCAGTGTCGGAGAATTGCAGAAAACTCTTGGCAATGAAGTGCAGGGATTTGCATGCAGATAATGACAATTTGTCAGGCGGAAAAGGCCTTCGGTAATCTTCATATTTAGGTTAACTGAGAGGGGAAAATACTGATTTGCTGTGTGGTTGTGATGCAAACAGTGAAATGTGAAGCCTGGCACCAGCTGCATCCAATAATTGAGAATCTCATTGTCCTCTTAAAAAGAGCAGAAACAATGCGATTGATAATACATAAAAAAATAATAAAAATTGTCCAGTAGCACCTTAGAGACCAGCTAAGTTTGTTCTTGGTATGAGCTTTCGTGTACATGCACACTTCTTCAGATAGACTGAAATAGAAGTCACCAGACCCTTATATATAGTGAGAGAGTGGGGAGGGTTATTACTCAGAAGGGTGGTGGGAAGGGGTGATTGGCTGCTAGGTGTGGAAAACCTTTTGATGACTGTTAACGACTGCAATTAGTCCTACAGGAAAAAGCAAGGAATAGTATGCAGATGATTAGCATATGTAATGAGACAGGAATCCAATATCTCTGTTAAGACCAGGTCTCTCCATAGTTTTCAGTTTAGTGATAAGTTATAGAATCATAGAATCCTAGAGTTGGAAGAGACCACAAGGGCCATCCAGTCCAACCCCCTGCCAAGCAGGAAACACCATCAAAGCATTCCTGACAGATGGCTGTCAAGCCTCCGCTTAAAGACCTCCAAAGAAGGAGACTCCACCACACTCCTTGGCAGCAAATTCCACTGTCCAACAGCTCTTACTGTCAGGAAGTTCTTCCTAATGTTTAGGTGGAATCTTCTTTCTTGTAGTTTGAATCCATTGCCCCGTGTCTGCTTCTCTGGAGCAGCAGAAAACAACATGATAGCCATGGCCAAACTCATGCCAGTCGCTTGGAGAACACTGTCCAACCATCTCATCCTCTGTCGTTCCCTTCTCCTTGTGCCCTCCATCTTTCCCAACATCAGGGTCTTTTCCAGGGAGTCTTCTCTTATCATAAGTTGGCCAAAGTATTGGAGCCTCAGCTTCAGGATCTGTCCTTCCAGTGAGCACGCAGGGCTGATTTCTATAAGGATGGATAAGTTTGATCTTTTCAGCAGCAGCCACCCCACAGTCTAATTCCTGGACCACGGTATGATAGATCCATTTCCAGAATGGGTGCCTTGCCTCTTTCCCTTCTTCCTTTCATTCACAATTTGTGATGCAATCTGTCCCCTTCTAGTTTTTATAACTTCCCTCATTAAGTCAGCTCAGCTACTGTGGGAAGCCCCGGTAATTAAATAATTTGGGATACAGAATATTTAATTAAATGTAATTACACAGGCCATCATCTTGCCAGCCTCCCACCTCACCCCCAAGCTGCATCACTGCTAAAAAGGTAGACGGCTGAACCCTGTGCCTCTTTGCCAACACTGTCTGCAGCCGTAACAAATGTGATCAGAAATTAATCCGACAGGCATCTGCAGTAGCATTTGGGCACAAGGACCAATCAGAACCCATTTGCCATTAAAAAATAATAATAATGCAAGAGTAGGATTGAGATACAAATAGAATACAGTGGTGCATTTCGTTGGCCCCGATTCTTTCAGTGCCGAAAAATGCAGGAATGTGAGCTGTACTCTTATCAGACTGGCCACACAGCTTTGTGCTATCAACCTGCTCACTGCACATTAGATGGACAGCTTCATCTTTGGGGTTCCTGTGGCATGTGCACACCCCCTTGAGGAGAGTTTCACCAATGACACATGGGAGCAGGAAAACGTCTCCTCCTCTCTTGGCAGGATACTGCAGCCAACATGCTTGCCAAGGCATTACTTGAAAGCAACAGTGAGAGCCATGAGATAGCTTCTAGTAGTGCACTGGAGGAAAACATTCCAGGATTAGAGGTTTCTGTTAGCCCAGGCACCCCCGGCCCTCCAGATGTTTTAGCCTACAACTCCCATGATCCCTAGCTAACAGGACCAGTGGTCAGGGATGATCGAATTGTAGTCCAAAACATCTGGAGGGCTGAATGTTGGGGACGCCTGTGCTAGCCCATAGTTCCACCTACAGAGGAGGCTGTCTGCTCCATCTCTGCATGATTTGCTTCTCTCTCTGGTCTGCATCCCCTTTCACTCCCACCAGGGAAGCAGTAATTCTGTTGCTTCCGCTAACGATTAAATCATTCAACGACTATCAAAGGAGGTTGCTTGAATCACAACTCTGGATACGAATAAGGAGATATGCCTAAAACAGTCGCCCTGGTTCGTAGGAATATAGGAAACTGCCTTTTTTTTTTTTTACAGAGTCTGACCATTGGTCCCTCTAGCTCAATGTTGTCTACACTGACTGGCAGCATCTCTCTTGGACAAGGGAATCTCCCCCAACTCTACCTGGAGATGCCAGCGGGGATTGAACCAGAGACCTTCTGTTTGCAAGGCAGATACTATATCACTGAGCCACGGCCCTTCCCACTGATTTACAGTCCAGATGTTTGCTTGAACAGGTCTAAGCTTAAAACGTGAGGTAGGGCAGGGGTGCATGAACAAGCTCTTTCCCCAATGCCTCTGTGCATGAAAGTTCTTTGTTAGACCTCTGTGTGTTTAACTTGAAGATCTACTCAGGGTTTCTGATCACTGGGAGTGTCCTAGGTAGAGTCCTTGTGCAGAGCTTTGCAGTAAACATACCAAGGTATCACAAAGAGCCCACATGCCCAGGGAATCTGGGAGAGGTGGCAGGACTTGCATGGGCGCCCCTTCCCATGTTTCATGGCATGAAGTGCCTCATCAGGGCTAGGGAGTTACAGTGGTACCTCTGGTTGTGCACGCTGCGGGTTACAAGCTCTGGTAACCCGGAAGTAGCTGCTCCCGGTTGCAAACTTTGCCCCAGGATGCGAGCGGGAATCACGCACCAGAGGCATGCACACAGCAGGGGGCGGACTTTTGCTAATGGCGCCTCATGTTACAAGCAGTTTACGGTTATGAACGGACCTCCGGAACAGATTCTGTTTTTAATCAGAGGTACCACTGTACACAGAAACACTCAAGTGAGGGTGGGTGAGACCTTTTGGAGTGTGCAAAAGTGACAAAGGTGTTCCTCAGTTATTGCAGGGTTGGAAATCATAATCATAATCATAATTTATTATTTATACCCCGCCCATCTAGCTAAATTTCCCCAGCCACTCTGGGCGGCTTCCAAAGAATACAATAGTCTATTAAACATTAAAAGCTTCCCTAAACAGGGCTGCCTTCAGGTGTCTTCTAAAAGTCTGGTAGTTGTTTTTCTCTTTGACATCTGGTGGGAGGGCATTCCACGGGGCGGGTGCTACCACCGAGAAGGCCCTCTTTCTGGTTCCCTGTAGCTTGGCTTCTCGTAATGAGGGAACCGCCAGAAGGCCCTCGGCGCTGGACCTCAGTGTCTGGGCAGAACAATGGGTTTGTAGATGCTCCTTAAGGTATACTGGACCGAGGCATTGAAAGCACTGACCAAGGCATTGACAAAAAGTTGTAAGTTTATTGTTCTAGCCAAAGGCAACGACAGACTTGTAGTAACAGTCTTAATAAAATAATACAGAACAGAACATACATTGATAATATGCCAACATCCATGATATAAGAGAGAGAAGTTACTGAAAACACCGACCACCTCAAATCCAGCTTGATTTCAGATTAAACCTCTGAACCACCGCAGCAATTTATAGTGATTTTATCTAACTCCTTTCCCTGGTTAGTCAAGAAACCCTGTTGGGATTTACTGCATCCTTCCCTGCCAAACGGGCATGAGCTCAACAAGGAGGGCTGCACACAGCTTCCTATGCTGAAGCAAGTGGGACATGAACCAAACACACGGCCTTCTGGCCTAATCCCAAGACCAGCTTTTGGTTTACATGCTATAAGGTTGTACTACACTTGGGCCAAAAATATGAAAGGCACAAATACAGGACGGGGGACACCTGGCTTAAGAGCAGTACATGTGAAAAGGATCTAGGAGTCTTGGTAGACCATAAACTTGACATGAGTCAACAGTGTGATGCAGCGGCTAAAAAAGCCAATGCAATTCTGGGCTGCATCAATAGGAGTATAGCATCTAGATCAAGGGAAGTAATCATACCACTGTATTCTGCTCTGGTCAGACCTCACCTGGAATACTGTGTCCAGTTCTGGGCACCACAGTTCAAGAAGGATACTGACAAGCTGGAACGTGTCCAGAAGAGGGCAACCAAAATGGTCCAAGGCCTGGAAACGATGCCTTATGAGGAACGGTTTAGGGAGCTGGGTATGTTTAGCCTGGAGAAGATAAGGTTAAGGGGTGATATGATAGCCATGTTCAAATATATCAAAGGATGTCATATAGAGGAGGGAGAAAGGTTGTTTTCTGCTGCTCCAGAGAAGCGGACACGGAGCAATGGATTCAAACTACAAGAAAGAAGATTCCACCTAAACATTAGGAAGAACTTCCTGACAGTAAGAGCTGTCCGACAGTGGAATTTGCTGCCAAGGAGTGTGGTGGAGTCTCCTTCTTTGGAGGTCTTCAAGCGGAGGCTTGACAGCCACCTGTCAGGAATGCTTTGATGGTGTTTCCTGCTTGGCAGGGGGTTGGACTGGATGGCCCTTGTGGTCTCTTCCAACTCTAGGATTCTATGCTTCCCAACAACTCACCAGAACACAAGGAGTGGATCAGGCCAAAGGCCCATCTAGCTCCGCATTCTGGTCTCACAGTGGCCAACCAGATGCACATCGGAAGCTTGCAACCAGGACCCGAGCACAAGAGCCCCCTAACCACCTGCGACTCCAGGAAATGAGACTGTCCAGGTCCAGAGCTCTGGTTTCACAGCATGGGCAGGAGCGGTGGGGGAATGTGACCTTGCTGCACTACAGTCATTTGAACGAGGAACTGAGTTTGACCATTACTGCTGCCACCCACCCAGTCAAATTTTAGCATGCTGCAGGCAGCAAGCAAGGAAACACAGCTCAGCACAGCTCTGTGTGAGTTTGCAACAGCTACCTTTAAAAAGCAAAGGTGGTTGCTGCTAAAAAGCAGGGCAAATATATCCTCACTTGCCAATGAAAACTCGCAGTGGCCAGGCGCAGCGATGCCCAGTCTCTCTTCCTTCCTATTAAGTGAATGCCTGACACCAGGTTAAACTTGTTGAAGGGAAGCCGCGGCACGTAGACAGGGGTCATGTGTGTTTTCTTCTGTGTTTATTGCTTTCTTGTGCTCCGCGGGGACAGCTAAAAACCCAACTCAAAACGATTGCTTAATGGTCAAGAGAACACAAGATTCTGCAAAGCAGAAAGGAGGTTACAGGGGATCAAATAAGAGGGCAGCCTGAGCTGGGATGTGCAGCACATCTTCTGAAGAAGAAATTACCCTCGGTTTGTCATGCCTGGTTATCCGCAGACTAACTGCTAGCCTGTTGTTTACTAGGCTAAACGTGAATTTCAGGCCTGGCGCATTGCCTCTTCAAATTCCAGAGGGGTAGCTGCTCACTAGTCTCTTGCAGCAAGAGCAGCAGAATCCTGTGGTGGCACCTGAAAAAAAAAAACAAATTACCTTGTCAGTCTCTACTTTGCAAAGTAACCTTTAGCACATTACTTAAGAGCAGACCTGCTGGATCAGAACAAAGATCCATCTAATTTAGCATTCCGTTTCCAATAGCACCGGCCAAATGCCTCTGGGAAGCTTGCAAAAGGGCATTAATTTAATTTGATTTAATTATTTATTATAGCTTACCTTTATTCCATCATGGAACTCCATGGGAACTTCCAAAGAGAGCTGGCCAGACTCAGCCCTGCTTAGCTTCAGCAAGGGGGCTGCATCATATGCTATTTCCCCTTCCCACCCACCGCCCCATGTCCCGGCATGTGGGAAATTGGCATCCTCTGTTGTTTGTCCTTGGCATCTGGTAGACTTCTCTGATTGCAGAAGTTCCACTTAGTTACTGCGGCTAACAGCCATTGTTAGACTGACCCTCCATAAATTGTTCCAACCCCATCTTAAGAGCTATCTCTCAGGACCCTGGACAAAGAGGGAGGGCAGCCAGTTCCATCGGACCAGTGGCACCAGAAGCAAAAGTGCTGTCAATCTTCCAGTTTCATGATGAGGCCTGAGACCATTGGGTCAGGGGCTAGTATGCCAGGGACCTATGAAATGGGACTTCCAATTATCCTTATAACCACATTTCTGTATGCAGTTCCGACTAATGCACATTTTTTTCAAGCAGTTCCCCGTAATATAATGCATTTTTTATGTTATTTTCACCACTACATTCATTTTTATGCACATTTCCTCCTGATAAAGATTCCTAAGCATTGCTTGAAATTTCAGCCTTCACGACATAGGAAAACAGGCATGTAAACAGCTATTTTGGTGGAGGAGGGTCAAGATATTAACCGATATGCATGAAATCTCATATATAGCTATATAATCCCTAGTATAGTAAGATAAGACCTTTGGAGCAGGCATATATTAAAAAAAAAAGTTTTTTTATGAACCGCCCTAGTAGGGCAGTAATTGTTCCTTGATAATTTGTCACCCCCTCCATTATGGAACATGGGACAGTCCGCCCCCCTACACCCCCCCTTGCTACGACCCTGCCCAGTACCAAAGTAAACTTCCCCTGGTTTTCCCTGCTCTTTGTTGGGCCTGGGTGGGAACCCCAAACAGCCATACCTGAAGGGTCGCCAGCAGTGTTGCTTGAGCTGGGAACATAGCTGTCAAGTTTCAGAATTGAAAATAAGGGATCAGCACCCTCACCTGTCTCGGGGACAGTCTACGGTTCTCAGGGACAGTCCACGCCGCGGTAATCCCCCCCCCCCGGCTACAAATTAATTTACACCAGGAAAGCGCTCCCAGGAAAGAGAAATCAGGGCAGAGAAAAGAAAGTACACGGTTAACCTCTGGAACTCCCTGCCACAGGGAGCAGCGATGGCCACCAACTTGGATGGCTTTAGAAAAGGATTAGGCAAATTCATGCAGGAGGAGAGGGCCACTGGTGGCTTCTGGCCAGGTTGGCTCTGCTCTGCCTCCAGTTAGGGGCAGCAATGCTTAATCTGAGCACCTGTTGCCGAGAAACATTCGTCTCCTTCGGGGAAATAAGGGAAATTTAAGGGATATCAACAATAAGGGATAGCTGTGGGAAACGGCTTGGAATAAGGGAGTTTCCCGCAAAAAAAGGGAGACTTGACAGCTATGGCTGGCAAGTGGCATTCAGCAAACAGAAGGTCCTAACCTGTTGAGTGAGCGCAGGCAAAAGGCGAGGTTCCTAGCATTTACACCAGAATGACCTTCCTCCTCGCGCTGCCTTTCATCTGGATACTGCTGCATTTTCAAACATAACTTCCCAGCTCTGGTGCTGTCAGCTGAACCAGCAGCTTATTCAAGGAGAGTTAATTTTGCAGATAGATTCAGTGGGAAATAGATCTGACGGTGTTGACTCAGAATGAGCAGCGTGGTGGTCCTGTTTTATTTAGGAAATGGAGCTCAGCTCTTTGGTGGCGAGGGAAGCCTTCAAAGCTCTAAAGTTGGCAAAACAGGATTTGGGCAGGAGGGAGGCTGGAGAGACACTTCCTGGCATCCGGGAGGAAGGTGAGTGATGACTTGCACGTGGAGTTGTCAAAGGAGGCGGCAGTCTTACAAAGGAGCCTTCAGACACAGCATAAATCTTTATTCCTCCCAAAGCCAATTGGCAGTTTCCGAAGAGAGGCAAGGTTTCCAGGAAGTGTGATTAAAACTAAGTGACCAGCAGTTATTGGATCAGTTCTATAGTTGGGGGGAGTGGGTGGAAGGCAGAGGATAAAAGCATTTCAAGCAAATGAGGGATTTTCTGGTTTTAAATCTGCTGCTTAATCAGGAGTCGAAGCAATGGTGCATGTTCTGCCCCTACCTAGGAGGAGCAGATTTTTAAAAAGCATACACCAGTCCTGTAGCTAGAGTGGGGCAAATGGGTGCCAAACCAATTGTGTTTTCAGATTGTGATGTGACAGACAAAGCCTGCATTTTTAAAATATTATTATTATTAAAGATTTTCTTGATTTACAAAAGTGAATGCAATGTCTCTCTCGTATTCCCCCCCCCCCCATGTAACATTTTGCAAATCAGATTTGGTTGTTGAGACATTAGGGAGAGAAAGGGGAAAGGGGGTGGGTGGGATTGGGGTGGGTGGGTGAGGTGGGGCGATGGTGTTTCTGTTTCCCTTAATATATGTAGGGTTTGGTGTCAGCGTTGTTTGTGTAGGTTCTCTGTTGTTTGCTTGTGTTTCTTTGGTGATGGGAGAGGTCGGGATTGGCGTAGGGTGTGATTGTTCATTTGTGGTTGGCTGTGGTGATCTTTGGTTTCCTGTGTGAGTGGGGTTGGTGGGTGTTTTGGATCAGGTTAGCCATATTGATTTATATGCTGTCGGTAGATTTTTGTCCTTGTCTTGTTGGGCTGTGTGTGTGATGAAGGGGAACCATACCAGGGTGAAGGTGTCTTGTTCTGTTTGTCCCCGTGTCAGTTTTAGGTTACTGGTTAGTTTTTCTAGTAGGGCTGTTTCCCATACTACTTGGTACCATTGGTCCATGTTTACTACTGACAGGTCTTTCCAATGTCTGTTTATGATGTTTTTGGCTGCTGAGAGTAGGTGGGTTATGAGTTCTTTGTGGTGTAAGTGGGTATTATTGTCTTGGAAGATGTTTAGTAAGACCAATTCTGGGGTGGTTTCTAACACCTGCTTAGTTATTTTACATATTCCCCTGGCCTACCATCCACTATTCCACCATGCAGCACAAAACCTCCAAACCAAAACCTGGCAATCCAAAGGCCTATATCGCCTAATAGACTTTTATAAAAATAACAAACCTCTGTCAACGCAAGAAATACAGGACAAATTAGAAGACACCCAAATGCCCTGGTTAACACAACACCAATTACATGCCCTCTTAAACAATCCAACAGTAAAATCAGCAGCAACTAGACCCCTGACAACCTTTGAAAACCTCATCCTAATGACAAAGGGACGCGGCAGAGGGTTGGTACCCGCAATATACAAAATAATACTCAAAAATCCTGCGAGCTCCCTAGACACAATCAAAAAACAATGGGAGGACGACATAGGATACGAAATCAACCCCACCCAATGGACCAGAATGTGGTCTAAACCCCCCTTTAAATCCATATCAACAAAAAGAAGAGAACTCACCCTAAAACTAACCTACAGGTGGTATCTAACGCCAAGAAAATTAGCGCTAATACGCCCAGGAACCTCACCAAAGTGCTGGAGAGGGTGCACCTCCACAGGCACATATTTCCACATGTGGTGGGAGTGCCCCAAAATCCAAACATTCTGGACAACAAGCCTGCATTTAAATAATGACAGCTTATTTTAAGAGTAGGAGTAACTTAAGACCAGGACCCTCTGAAAAAGCCTTATCTGGAAGAACTCCTGAAAGTCTGCTCACTTAAGATTTTTCATTATCAGTCAACCTGTGATTACTTAAGTGATCCTGGGGGGGAAAACCCAGCCTGTACAGTAACATGACCCTTGAAGAGTTAAATATTAGAATTTTGTATTATGGGCTCAAATTAAACTCTGCTAAAAAGCATGGGGGAGAGGACAAAACTGCTGACCTTCTGATCAGTAAGCCCTAGGCTCTGTGGTTTAACCCACAGCGCCACCCGCGTCCCAGATAGAAGAGGAATAGATGGCAGGAAATGGGTGAAAGCAGAGGGGGCTACCACCTCTATATTATATTCTTTTAATTTTAGATGATACTTAAAAATAGAAAAGAATGGGTACTAAGGAGATATATCACAAGTGACTTGGCAACATCATTGAAGAGAGAAGGGTTCTAGCTTGACCACTCCCTTGATGAGCTCATTTTCTGGTTACAATCCAGTTTTGCTTCCCCCGCCCCTTCATTTGTGCATGGGAGATCATGGGATTGTGCTCTTCCCACTTCAGCAGCCCAAAGCGGTGCCGTTTGTTCCCAGGAAGGAGATGACGTGGTAGTTCTGAACGTGTTGTCGATTTATTGTTAATTCGCCAAGAATATTTCCTTCCCTCTTATCCAACAGAATATTGCTCAGGGTGGCTAACAATGCAAAGGGTTAAAAAAAAAAAGTTTGGCTAGATGTCTGACAGCAAGAAAGTTATGTATTCCCAGCATTTATTTGCTCTCCCCTGCTCCCCCTCCCCCTGTGAATTTACAATCCCCACGGTCTTGTCTCTTCGATCCGTAGCAGGATTTTACAGAGCGGCTCTCTCCTGTGAACTCCAGCTGGGAGTCCCCAATATGTGCGGGGGCCCATATGTCACATTGTTGAACAAGGCTCTGTGGCCACTGAGGAAAAAATGTAATCCTGAACACTCAGTGGCAGAACAAGCTCCAGCTGAAATGAACCTGGGGAGGAAGGAATGGCAGGGAAGCTTCACGTTATTAATATTTTTGCTCTAATTCCAAATCATCTTCCTAAAAAAATAATAATATCTAGGAACACTCTGACATGTACAAAATAAGTAAGAAACAGCTCCACACACACACACACCCGGCCGGTCTCTTTCCAGTTCCAGCACCCACCCTTTGGTGTCATGCCGGTTTATTGATTGCCTCAGAGCTGAGTAGGAATTTGTAGCTTACTCACACATCGAGGGACCCAGGTGGCGCTGTGGGTTAAACCACAGAGTCTAGGGCTTGCCGATCAGAAGGTCGGCGGTTCGAATCCCTGCCATGGGGTGAGCTCCTGTTGCTCGGTCCCTGCTCCTGCCCACCTAGCAGTTCGAAAGCACGTCAAAGTGCAAGTAGATAAATAGGGACCGCTCCGGCGGGAAGGTAAACGGCGTTTCCGTGCGCTGCTCTGGTTCGCCAGAAGCAGCCTTGTCATGCTGGCCACATGACCCGGAAGCTGTCTGCGGACAAACGCCGGCTCCCTTGGCCTATAGAGCAAGATGAGCGTCGCAACCCCAGAGTCGGACACGACTGGACCTGATGGTCAGGGGTCCCTTTACCTTTACACACATTGGCCCTCTGGGCAGCTTTTTCTACCTGCCCTCTAGTCTCAGAGGAGGGAAATAAGTGTGGTTGTGCCTTTCATTAGGTTAATTGGTTGTCTTTGGCAGAATGGTATGGCAATTTAACAGGTAGGGGTGCGGTTGAGGACAATACCTTCTGGCACCTCTTAGGGTGAAAGGCACTTGCTGCTCAAGACTATGGGGTACACAGGCAGGAGATGGAGCACCTCTGAGGCTAAGCAGAGTCCCCCACCTGGAGTTTTGGGGGCTCGGGAAGGCTTCCCTACTCATCTGAAAGAAGGGGACCTGGTCAGGGAGGGGTTACCTGCTTCCCCTCTTAATAGGAGCATGTTCAGCTGCTATAGGTGCCTACCTGCATTCTCATTTTCCTCCACAGGTTAGATATGTCATAAATGCACGTGTCCCATCTACCTGTGGGTTGCTTGCACACCCACAAAGGTGAGTAAGGGGCAGACATGAATGAGGTGTATACAATTGTGCAGAGTGTGGAGAACATAGATGTTTATCCTTTTTTCACAATATGAGGGGCCAGGGTCATGTAATGAAGCTGAATGGTAAGATATTCAGGCTAGACAATGGCAAGCACCACATTGCATAGCATGGAGTTCACTGTGGAATTCAGTTCCGCACAATGTGTTGATGGCCAGCAACTTAGATGGCTTTAAGAGGAGCATGGCTTACCAGGGGTGGCCAACTCCCAAGAGACTGAGATCTACTCACAGAGTTAAAAATTGGCAGTGATTTTTGGGGTTCTGGTCAAAGTTGTTGAGCTTTTTTAGGGGAGCCGCAGTTGTTCAGCCTCTTTGGGGGTAGCCAATAATCTACCAGTGATCTATCGCAGACATCCAGTGATCTACCTACCAGTACCTGTTGGACATGCCTGGCTTAGACAAATGAATAGAGCAGGAGGCTCTCCACAGCTACTAGTCATAATGGCTGCATACTACCTCCTGTGTTAGAGGCACTAGGTCTCCAAGTGCGAGTTCCTAGGCATCCCAAATGAGGAGAGGACTGTTGCTTACATGCCCCGGTGGTGAACTTCCCAGTGGCATCTGACTGGCTTCTGCAGGAGATAGGAATCCGAAGGACTAGACAGGCCTTTGGTCTGTTCTTAGAGCTATCCATTGAGGAGGAGGGTACAGTATGGACAATGCTGCTTTTCAACAAGCATGTTATCCGGTGGAAGTCTAGGAGAACAGAAATCATAGAATTGTAGAGTTGGAAGAGACACCAAGGGTCATCTAGTTCAATCCCATGCAGTGCAGGAATCTCAGGTAGCCACCCAACCTCTGCTTAAAAACCTCCAAGGAAGGAGACTCCACAGCCTCATGAGGGAGACCATTCCACTGTCAAACAGCCCTTACTGTCAAAAAGCTCTTCCTGATGTTTGGTCGGAATCTCCTCTCTTGTAACTTGGAGCCATTGGTTCGAGTCCTGCCCTCCAGAGCAGGAGAAAACAAGCTTGTCCCCTCTTCCATGTTACAGCCCTTGAGATATTTGAAGATATGGCTATCATATCTCCTCTTGGTCATCTTTTTTCCAGGCTAAACATACCTAGCTCCTTCAACTGTTCCTCATAAGGCTTGGTTTCCAGACCCTGAGTCATCTTGGTTAGCCCTCCACTGGCAAACTATCTGCACACTCTCCTTCATCCTCATGTACCAGCAGTAATTTGACACCAAATTACTACTAATCAAGTGTTAATTGTGCTGCAGCAGGAGCACAACCAGAGGTTAAGCAGAGGTTAAGCAGTAAACTAGGGAGAGCTTTTTCTCTTTCCACAGCACTGCAAACAATGCTTGCCCATAATTGGAGGCAGCTTGCTTTGAACTATGGACCGAAAGTCCTTATCATATGTCATTGTTGTTTAATTACACTGTAACTACCAAGCTGTTACTCTGCAGCCCACCACTCAACTCCTTCCTAATTACAGACTCCCCTTGCCATTCTCTGGGAATGACTGCATCCGATAGCAAATTTCCCTCTAATTGGGGGACTGTGAGGTGGGAGAAGGAGCAAACGCCGTGCTGATTTCGTTATTGCTTGGCTACTTACCCTGTCATTATCTTGGGGCCTCTCCAGCATGAGGGACTTGGCATTTCATTAAGCAACGAATGGTTACCTGGCAAGCCTGGGACTCCCTGCTAATATTGGTGCGCCTTTTGTTTAAGCGGCAAAGCCAGGGAGTGATCCTTAAGCCCCTTCAGAAGATGCAAGCGCGGTGATCAGGCTCAGTCTTGAATCGGCTTCCTTTGCTGGTCCACTGAGCTGCTTGACAAGCAGGAAGCCTGTTACTGCTGTCAGCATTGCCGAGCTCTAATAATAATAATAATAATAATAATAATATTTATTATTTGTACCCCGCCCATCTGGCTGGATTTCCCCAGCCACTCTGGGCGGCTTCCAACAGAAATCAAATACAAAAATATCAAACATTAAAAACTTCCCTAAAAAGGGCTGCCTTCAGGTATTTTCTGAATGTCAGGTAGTTGTTTATTCCCTTGACTTCTGACGGGAGGGCGTTCCACAGGGCGGGTGCCACTACCGAGAAGGCCCTCTGCCTGGTTCCCTGTAGCTTTGCTTCTCGCAGTGAGGGAACCGACAGAAGGCCTTCAGCGCTGGATCTCAGTGTCCGGGCTGAATGATGGGGGTGGAGACGCTCCTTCAGGTATACAGGACCGAGGCCGTTTAGGGCTTTAAAGGTCAGCACCAACACTTTGAATTGTGCTCGGAAGCGTACTGGGAGCCAATGCAGATCTCTCAGGACCAGTGTTATGTGGTCCCGGCGGCCACTCCCAGTCACCAGTCTAGCTGCCGCATTTTGGATTAATTGCAGTTTCCGGGTCACCTTCAAAGGTAGCCCCACATAGAGCGCATTGCAGTAGTCCAAGCGGGAGATAACCAGAGCATGCACCACCTTGGTGAGACAGTCCGCGGGCAGGTAGGGTCTCAGCCTGCGTACCAGGTGGAGCTGGTAGACAGCTGCCCTGGATACAGAATTAACCTGCGCTTCCATGGACAGCTGTGAGTCCAAAATGATACCTGCAGGAGAGGAAAGTGCTGCATCCTGGCTCCAGGTTCATTCATTCAAACTTTATTTGCGTAGCCGACTGGCCATAGCATCTAAAAGACAAGCACCAACAAAAATACAACAAATATGGTTACCAATAAAACCTTATAACCCATTAAAACTCAAGGTAATAGCTCCTTGGAACTTAGCATAAATAGTAAAATAATAATAATAATAATAATAATGATAATAATAAAATCCTATGCTGGGAATGTGGATGACTACAGTGTTGTCATTCAGATAGCAGCTCTCAATCTCATTGGTCTCTCGATAAATCTGGCAACCTTCTCTGTTATCGAGCTGTTCTGGTCGGCTAGAAGTGAAAACAATTTGGCTTCACAACAGCGGCCCGGGATGGCAGATAGGAGCGGCGTGATGGTCTCATCCCTCAGGTCTTTATATAGGGGGCAGGACAAGAGAACGTGTGACACCGTCTCTACATAGCCGGATCTCCAGGTTGTTGCGTGTCGAGGCCCCAAGACACCCCCCCAAATAAATTCACACTTCACACAGCAATTTAAGTTTAAGGTTTTTGGCATTATTTTGGCCACAACTTTATTTACAGGCAACCAATGTGAGTGGTTGCTTAGGCATTGGTTTCCGACTATCTGTCCCCTGCCCTGGCACAGAACTGACACCCGCTAGCCAGTGAAGTCAGTAAGGGTAAACACTTTAGGGGAGAGAATAGAACTGGGTGTCAGGCCCTCATCTCTCCCCAAATGCTCCCAGGGGCTCTTGCGTGGCCCTAGCCCCTTGCTGGGGGTACGGACAAAAGCATGTCGAGCCCCTGGATTCTTTTAACGGAATACCCTTGCAGCAGCAGCAGCATTTTGAGGGGCAGGCACAGCCGATTCCTTACCCCTCCACCAACCAATTTCAACCAATGCCTAACCGCAACCTTACAAGTTGTGACGATTTGCTACGCAGTAGGCAAAAAGACCCAGATGGCGCTGTGGGTTAAACTACAGAGTCTAGGGCTTGCTGATCAGAAGGTCGGCGGTTCGAATCCCTGCCACGGGGTGAGCTCCTGTTGCTCAGTCCCTGCTCCTGCCCACCTAGCAGTTTGAAAGCATGTCAAAGTGCAAGTAGATAAATAGGTACCGCTCTGGCGGGAAGGTAAACGGCGTTTCCGTGTGCTGCTCTGGTTTCGCCAGAAGCGGCTTAGTCATGCTGGCCACATGACCCGGAAGCTGTCTGTGGACAAACACCAGCTCCCTCGGCCTATAGAGCGAGGTGAGCGCCGCAACCCCAGAGTTGTCCGCGACTGGACCTAACGGTCAGGGGTCCCTTTACCTTTATGCAGTTTTGCTAGCCCAATAGTCATTCACCTGGTCTGTAATTTGAGCTTTGAGATTTCATGTAAGCCTGCTAGTCTTGCACCTCCACCCACTTGCAGCCTTGGAGAATCTCTATACAACATCACTTGCTACAGAAAGCGCATTCCTGATCCAGCTATATCCTGGCCAAGGACTGAGTCATGCAGCCAATTAAGAACTCACTCAAGTGTAGCTTTTCCTCCCACAGACAAGTATTTCCTGCACGTGAGCAGGAGGCTGTTCAGTTACATGACAATTCTGCTTCCTGCCCAAATAACATGGCTGTGCAGCAACTTGAAGCTGGTTAATTTAGACTGCGATTAACACCCAAAAGAACCAAGGTCACGAACAACGCTATACCAAACATACATACATACATACAAATCCTTTATTCGACCGATAGTCAGAAAGAAGAAACACATTTCTCAATACAAAATTATAGAACTAAAAACATCAGAGGGATACACAATTAAAAATAAAAAAATAGGACAGCACTAGTAAACGTCATACAGATAACCCACATCGAGACATTCGATTTTGCGCTTCCGACACTTGAGTGCCAGGAAGAGGAATTTAGCCACAGATAAGGCTATTTTCCCAGTGGGCTTATTCAGCAGATATGCTACCTGCCTTTCTCTTAAACGAGAACTAAACTGAGATAAATATGGGGCTATGAGATACTGCCTTAAATCGTTATAAAAGGGACAACTCAGTAGAATGTGTTCTGTGGATTCTACCTCTCCTAAAGCACAATGGCACGTTCTCTGATCATATGGAACTCCTCTAAATCTTCCCCTCAAAACCGCTGAATCAAGAACGTTCAGTCTTGCCGCAGTGAGAAGTCTGCGGTATTCCACATAGTGGATATCTGCCAGGTAACAGGCTGGTGCAGCCCGATACACCTGCTCCCCCAGAAACATCCCAGGTTTCACGCGGGCTATGTCCTCGTGTCTGGCGATATCCCCCAATCTCTGAGCAAACACACAAAGTTCGTAACCGGCTGATAAAGTAATCTCAATTTCCCATCGTTTTTACATATAAACAGATATAATATAGAACTCAAACATAATAATACATGGGTACAACTATTCAACTGCAAATGTATGACATCAACATGTGTCCATATGTATCACGAGATCCACATAAAACAGATCAAGGTCCCAAGGCAGACAGAAGTCAAGCATAGATGTGAAAATTATAGTCTTGCCAGTCTGCAACATGAAAGTTGCCACAGAGGGGTGTGATAGATATTGTGGAGCATTACGCAGGTTGTAGAGCTGTTTGAGTTCTATATTATATCTGTTTATATGTAAAAATGATGGGAAATTGAGATTACTTTATCAGCCGGTTACGATCTTTGTGTGTTTGGGTTAGTTTAGACTGGCAACCACCTAGCAAAACTAATGTCATGCCTTACATGAGACCATAGGAGCCAACTCCTAGGGGCTGCGGGGGTTTCAGCCCCCACAATAAAATATTTGAGGGTGCCGGGCCCTCACAAAGTTTATGGGCATTCCCATTCAAATGGGGTTTGTGTGTGTGCACTGCGTCATGTGATTGATGGTGGGGCTTACCTTGGCCCCCACAATATTTTATTTACACTGGCAGCCCTGCATGGCAGAAGCGCATGTTAGTGCTGCTGGTCTTGTTCATCATTTTTTAACCTGCATGCAAAATTTGTATTTATTCATGAAGGTTTAAAGGTATTTGCAGATTAATGTAGAAATGGGATGGAATAGACTTCAAAATCGACAGAAGCAAAACTGACATGGACTGAAAGTAGTTGGATTGTGCCCATAGAATCATAGAATCATAGAATTGGAAGAGACCACAAGGGCCATCCAGTCCAACCCCCTGCCAAGCAGGAAACACCATCATAGCATTCCTGGCAGATGGCTGTCAAGCCTCTGCTTAAAAACCTCCAAAGAAGGAGACTCCACCACACTCCTTGGCAGCAAATTCCACTGTCGGACAGCTCTTACTGTCAGGAAGTTCTTCCTAATGTTTAGGTGGAATCTTCTTTCTTGTAGTTTGAATCCATTGCCCCGTGTCCGCTTCTCTGGAGCAGCAGAAAACAACCTTTCACCCTCCTCTAGATGACATCCTTTGATATATTTGAACATGGCTATCATATCACCCCTTAACCTTCTCTTCTCCAGGCTAAACATACCCAGCTCCCTAAGCCGTTCCTCATAAGGCATCGTTTCCAGGCCTTTGACCATTTTGGTTGCCCTCCTCTGGACACGTTCCAGCTTGTCAGTATCCTTCTTGAACTGTGGTGCCCAGAACTGGACACAGTATTCCAGGTGAGGTCTGACCAGAGCGGAATACAGTGGTACTATTACTTCCCTTGATCTAGATGCTATACTCCTATTGATGCAGCCCAGAATTGCATTGGCTTTTTTAGCTGCTGCATCACACTGTTGACTCATGTCAAGTTTATGGTCTACCAAGAGTCCTAGATCTTTTTCACATGTACTGCTTTCAAGCCAGGTCTCACCCATCCTGTATTTGTGCCTTTCATTTTTTTAATATTTTTTTTTGCCCAAGTGTAGTACTTTACATTTCATCCCTGATCTGTGTCATATCCTGACTCTGAGGGGGCATTCTCTCTCTCTCTCTCTCTCTCTCTCTCTCTCTCTCTCTCTCTCTCTCTGTGTGTGTGTGTGTGTGTGTACACACAGACACTTTTTGTTTGTGAAGCAGATCATCACTGAAATAATACATATTCTGGAATATATTTTCTCACAAAACATACATTTTTAGACCGTTTACCTTAAAGTATGCATTTCTAAATATATTTTATTCCAAAATATGCATGCTATATTATTGTTGTTGTTGTTGTTGTTGTTGTTTTATTTGTACCCCGCCCATCTGGCTAGGTCCCCCAAGCCACTCTGGGCGGCTTCCAACAAATATTAAATACATTAAATAAATATACTTTTTCTGAACTGATAATTGCATCACAAAATTTAGAGAAGTGTGAATTTCAACTGCTTTGTCATTCACGGCCCTTCACTTCATCAAATCTGGCCCTCTTTGAAAAAAGTTTGGGCACCGCTGCAAGTTAAACCATTTTATCTAGCTGTCTAAACAACACCAGGCTGAAAAGGGCACTAGGTTTATTTGGTTATATAGTGCCCATCAGTATGCAAGGCACTCTATTGAATGCAAGTGATAGGTCTCTGCCCAAAGGTGCTTACAATCTGAAATCTGACACAGGGGAAATAGGAGGAAAGTGGAGGCAAGGTAAAGAGCGCAAGGATTTTTCAGTTATTTCAGTGACATGTACTCATCTGTTTCCACTGCCGCTTCTTTGTAACAGAAATGCCTTCATTACGGCAGCATAAAACTCAGCTATAACAACTAGATATGGAGGAGGAATCCACTTGAAATGGTGGCTCTGACCTGATCCAACTTTTCCTGCACTGGGCAACTTCTTGCACTTAATGTCTGCTTATGTTCAAGCCAATTGTATGTGATAGATAAAAATGCACCTAATGCTTATTACAGAATCAAGCCGCATTAATTGTTATATTTCTGCAGCGTAATTCTGTAAGTATTAATAGAGAAATATTTTGCCCAGCTATATACATTGTTATTTGTTCTATAGCTGTATAATAATATCCATGAAATATAATGATCCATAGGTATAACGATGCATTTAATATGCATGCATTGTTTGTACTTTTACCAAAACCAGTAAAAAACAAAAAACTTACTTGCTTCTCATTGAGATCAAGCAGGAAGTAGAAAAATCCACACAGATAAGCTCAACATCCAAATTTTCAGAAGATTCTCTCCCCAACAGCAGCCATCTAAGACTGGTTGGGTTATATGTGTGTGTGTGTGTGTGTGTGTGTGTGTGTGTGTGTAACACACACAGGATAACTTCTTTGTAACAATGGATGCGTGCTTGATATCACTGGCTGACCCGTTTGCTTCTGTGTTAGGATTCTGAACACAGCTGAAACAAATGCTCCCAAGAATTCAGAATATTCGGAAATTTTAAACTTTTCTTCACAGACACAGGGTTTGTGCACACTTTGCTTGTCCTGTGCTGCAGGGGTCTGGGCGATTTCCCACTTGTCCTGGGCTTTCTAGGCACAGCTCCAAGCAGTTTTCCATTTAGCCCACCACTTTCCCTGGGAAAAAACTGCTCTTTAACACTGAGTCAGAGCAAAGGCCAACCTGCTGAAAACCTGATTGACATTTGCTCCAATTCAGCAGTAAAGAGCGGGTTTTCCCCAGGGGAAAGCAACGGGACAAGTGGAAGTGTGAACGATCCCCCCCCCCCCCCGAGTGTAAAATTTCAGATTCAGAATTTCAATTCGGGATTTATATATGAAATTTTACATCAACATTTGAAATGGGAGTACTTCAACCTTGTTGGCTTTCCTTGATTGCTTCAGCAAGCAAGAAAACATGGAATCTGGTGTCATTTGTGAAATGCTGAATACCATTACATGGCGACTCTCAGCTACTGGCAGATAATCAATACAACTGAATGTCAGCCATGACACCCAGTCAATACTAAATACTATTGCACATCAGCTATCAAGTAATGACAACTGCTAAATACCATTTCATGTCAATGATGATGATGAAGATGATGATATTTGTGCCCCGCCCATCTGACTGGGTTGCCCCAGCAACTCTGGGTGGCTTCCAACATGTATAAAACATCAGCTCTCAAATAGGGTTGGACATTGTCAAACGCCAATGACTCAACCCAGTCCTTGGAAGGAATTGGATCCCACCCCTGGAGGGATTCCCATAAGATACGCATGGAGACTCTGCACATTTCCTGTAACTGCCTGGTTATGCTGAGTGCCCATCTCCACATGCCGAGTGGGGATGGAAACCTTGGCTCCGCTATAGCCTGCGTGGAGTCTTCCACATGTGGGCATTGCGGCCATGGAAGATGTACTGGACTGAGCCACAAAGTGTCACAAGATGTCAAATGCAGTGATCAAATACTCCATGGATCGATGTCATAGGATATTTCAAAATTATTCAATACCTTGGATCGAGTTTCCTTCAGCTCTTCTCCTGATTGCACATGGACCCAGATTTCTCACTCACACAACCCTTTTAAGCACCTTCTGGAAACAAATTAGGAACCAAATAGCTTTAATCCTTTAAGTGCTCGCCTCAACGTCTGACGGCAGCAGTCTGGTATTTTATTATTATTATTTTCAGTTTTGATGGGGCGAACTTTGACTTTTTCTGGCCTGACTAACAGCAGCGTGTTTGAGTGGGCAGAGTAGAACCTTGACATATTTTTTAACTTGCAGAGATAAAAGCCGAGGCTGTAAATTCAAGGCGCCGTTTGCAATATTTCTCTCTCAAAACTCATTAGTGAGATGGGAATTTTGGAGACACCCGCTGAAAGATTAAAGGGAGCCTGGCAATGCTGCAAGGGCAACAATCTGTTGAATCCATTTGCAAAAATCAATGCAATTTGTTATCTAGGAAGGGATTCTTCCCCAACAATTAATAGATTAAATTAGATAGATGCCAGCAATGGCAGAAGCCAAATGAAGCCTATGTCTAATTTGAATCTCCCAAAATGGAAACCGTTTCAGGTTGTGGGATTTTTCCCTCCATGAAATTGCTTTTCATTTCAATGTTTACACAATCAGTTCCAGCTCAGATGACTAGATGATGGGCACAGCACCACCAGGTAGGAAGAGGAGCATGTACTGCTCACAGGGGGGAATTTCCAGCATCGTTCTGTCAACATCTGCGGACGTAGAAGTGTGTATTTCATCTGTCAGAATGTTTGTAGAGCTGGGATGGGATCTAGAAGCTGGTGTGAAATTTCACATCCCAATAATCTGTATGAGAACCCAAAACGTACAACACAGGGAAGGATACGAGCTTAACTGGAACAAGGAGGGGCAGCCACAAGAGAGGTTGCCCACATTGTAAAATGTACTTACCTTGAAATGGCCCCCCTATAAAGGTGAAATATTTGAGTCCACTCATGAAAAGTCTTAATTTACTTTTGTCTACCTGGGCTCTACCATAACCAGCAATCTTTCCATTGACACTGAGGTGGACAAGTGTATTGGTAAGACAGCTATTTCCTAAATCTTTCAACAGTCTGCTGAATTGGATGTCCACGGGTTGTGGTGTTTTGAGGGGAGACAGGACTTTTCTCTGTCTACTTTGTCCCTGCCAGGCATAATTTTATAAACTTGTATTCTGTTGCCTCTTACTCACTTCCTCTCTAAAGTAAAAAGTCCCAAAGGCTGAGTCCCAAACCTATATCTCCAAATCCAAAATCATGTGTGGTGAAGTGATAGTGAGAAGAAAAGCACATCATAGACATGCTCAGAGGCACTTGGTTGTTTTTTTGGGGGGGGGGAATCCCACACGTGTTCCTGGGCTCAGCTCCAGTATAAAACCAGGTTGCGCCTCAAGACCCCCCAAGAGAATAAAGACACAAGGACACAGAATTTAGGTTGAATGTTAATGGGCAAAATTTAGGCCACAACTTTATTGGTTACAAAATGTGAGCGGTATTGGCTCAGGCATTGGCACCCACAGACTATATCTGACTCCTGCCCGCCTTGCAGGAAGTCTGGAAGGGTAAACCACCAGGAGGGGGAGCCCCGCCAATGCGGATTGACTCGAGCCTCCCTGGGTTCCCGCTGGGGTCGTGGCATGGCCCTAGCCGCTCCCCGGGCTTTGGACAAGATCCACACCCCTGGATTCCTTTAACAGAATACCCTTACGCATGGAGGGTCAGTGCCTAACCGCCAAACCTTACAAAGTTGTGACGATTGCTATGAGGTATGCGAAAACCAAGTGGCTGGTGCCGCATTTGCCGAGTGGAAAAAGTCCTACCAGGCCCCTCAACGGCGACCAACTGAAGTCCATAGCAAGGCCAGCGACCCTACCTAAAAGAGGACGGGAGGGCAGGAGATCCACGGCACGAGGCTGAAAGAGGAGTCGCACCGCCTTTTAAATTGGCCCTGGCCACGCCCCCACAGCACCCTGATTCGCCACCTGGTGAATGGCATGGCTCTGGGCCACCCTCAGTGTGATGCGGGACCCTACCCTGCACCACGCTGAGGAGGGGGTGGGACCTGGTGGCCTGAGCGCAACCCAGTCCCACTCGGAAGTGGAACCGATTTCCTGGTTTAGTCACTGAGGGTGTCCTTGCCATGTGCAGGGCCACTCGGCTGCTGTCCTCAGGGCAATTGCTATTCACCCCAGGGGAGCAGGAAAATTGCATTTCACCAAGCTTCTTCTTCTTTGGCGATCACTCATAGCTGAGTAAGATTGTCTTCCATAAACACAGTTTTAACATTGAGTCCGTAAGTGACTGTGGAGGCCAATTCTGGATCCACACGTCCTTCCACAGTGGTGACATAGGTTTCCGGGCGGGAGTTGATCACGGTGAGGGTTTGCCAAGCATGCCTCCCTCTCAGCGTGTTTCTCCCTTGTGTCCTGAGTTCGAGTGTCTTCATAGCCCACCAAGCACCAGTGCCCTAAAGCTCACTTATCATACGGGTTAATCCAGCTCAAATGGGAAAGCTGGAGAATGAGAAAACTGAGTGTGGCTGTTTATTGGGAGAAGAAGATTGACAGGGTTTACTGCCACAGCAGGAAGATATCGGCACAAAGATCAACACACTCAAAATCAATCCCCAAGTCAGTCAAGAACCTCCATAGGAGGCACGTACAGAAAAGGTTCTTTTAAGCTGCCACCCCTGGGAGCAGCAAAATTGCTTGCCTGCCGGAGAGTGCTGAAGGTACCGTGTAGGAAAAACCTTAGGGATGCTCTTAATTGGCCACCAAAGACAGAAAATGCTAGATGGGGTAGACCATTTCCTCTGCGTGTGTGTCAGAGGGTGGGAATGTGCAACACAGAGAGGAGGAGGACTGGAAGGGAGCGCAACAGGAGTTCGTCACGTCCTAAACCCTTTTACTCATATTCAATTAACAACAAGCAAAAACCCTTTCAGTTGAATGTATTGTGCTTCCAGTTGTAATTCTGCAGACATTAGCTCTGGAGGTATTTCAAGTTAGCTCGCCATTTTAGGAATAATTTGCTGATCCAGAGGCTTTATTAAATATCTTCACCTTCACACTTGCCCCCTGCCTCTCAGACAGTCTTTTCTCTCACAATTTCTGCTCCCCTTCTTTCAGACTTCACTTGTATCTTCTTTGCTCTCCACAAACTGCTACTTTCTCTCATCCTTTCTATTACATTCCTTTCAGAAACCAAACAAACGTTTTTTCTTCACTCTTTCTAAATCCCTTCTTCTGGCCCTTTCCCTTCAGATGCAAAAGACTTCCTTTCCCTGACAGACTGCCCCACCCCTCCCAGAGAACTTGCGTGTGGAGGTCACCAACGCCACCCCCAAATAATTCAGACACAAGAATTCATTTTTTGTTTGGGTTTTTGGCAGAATTTAGGCCACAACTTTATTAAATTACAAATCAATGTGAGTGGTTGCGTAGGCATTGGTCCAGACTAGCTGCCCGACGGGACAGAGCTGACCATATGTCAGCAGTGGGAAATCTTTGGGTAACCTGAAGCATCTGTAACCTGAAGCGTCTGTAACCCGAGGTACCACTGTATACAAATTTAATTAATAATAATAATAATAGTCCTACATACTACATAAAACCAATAAAAGCAGCATGAAAGCATATAAAAACAAATAAAACAAGTATTTGAGGGAATTGAAATACAAAAGTGCCTTTTTAATAAAAACTGCAAACATATTACACTACTATTAGATAAAAACACTGGGTTAGTAATTGCTGCAACGTAACCCATTTCCCCCAAAGCGCATTATATCTGGAGATTTCCACACATACACCCCGGGAAAACTACCCCAGCAAAGTCTGTGGGCAGCTGGGGAAGGTGGGGGCAGGGATGAATACCCCCCCCCCCCGTCAACTTCACGAAGTCACTAGTCCTATGTGTAA
The DNA here is from genome assembly GCF_009819535.1 of Lacerta agilis. Classification (NCBI taxonomy): domain Eukaryota; kingdom Metazoa; phylum Chordata; class Lepidosauria; order Squamata; family Lacertidae; genus Lacerta; species Lacerta agilis. The sequence continues at coordinate 3,713,118 of NC_046317.1, read as the reverse complement.
CTCATACAAAAATAAGTCACCTTTTATCCTTTCTACCTCAAATTTTGTATGCACCATGTGCAAATTAACCTCTCCTGAACAAGTTTCAGTCATTCAACCATTTTCTAAGCCATAGAACTCCCTCCACAATTATTTCTTCTTCTCTCTATTGTTATAAGACAGAATATGACTCGGCCAACTCACCCTTAACATGGGGTCATAATTATGTAATCAATCAATCAATTTTTATCATTATGACCACAGATCAGCCGCTAAAAACAAGTGTAATTTTACAGTTTGAAGGCTGGCAAAAGACTATTGGGAATGAACAGCACAGCCAAGGGCTAGGGTGTTGTGTGTTGTCACACAGTTACACTAGAAAGGGTAAGGAGAGTTACCGGTAACTCTCCGGTTCCTAGTGACACATGCAGATGCACAGAATCCTTCCACTTTGCTATTATGCAACCGATGACGAAGAACTGCACACTTCTTATGCTATAAGCCTTATGCTGAGATTTTCAGAGAAGCTTAGATGTACACTCACACACCCCCCCTTCTCAAAATTGAACACTCCACCCCAGCTTTAAAAGTCTGCACAGGATTGGATGGGTTGTCACACCATCAAGAAGAATTTTGTGCATACGATACAACCCCAGATTTTGCTCCCTTCTACAGAATATGTGGTTCTATTAACTTGAGGGTCTTGTGGTCTTCCCCCACCCAGAAGCCTCGGGCAGATTTGCAGGCAGACTCCATCCAGGTGCCACTCCAGCAAAATAACCTCTGCAAAACGATGAGCGAGAGATGGGGAAATGCTCCCTGGCCTCTTGCTTTCGGATCCCAAAAGCTGCACCTCAGCAAGCAGCTGGCTAAGCGGCTCATCAATCATGCACACCTCCGAGGGGAGAGAAAAAAATGGGCTTTGGAAATGCAGCTGGTTAGCGGCTCCGTTCTGCCTGTGCCACATTCCACTTTCCTTTCCCTTCCACCAGGTAATGGGATAGAAGAGGGTTACTGCTGCCCTGATTCTCCCCATCTGCTACTGAGAAAGATAGAGCAGTGAATCCAATATCTGCTCTCGCTGGGAGCGAGAGATAATCAGCCCAGATGCACTGCTCCTGAGTACAGCCTGCTAGCTGTCATGTCAGAATGAGGAGGCTAGAAGGTAATGCCACCATAATAATATTGTGGGCTTCAAGCTGAAATGTTCCTCGCTTGCTCTCCCCCCGTGGCTTGTGGCAACCCAGAACAGACACGCATTGATAATCTGCTTTGCCATTTCCTCAGCAGCCGCTGCTTTTTATTTCAGGGGTCACCAGCCTCTTCCTCGGTGCAGACTGCCACAAACACTTCTCATGATGGACCTTTCAGAGGCCTGTCAGCTGTTAACCTGCCTGGCTGCCTGGCTGCCTGCACCTCGCCTGCCGCCTCGCGTAGATTTCCTCCCACAGATGGTTCCTCTGAGCGGTGGACAGTCCCACACCCCTGTGGCCCAAGTGTGGAAGCCAGCATTGGGTAAACAGTGGTACCTCGGGTTAAGTACTTAATTCAATCCGGAGGTCCGTTCTTAACCCGAAGCGTACTTAACCTGAAGCACCACTTTAGCGAATGGGACCTCCTGCTGCCGGTGCGCCGCCAGAGCACGATTTCTGCTCTTAAGCGGAGTTCTTGACCTGAAGCGTACTTAACCTGAAACGTACTTAACCCGAGGTACCACTGGACTGAGAAACCGTGACTCAGTACCCCAATCACCTGAGGTGTCATTTGCAAGTCAGTTCCTAACCCTTACTGCTGAATTACAGGATTAAGTCAATAGGAAGGAACTCCTTGCATCAGCCACAGGCCTGGTGTGGAGTCCCAACAGTTCTGTGGATGGTTTTTTGGGGGGAGGGCAAGGCTTTGGGAGTTTTGTATCCATACACAGACCCCCCCCCCCCGACCAGGGTCAGCCTAGGACATTTTGCTGCCTGAGGCAAAACAGAAAATTGTGGCCTCTCTGCTGCTGCGACTGGAGGCGGCCCGGGGAACCCCCAGAAAAAAGGAGGCCAGAGAGGAGCAAGTGGGGGGACAGGTGACAAGCGGATGAGGGGTGGTGCACCCCTCAGGGGTGCAGATCTGTCACCCCTCTCAGCTGTCCGCAACCTGCCGCCTGAAGCAAATGCCTCAATGAGCCTCACAAGCAGGCAGGCCCTCCCCCTGACACAACCTGTCCCTCTACCTCCATGAGTAGGGGACCACTGCGGAGGGTGGGGGGACATCCACGCTGGGCATGTGAGTGTAATCCCATTGGCAGCCCCCCCCCTGCTAATGGAGGAGGATTTCCACCACTTTCTAAAACCCTCCTTTTATATACGGGGTGTGTGTGTGTGTGTGTGTGTGTGTGTGTGTATGTGTGTAGCCTTGGAAGTTTTGGTAGTCTTGTGGAAACTATGTTTGTTTCTCTTGTGAAAACAGGCAGCTCTTTCTGCCAAAGACGGTGGCACCTTGGTTTACAACCATAACCCATTCCGGAGGTCCAGTTGTAAACCAAAACAGGTTGTAACCCAAGGCACGCTTTCGCCAATAGGGCCTCCCGCCAAAAATTGGTTGTAATCAAAAAAAGGGGGGTTGTAATCCAAAAAAAGGGACATGCACTTCCAGGTTTGACGTGGTTGTAATCCAAAATGGTTGTAATCCAAAGCGGTTGTAAACCAAGTTACCTACCACTGTACCTAAGGAGAGATTGACTTGCCATGATTGGCCATGGAGCATGTACAGGTGTGTTGCAATGATAAATAAGGATGCATCGAACAGAAGGGTGAGAATGGAGGGAAGGCCTCGAGCCACGCATGAGGCTCCCATTTATTGAAAACTTCACAGCTAAATTAACCATTAACATACACAGAGAACTCCAAAGACCAAATAAGGAATGGTGTGCCTTCTAATACCAAATATGGAAAAGCCCCTCCTAATGGCACACCCTTTTTCTCCCTTCATTGAGTACGTGACTTGATGCATGCTTACAGCTCTCTCACTCACCCCCTCCTCTAAACACCTCATGATCCCCAGTAATTTTCCACCTATTCCTTTGTTCTCCTGCTCTGCCTAAACATGTGTTTCCCAACTTGGTGCCCACAATGCCCACAGAGCCAAATGGTATGCCAAATGAAGGCTCTGTAGCTTGGCTAATTAAGTGTGGTATGCCAACACTGTATATTAATTATTCTATCTTGACAGTATCTTGACAGAGAGGCGTGGTATGCCAGCGTCTGGCTAAACTATAATTCCCACACAGGTGAAACTCGAAAAATTAGAATATCATGGAAAGGTTCATTTCTTTCAGTAATTCAACTTAAAAGGTGAAACTAATATATGAGATAGACTCATGACATGCAAAGCGAGATATGTCAAGCCTTTGTTTGTTATAATTGTGATGATTATGGTGTACAGCTGATGAGAACCCCAAAGTTGAGATTGTTAATTTGAGTCTATCTCATATATTAAACTCCAGTAGCTAATGAAAACAATTGCTTACATAAATGGACTTTTCCACGATATTCTAATTTTTCGAGTTTCACCTGTAGAAACTGTAGGCTCCCCCAGTGTCTAAAAAGTTGCCACTCTTGTGGCAATTTCCTGGGAAAGACCCATGTGTGGAAGCAACAATGAGTCTGATGTGTATGAAACTAGCATAGCACCAAGAGAAAGCTTTGCTAAACGTTTCTCTGTAATGTTCTAGTTGGCTACACAGAGAGACTTCTTGTTCTTTTGCGTTCAGAAATACCATCTCCCACTTGCCATCTGAAATGATAACAGTCTGGAATTTGACTGCCTCGTTCTGTGTAATCTGCAGTTTGGCTCCGGCTCTTCCCTTGCATCTTGCTTGCTTGGCTTAGGCCTGATGTCAGCGGGTGCCAAACCTCAGTCCTTGGCTGATGGGCCATGGCTCAAAACTGAGTCACGCCCTGATTGGAGGTGGGCCATATCCCTTTTACTGCATTCATTTTTTAAAAAAGGAAAGAGAAAGGAGAGAAAGGAAAAAGAGAGAAAGAAAAGATGCAGAAGGAGGTAGTAAAGGCAATGAGTGAAAAAGGAGTAAAATGAGAAAACTATCAGTAGTATCGGGACCCAGGTGGCGCTGTGGGTTAAACCACAGAATCTAGGGCTTGCCAATCAGAAGGTCAGCGGTTCGAATCCCCGCGACGGGGTGAGCTCCCGTTGCTCGGTCCCAGCTCCTGCCCACCTAGCAGTTCGAAAGCACATCAAAGTGCAAGTAGATAAATAGGTACCACTCCAGCGGGAAGGTAAACGGCATTTCCGTGCGCTGCTCTGGTTCGCCAGAAGCGGCTTTGTCATGCTGGCCACATGACCCGGAAGCTGTCTGTAGACAAACACCCGCTCCCTTGGCCTATAGAGCAAGATGAGCGCTGCAACCCCAGAGTCGGACACGACTGGACCTAATGATCAGGTGCCCCTTTACCTTACCTTTATCAGTAGTATATTGGAGCACAGCTCCAGGACTTTTTTCAGGAAAGAAATGATAGCACAAATTGCTTGGATGCCAGTGTAACTGATGGACCATCTTTGCTCTGGCAAGTGAATGGGGTGATTGAAAGTTTGGCTGAAGTTTGTGACAGGTTAGCAGACAGGAAGTCGGAGAAAAGGGGAAATAATCGAGCAGAGAGGCTGGGCCCTTCTTTCCTTTTCTTTAATGGGGTCCCTGGGTCAGGCTACCCGTTTAATGCTGAAACTTTTAGGTACTAAGCATTTGTACAACTGTACTGCTCAGGTGTCCACTACTGGTTTGCAAGGGAAGAGGATGAGAAGGAGTCACCTCCTGGGCTCTGCCCAGCCACCAGGTCTAGGGGATACCAGTCTCCAGTGCACTGCCTTGATTTCAGCTTGCTACCCTCCAGCACAACCAACCTGAACTTGTATCTCCCTGGTAGGTGAATATCTGAAGCTGACTTATCCTGAGTAGGCCCTTCAGTTCATCCAGCCCAAGGCTGCTATTCCAATTGGCAGAAGCTTTCCAAGTCCTCAGGATAAGGTTTCCCCCAGCGCCGGGACCTTGTTAAACAGAGATGGGACCCTACGCAAGCCAAAGCATGTGCTGGGCGACGGGACGAGTTGGGCCTCGCCAAATCGCTACAGGTTGTTGTTCCGTAACAGGTGCTTTTGTGATAGCTATTCTGTGATAGAACTACGTGTGAGGTAGAGGAACAAATGAGAGCTGAGCAGGGAGGATTTATTCCATATTTAGCTGAGTTGTTTCTCCACTGGCACAGTGACCCAGATAATTGAATCTGTGGCGCATTTTATTTTTTATTTTATAAAAATATATATTTATTAACTTTTTCCAAACAACACCAAAATACATACAACTAACAAATACAACTACTGCAAACAAAACACAAAAATACAAAATACAACCTATTACACACTACAAAAATAAAAAACTAAAACTAAAAAAAATAATAGTTAAAAACTGCTTCTTTTCTTAACATTGTAAATTGACTTTCTCACGTCTGCCCTTCTTGTGTTCATTGTCATTCATCATTAGTAATTTCTTTATATTGTACAAATGTTGTTTTTCCAATAATCCTAACTTCTCTAACTATATTCTTAAATCATTATTTTACATTTCTTTAACACTTAACCTAATTCTAATTCTGCAGTCTGACTTTTCTTACAAGTTCCTTCTAAATTTCAATCTTACTATACTTTTTAAAATACAATTTAAATTTCTTCCATTCTTCTCCCACCGCGTCGTCCCTCTGGCCACGGAGTTTCCCGGTCATCTGAGCAAGTTACATATAGTCCATCATTTTCAAATGCCGCTGTGGCGCATTTTAATTAGGATATTTCTAAGTCCCAATTCAGGCAGAACTAAGGTTGCCAGGTCAGGAGATTTCAGAGCCCAAAACTGAGACCAAGAGGCAACCCTCTGATGATGTCACGGGTGACTCCCAATGATGTCATTAAGCGTGACACATTAAGCATTAACCACATGTCATTCAAACGAAATACACTAAAAAAATGAGTAACTATGTCCCTGGTGGGAAAGTATGATAGAAACCTTAGCCGAAGGGAGAGTTTCTATGCTTGTTGGGTGTTCACATGATTAAGCATAATGAGGAGAAGACAAGAGTAGAACTCTTTTCCTTGACACCCTACTTTTCCACATGCAGGGCATTCCTTATGAGGAAAGCCTTATGAGGAACAGTTGAAGGAGCTGGGTATGTTTAGCCTGGAAAAGAGGAGACTGAGAGGAGATATGATATCCATCTTCAAATATTTCAGGGGCTGTCACATGGAAGAGGGAACAGGCTTGTTTTCTCCTGCTCTGGAGGGTAGGACTCGAACCAATGGCTTCAAATTACAATAAAGGAGATTCTGGCGGGCCGGTAAATATTGAGGGGGGCCTGGCCCCCTCCTTGAAAATTTTGGGGGCCCCTCACCCCCCACCTCAAGTTGGTGCCCCTGCTTGGGACATTGTGGATTCTCCTTTCTTGGCAGTTTTTAAGCAGAGGTTGGATGAGAATCTGCCATGGATGGTTTAGCTGGGATACCTGCATTTCTGGGGGTTGGTCTAGATGACCCTTGGAGTCCCTTCCAACTCTACAATCCTATGATTCCACGATTCTTGCATCCTTTTGTTTGTCAGCGGTAGCCAATGCTATGACGCAACAGCAGGAAATGCGCAAGGCAATGATGTCACGGCAAAGTGGCACACATCATGCCGTCCCTTCCATCAAGTTCTGGCCCTGTCAACATAGGTTGAATGGAGGAGAAATGGACACACAGGGATCCCATATTGATGGCAGCCCCCAGACCCTGCATAAGAGGTCATTCAGCATGCTTGAACCCTTTTGTAAAGAACACAAGTTTACCACACACCAGCCTACGGCAAAGACCCTTGCATTTGTACGGTTACTTTAAGTCATCTGGTCTGGACTTGTCTCAGCCAACCATACTAACTGGTTTTACCAGTCATCTGCTATGTCTGTTTTGGAGTTTTACACATTTCTAGCCCCTGAGTTAAATTGGTGTGTCACTTTTTTTGTATGGCTTGCATATCGCTTCAGCACGGTTCCATTATCTCCTAGCAAAATTCGTTTTACAGCTGCGATACAATCAGGAACCAAGTGCTGTGCGTTCTTATGCCTCCTTGGGACTGCACACACATGGATGGGATAAGAACAGTCTTACGCTGCATGGAAATGTAAAATACCTTATAAAACTTTCCTTTAGGCAGGAACACGGAAAGAGACTAAAAATCCCCGGGAAGCCATTGCTCAGAAATGTGCAGTTCAATTTTAGAAACATTTTCCTCCACATTTCCCCATACATTACCAGACTTTATTTTTATATATATATAAAAAATGTATTTTTTATAATGTATTTATTGGCTTTTTTTTCAAAACATCAACAAAATACATAAAATAAACTAATACAACAATTACTAACACATTACAAATATAAAAAATAAAAAATATACAAACTACAAAATACAAAAATGAAAAACAAAAAAAAAATTGTTAATAACTACTTCTTTCCTTAACATTGTTGCTTGACTTCCTCACGTCTGCCCTTCCTGCGTTCATTGTCACTCATCTTTAGTAATTTCTTTACACTGTACAAACCATATTTTCCCAAAAAAAATCTTATCCATTTCTTAAATTGTTTTCTTAATCCAATATTTCACATATCATTAACACTTAACATAATTCTAAATCTACAGTCTAACATTTCTTCCAAGTTCCTTCTAAATTTCAATCTTACTATATTTTATCAAATACATTTTAAATTTCTTCCATTCTTCACCCACTACGTCGTCCCTCTGGTCATGGAGTTTCCCGGTCATCTCAGCAAGTTCCATATAGTCCATCATTTTCATCTGCCATTCTTCAATCGTTGGGAATAGATTTTAGTTCCAAATCCAAAATCCACAGTACATTAATTTTTTTTAATGCATTCTGGGGCATTGTCACCCATATTCAAATCTGAAATCTATTGCTGAATTCTCATTCCACCCCCCAGATATTTAGAATATAAATATTGCGAATTCAAATTAAGCCCTCAGGCCAGTTCACCCTGCACCCCAAGGAGAGGCATGGCTCAGTAAGGGAGATGCTGCTTTGCCCACAGAAGGTCCCAGGCTCCATTCTCAGCATCTCCAGGTCAGGATGGGAGAGACTGCTTCCTACAGCCCTGGAGAGCCATTCCCAGGCAGAAGAGACAACGCTGAGCTAGCTGGACCAATAGTCTGACTTCCTTCTCAATAAACTTCCTTCTCAGGAACCTATGAGAAGTTAAATTCTCTTAGCCACAGACTTCACGCTCTCTTTGCCTCATTTCCGAAGTGCTTTGCTGCTGGCCTCTTGCACTTCCTGACATACTTCTCCGTTAGCGAGCCAGTGTGGTGTAGTGGTTAGGAGCAGTAGACTCATAATCTGGTGAACCGGGTTCGCGTCTCCGCTCCTCCACATGCAGCTGCTGGGTGACCTTGGGCTAGTCACACTTCTCTGGAGTTTCTCAGCCCCACTCACCTCACAGAGTGTTTGTTGTGGGGGAGGATGGGGAAGGAGAATGTTAGCCGCTTTGAGACTCCTTCGGGTAGTGATAAAGCGGGATATCAAATCCAAACTCTTCTTCTTCTTCTAAATGATTGCAGCAGGAAATCCTTGGTGCAGTGCTGCCGGCTGGCTTGCAGTTAACTGCTCACCAAAGACTTCCGGCAGCTGTGCAACACCCGTATTTAGTTTCTTAATTGCCTCTGGCTACAAATGGAAACAAGCCTCCGTGTACATTAAGTTTGAGGGATGACATTAAGATAGGCAAGGCCAATGCATGAGAAAGGCCTAAGACGGAATAAGTATTGTAATCCTTGCACTGACTGCCGTAAGTTATGCAATTGCAGTAATCATAATGTCAAGCGCTAGTAATGAAAACGCTCCTGTCTTGAGGCGAGGGAGCTCTTTCATTTACCACGCCAGCCAGCTGAATAGAGTTTCTGCCATTTTGGTCACAGAGAATAAGAGATACAAAGTAGGAAAGGAGGTGATATGTTACCCGGGAGCAGCCCAAAACACCACTGTCCATCTCAACTTCATGTGATTGCGATCCCCTTTAATTCCCCCTCATCTATGCGGCATTCTCCTCCAACTAAAAGGTAAAGGTAAAGGGACCCCTGACTGTTAGGTCCAGTCACGGACGACTCTGGGGTTGCACACTCATCCCACTTTATTGGCCTAGGGAGCCAGCATACAGCTTCTGGGTCATGTGGCCAGCATGACTAAGCCGCTTCTGGCGAACCAGAGCAGCGCACGGAAACGCCGTTTACCTTCCCGCCAGAGCAGTACCTATTTATCCACTTGCACTTTGACGTGCTTTCGAACTGCTAGGTGGGCAGGAGCTGGGACCGAGCAACGGGAGCTCACCCCATTGCAGGGATTCAAACTGCCGACCTTCTGATCAGCAAGCCCTACTCTCAGTGGTTTAGACCAGTGTTTTTCAACCTTTTTTGGGCAAAGGCACACTTGTTTCATGAAAAAAACCACGAGGCACACCACCATTAGAAAATGTTAAAAAATTCAACTCTGTGCCTATATTGACTATACATAAAGTAATTTTCCCACGGCACACCAGGCAACATCTCGCGGCACACTAGTGTGCCGCGGAACAGTGGTTGAAAAACACTGGTTTAGACCACAGTGCCACCCGCGTCCCTTCTCCTCCAACTACTTTCCCACAATTTCTCCTCCCAAATCTCCGCCCAGAGATTCCATATGATATCAATGTAGCTATCCTATCCAGATTTTCAAAGCACAGGAGTCTCCAGATTTAGGGAGGAGAAGGTGTGGGATAGCAGTAACTGGAGGAGAATGCCACATGGAGCAGGGGGGGATGAAAGAAGGCAGAAGGGGGCAACAATAAGCCGCGGTATGAACAATGCACTAATTCTTTGTCGTCTGCATTGATTTCCTATTTGATTCTGAACTGGAAGTGCTTCCAAAATCCCCTACTTCCAAAATCCCCTCCAGGTTTTGGCATCCTCCAGGTTGCCTGATCCTGGCCATGGAAACGGCACGGATCATTATCTGCCACTCGGTTGTCCAAAGACCTTTACAAGGACCACCTGCGCATGCGTCATTGGCTCCTGCTGTAGCTTTCCCTCCCCGACAGTATATCATACGCATGAGCAGTCATGCACATTGAACACCACGTATACTGCTTTACTCTTTGAAAATGCAGTCATGTGCATGAACACATCGACAAACTCTTAAATAAATAAATAACAGGCCCTACATCGGTTCTGATGTTGTATGAGATAAAGCGATAGAACGTAACCAGTTCTTAGGCGAATTCACATTGCAGTGGAGGTCCGTCCTTAACCTGAAGCACGCTTTCGCTAATGGGGCCTCCCGCTGCCGCTGAGCCACTGGCATGTGACTTCCGCTCACATCCCAGGGCAAAGTTCACTACCAGGAGCATCTACTTCCAGGTTAGCGGAGCTTGTTACCCGAAACGTTCGTAAGGAGGACATAAGGAGAGCCAGTGTGGTGTAGCGGTTAAGAGCGGTAGACTTGTAATCTGGTGAACCGGGTTCGCGTCTCCGCTCCTCCACATGCAGCTGCTGGGTGACCTTGGGCTAGTCACACTTCTCTGAAGTCTCCCAGCCCCACTCACCTCACAGAGTGTTTGTTGTGGGGGAGGAAGGGAAAGGAGAATGTTAGCCGCTTGGAGACTCCTTCGGGTAGTGATAAAGCAGGATATCAAATCCAAACTCCTCCTCCTCTTCTTCTTCTTCTTCTTCTTCTTCTTCTTCTTCTTCATAACCTGAGGTTCCACTGTACTTAAGTCCTGCTACCCACTGTGGCATAAGAACATTTAAAAGCAAAACAAAACTTACTAGGAGTGACATATTTCATCCAACATCTCCACACACACCCCTGTAGCAGTGATTGTTTGCTGCAGAGACTTCCATCTGGCAGTTTAAGGGCTACCAGCTCTCACCTTTGGGTAATGGATGGGCGTCAGGGTCAGTGCTTCTTAAAATTCCAAGAAATACCAATGGCTACCATACAGCAGAACAGATGCTCGAGGCTTGCTGTCAGTCATTCTGGACCGGGTGGCGCACATATTCCCACCTTCATAATAACGGTCCACCTGAGAACCATTTAACTGCCTCGATCTGCTTCTGCCCAGCAGCATACATCCCTGTCTGGGGCCATTATTTATTTCACATGGCAACAAATTGCCTAGGACAAGCATCGGTTTGGGGATGGATCACCTGCTCCCCTGCATTTAAGCTTGTTTTTCCAAATAATTCCTGCACCTTCAGAGTTGTCGGGCTGTAAAGCAGTTGTGGAAACCGAGGTGCATTATTGCAGCAGGTGGCTACATTCATGTTGACTATCTGCACAAATTAGGAATGGGAACACAGATCTCATTGAAAGGATGCAGTGCTACTGGCAGGTAGTCACATACAGATGTACATTCAGCCTCTGTATATCCACCTCCCAGCGCAGCTTGCTCAGGAGTTGTGCACCCAGCAGCCAATTATTTGTTTCCCCAACCTGAAAGTAAATCAGGAAAGTTTGGGGTAATTGTTAACATCAGTGGAACGGCAAGATCTGTGTCAGAAACAGAAGCTGGAAGTTTTACTGTGATCTTCCTAGTTTTGGCTTTAGTTCTGCTACAATACAGCCTGTTGTAGTGATTTTTTTGCCATCAGATTTTGGTACTATCAGTACGTATTGCCTTGGGACTATGCCTGGCCAGAGTTACTCCAATAATGGGTTACAGGTAGGTAGCATAGCTGTCAGCTTTTCCCTTTTCTTGCGAGGAATCCTATTCGGGATAAGGGAATTACCTTTTAAAAAAGTGGAAAAGTTGACAGCTATGGTAGGTAGCTGTGTTGGTCTACCATATTCCAAACAAATTTTAAAAAATCCTTCCAGTAGCACCTTTGTTGTTGTTGTTGTTCAGTCGTTCAGTCGTGTCCGACTCTTCGTGACCCCATGGACCAGAGCACGCCAGGCACACCTACCCTCCACTGCCTCTCGCAGTTTGGCCAAACTCATGTTAGTAGCTTCGAGAACACTGTCCAACCATCTCATCCTCTGTCGTCCCCTTCTCCTTGTGTCCTCCATCTTTCCCAACATCAGGGTCTTTTCCAGGGAGTCTTCCCTTCTCATGAGGTGGCCAAAGTACTGGAGCCTCAACTTCAGGATCTGTCCTTCTAGTGAGCACTCAGGGCTGATTTCTTTAAGAAGGGATAGGTTTGATCTTCTTGCAGTCCATGGGACTCTCAAGAGTCTCCTCCAGCACCATAATTCAAAAGCATCAATTCTTCGGCGATTAGCCTTCTTTATGGTCCAGCTCTCACTTCCGTACATTACTACTGGGAAAACCATAGCTTTAACTATATGGACCTTTGTTGGCAGGGTGATGTCTTTGCTTTTTAAGATGCTGTCTAGGTTTGTCATTGCTTTTCTCCCAAGAAGCAGGCGTCTTTTAATTTCATGAATGCTGTCACCATCTGCAGTGATCATGGAACCCAAGAAAGTGAAATCTCTCACTGCCTCCATTTCTTCCCCTTCTATTTGCCAGGAGGTGATGGGACCAGTGGCCATGATCTTAGTTTTTTTGATGTTGAGCTTCAGACCTTAGAGACCAACTAAGTTTGTCATTGGTATGAGCTTTCGTGTGCATGCAAACTTTGGGGCATTGGGGGGGGGGGGAGAGAAGGGTATCTGAAGAAGTGTGCATACACATGGAAGCTCATACCAATGACAAACTTAGTTGGTCTCTAAGGTGCTACTGGAAGGAATTTTATTTTATTTTATTTCCAATAATGTGTGTGTGTGTGTATGTATGTATGTATATATATATATATATATATATATATATATATATATATATATATATATATATATATGAGAAAACCCATTATTGGAAATAAAATATATATGCATTTTTAAAACAGTTGTACATACATAATGGGTTTTCATGAGGAATAAATATTAGAGTATTTCCCTTAAGCCTTCTGAATGGCTAGGAAAAACTAAAAAGCAGCATGCCTTTCTCCTCCAACTCCTAGCTAAGGATGTCTCTGTGTGAAAAGGACAATAGACAGCAGAATATAATTTACTGAAATAGGGCTCAATCCAAACCGCCGCCCCCTCTAGATGGGGCTTTGTGGAACGATGAAACAACAGACACATCCACCACTCATGGAAATCACAGAGGAAGGTGGGAGGGCAGAATGATCAGGTCCAGTCCTGACTCAATGGCTGGAGCTGGCAAAACCATCAAGTTTGGCTTGGTCCCAGTTAGGGATGGAGGAGTAATTTGATTCAACAGCTAAACATGCAGCTCTCTTTTGAAATCTGCATTTATCCAGATTTTGTGATGCAGTTCTCCTGCCAGATAATGTTTGCATATATATGTAGGCAGAGTGTGCAATTTCATATTGAATTCTGAAAAATGTATGTACCTGATGCTTTCCTGAGCAGCCTATAGCCTACACCAGAGGTAGCGGGGAGCTAGAAACCCAACAGTTACCTTCCTGTAGCAGATGATACATATTCTAAGAGCTATATTCATGATAGAAACAACCTAGTGATTTGAAGTATATGCCCCATAAGTTTTCAAAGGATGCATTCCTTAAGGAGGCAGGCTGTATTTAAATTGGAGAAAGAAGCTGTGAGCACACACTTGAGGAGACTGTCACATGTGTTTCCTAGTGGGCACTCCTTGCAAGGGAATAAACAGGAAGGAGGAAGGGACAGAAAGGGAAAATGAGAAAGAACAACGAGGGGAAATGTTTCATCTTACTACCTGTTTCAGTGTGGTATGTAATCATACTCATTTAGTAGCATGGAAACACATTGCTTCACCAAGGATGTGTTTCATTAGCATTCAGCACACCAGAGGCACAGGAGAATAGCTGAAAAGCATGATGAGTACATTCTGAAGGCATAAAGTCAGGACAATATTGATAGCAAAATCTCCCCCTACTTCACAAGTACTGTATTTTTCGTTCCATAAGACACACTTTTTGCTCCTAAAAAGTAAGGGGAAATGTCTGTGCGTCTTATGGAGCGAATGCGTGGTCCCTGGAGACGAATTGCCATGGGGCCAAAAGCAGATCGTGCTTTTTAAAAAAACAAAAAAACAAAACAAAGAAGGGGGTGTTGAAAGGAAGCCGCTGAACAGCTGATCAGCAAGCGATCGGGAGAGAGATAAGGCTCCCTTTCTCCTCCGCCCCCTTGCCCAGGCGTCCATTGTTGAATGTTCTGCAGAGGAGGCTGTTTGTTTCCCCATGTAACTGGCTGATAATAGATTATCTGTCTGGAAACTGTAGAAAAGGCTCCCTTTCCTAAAGAAGCTGCAGAAATGTGAGTTGAACCCCATAAAAATGGGGCTTTCCCTCTTTGCAAAAGAAACTTCACAACTTTGAGCTGATCCTCAAAAAAACAGGACTTTTCCCCTTTCCTCCTCTAAAAACTTGGTGCGTCTTATGTTCAGGTGTGTCTTATGGAGCGAAAAATACGAAGTCCTTTTCTCAGTGCCCGTCATCCCATGATTTACTATCTGCTGGAAAGGGTCTCCTTGTGGTTCTGTGAACAAGTATAGCATGTGATGGAGGAATGTGAGGGAAGGCTCTTTTGGTTGTGGCATCCCATCTTGTGAAGCCGTCGCCCTGGGAGGTTTTCTTTGTTCTTCCCTTCTTGAGTTTCAGGCGCAGTGCAAAAATGCGCCCCTTTAACCAACTCTGCAGGCCAAGAGTGATGCTGCTTTTTTGTGATTTAGGACTCTTCCTATGGTTTTGTGTAATTATTTGGATTGTTTTAAGTGGTGCAGCTTTTGACTTGATATCTGTTCATGTTTTGATGTGTTACTGTGTATTTTGATGTTTTAACTGGACAGAAATGTAAACCCTCCTGAGATCTCTTTTGACAAAGGGTGGTGTAGAAATCACATCAGCAAGCAAACAGCAACTGTCCCATTTCCTGGAATGGGCTACTGTTACCAGAAATTATTACTTTGGTGGTTCAGGGTTGATCTAGAAATGACATGAGAGAGACATACTGAGTTTCCCAATGGGTCTGTTATTATCATTATTGCTGTTTTTATTGTTGTTGCTTTTTAAACCAAAATGAAGCTGTGTGGGGAGGGCTGTCCTCTGTACTTGATCAGAGCTGCAGTGGAGGAACGGGCTTCACCCTTTCCCTGAATAATAATAATAATAATAATAATAATAATAATTTATTTTTTATACCCCGCCCATCTGGCTGGGCCTCCCCAGCCACTCTGGGCGGCTTCCAACACAATATTAAAATACAACAATTCATCAGATATTAAAAGCTTCCCTAAACAGGGCTGCCTTAGGATGTCTTCTAAAAGTCTGGTAGTTGTTGTTCTCTTTGACATCTGGTGGGAGGGCATTCCACAGGGCGGGTGCTACCACCGAGAAGGCCCTCTGTCTGGTTCCCTGTAGTTTGGCTTCTTGTAATGAGGGAACTGCCAGAAGGCCCTCAGCGCTGGACCTCAGTGTCAGGGTAGATCGATGGGGGTGGAGACGCTCCTTCAGAAGGCTCTGTTCCCAATAAAAACTCCTCAGGTGCTTTTTCCCCACAAGGAGAAAAAGTATGTAGGTCCAGTATTACTTCCTCCCAGTGCATGTCGGAAAGGAGCTGGGCTCCAATGTGATTTTGATCAAAACAGACACTTCACCGTGTGGTGCAGTGGTTAAGAGCGGTAGACTCGTAATCTGGTGAACCGGGTTCGCATCTCCGCTCCTCCACATGCAGCTGCTGGGTGACCTTGGGCTAGTCACACTTCTCTGACGTCTCTCAGCCCCACTCATCTCACAGTGTGCTTGTTGTGGGGGAGGAAGGGAAAGGAGAATGTTAGCCACTTTGAGACTCCTTCGGGTAATGATAAAGCGGGATATCAAATCCAAACTCCTCCTCCTCCTCCTCCTCCTCCTCCTCCTCCTCCTCCTCCTCCTCCTCCTCTTCCTCTTCTTCTTCTTCTTCTTCTTCTTCTTCTTCACCACAGGGAAAGGGTCAAGCCTTGCTCCCTGTACCAATGCTCTGCTCAAATTCAAAGCTCCTTGCAACCACATTTTGGTAACAGAACAAAAGCAATTCTGTTGGGAAATCCTGCACATATCTCCTTCATCACATCTAGTTTGAGATCATAAGTTTCAGTCTCTTCCAAGTCCTGAAGGGTCTCCAAGGGAGCCCTGCTAGAGGATTATTCACAGCCCCGCCGCAGAGCCAAACTCTGCTGAGCTGCCTTTACAGAGGGTAATTGCAGTGGGAAACAGAGAGTCCAATAAAAAGAATTCAGTGCCATTGTCAGCGCAGCCTTCGGTGTGAAATATCCCGTCTCTTTCTCAAAGCCTGCTGAGAAGGAGGACATGTTATTGTAGGGGACCCAAATTGGACAGAAAAGCTCAGCTAGCAGCTCAGAGACGGGCTCATCCCCTCTTTGCAAGGGCACCATCACAAACGGAAGCTTCTATTATGGGGCATTTGTCTCAGCAACTGGGTTTATGGCAGACAGATTTCAGGCATCAGTGGCAGACTCCTACGCCTGCTTCTTTTTTCCAGAAGCTTTCTCGCTGGGTTTCCTCCTTTTATATTTCTAGCTCCTGGAGGTCTCTGTTTTCAAAGTCAAAGCCAGGGGAATACGTCCGGATTCTGCAAACCAAACCTAGTGATGCTAAACTGAGTGGCAGGCACAGATCTTAGTTATTTTCAGGATTTTTAAAATATATATAAAACCCCTTTTCTGTCCTCCTAATTCCTTGCTATGTTATGTTCATGGTTGAGGGAAGCTAAAAGAAAATGCAGGTTATGAATGGAATGTTAAAGTCATTCTTCAAGTGATAAGCAACGAAGTGTTCAGCTCAGGTAGAAGATTCTTGGACTGAAACACTTCTTTTTCCAGCTCAGCCAATCAGCCCCACAGTCCCAAACACAGCGCAGCATAGCCTTTACTCCACCTGCATCTGAAACAGAAGTGGTGCAATCCAGAATTCTGCCACCCAAGGCCAATGCGGCGCCGGGGTGCAAATATCTGCCCAGCGCCCCCAAATTACCACAGATAGTGTTGTGGTGGCCGTAGCTGTGCACTGCCAGCCATACGGGGGGGGGGGGGTGCAATTCTCCCCCATGCTGCTGTGGGCGAGTGATCCCCGCAGAGGCTTGGGAGGGAAGCTGCGCACCCGCCAGCCATATGGTTGATGGAGCGCCAGGCACAGAGGAAGCCACCCAGCTACCTGGGGCAGCAAACCCAGAAGCACGGGGGGCGTGGTTTCACTCCCAGCACACACGCACAGTGTGTGTACGACGCATGCGTTGGACACATGCTGCGCATGCATGCATGCTGGGAGCAGCACGCCGGCCGCAGGCGAGCACCAAGCGGGGCGGCCTTGCTCCGCAGCTTGCTCGGGGTCCACCGGTGGCGCACAGCACTCCATAGCGGCGCACTGCTGGCAGGAGAGCCCCAAGCAAGCCCATCCGAGGCTGGCCCGCCAGCAGCAGCTGCTCCCAGTGTGGAGGCCTGCATGCTGGGAGCGGCGCGCTGCTGGCGGGCCAGTCCAGGACGGGCTTGCTTGGGGGTCCGCCGGTGCCGTGCAGCACTCCGTAGCGGCGTGCTGCCGGCAGGCGAGCCCCAAGCAAGTCCGTCTGGGTGGAGGTGAGCCAGGGAGGGGCGCCCAGAGTGTCACCCTCTCCAGGGTGGTACCTGGGGCTCCCCACCCCCTTCGACCCCCCTCCCTACACCACTGTGGAGTGCAGCTTCTATCCTAAGCCTCTGTGGGGATTGTTCTCCTCCCGAGGAGGCTTGGGAGGGAAGCTGCATGCCCACCAGCCTTACAGTTGGTGGGGCGCAGCTGGTGGGTGTGCAGGGAAAGGGGAGGCCGCCAGCAAAGGTGTGCAGCTCCCCCACTTGCTGGGGCACCCCTGAGAGGCTGGCGCCTTGGCGCGACACCCCACTAAGAGAGCCAGTGTGGTGTAGTGGTTAAGAGCG
Organism: Lacerta agilis; assembly: GCF_009819535.1. Taxonomy (NCBI): domain Eukaryota; kingdom Metazoa; phylum Chordata; class Lepidosauria; order Squamata; family Lacertidae; genus Lacerta; species Lacerta agilis. Next base: position 3,695,106 of record NC_046317.1, on the reverse strand, counting down.
ATAATCCTGTAATCTGGTGAACCGGGTTCGCGTCTCCGCTCCTCCACATGCAGCTGCTGAGTGACCTTGGGCTAGTCACACTTCTCTGAATTCTCTCAGCCCCACTCACCTCACAGAGTGTTTGTTGTGGGGGAGGAAGGGAAAGGAGAATGTGAGCCGCTTTGAGACTCCTTCGGGTAGTGATAAAGCGGGATATCAAATCCAAACTCCTCCTCTTCTTCTTCTTCTTCTTCTTCTTCTCCTCCCTATACGAAAGACGGCTCTGCTGCCACCTCAGCCTTGGAATGTAAGGACAACAGTGCTCTTAGACACACTTCTCATCTAGGGGTAGGTAGAACAAGGATGGGTCTATTAAATATGAAATATTATTTTCATTTCATAACTTTGAGGGGTTTCTTTATGAAAATAATTGTAAAAGTCACTCCATTTGCACTTCTGGTCAAGCAGGAAGGCTGTCAGCACCAGCCCACAAGAGATTCCACACACTTGCTCTGCCTGTGAATTTCACTAGCGTGTACTAAAGAGCTTGCTAAAGAGTCTCAGGTGCAGGGAGCAAAGCCTGTGAATGGAGGCGTAGTATCTGGCATGATAGAGGCAAGGCATCATGGGGCCTGGCAGGGACAGAGGGTGACACTTGACCAGCCACCAGCAATTCTGGGGAAGGGCATAGCTCCTCCTGTTGCCTCAGAGACAACGTTTTCTGAACAGGGTGGGTGGGCCGAAGAAGATGGCAGAACCCCTCAAGCCAAGCTGAAACTATCCTGCTTCCTTGGTTCCCATCCCCTTGCTGTGCGATCTTCCTCCTCCCTGTGGGAATGAGGCTAAAGCTCTGGATCTCCAGGCAACCCCTGAGACTGGGCAACCCCTTACCTAACCATACTTCCAGAACTGCAATGGCAGTGACACAAAGTCCACATGCTCTTCTTTGCCACACAACTTGTCACTCATCACGGAGAGAATTGTCATCCCAGCAGTGTGCACACCATTGCCAGTTGTCTTCCTGAACAATGTCTCCCTAACATGAGCATATTAGAGTGGCATGAACCGTCCCATATGGTCTCTTACCGTGTTTGGAGAGACACTGCACACTGCTCCCCTTCTTGCCACTCCCATCAGACAGAGCTGCCCTGAAGCGACCTGTCCTAACCAGTGACCCACCATGTATTTTTCCATTCCCCCTGGCTGGACTGAAGCCACCAGGCACTGTTCATAGAATCCTAGAGTTGGAAGAGACCACAAGGGCCATCCAGTCCAACCCCCTGCCAAGCAGGAAACACCATCAAAGCATTCCTGACAGATGGCTGTCAAGCCTCTGCTTAAAGACCTCCAAAGAAGGAGACTCCACCACACTCCTTGGTAGCAAATTCCACTGCCAAACAGCTCTCACTGTCAGGAAGTTCTTCCTAATGTTTAGGTGGAATCTTCTTTCTTGTAGTTTGAATCCATTGCCCCGTGTCCGCTTCTCCGGAGCAGCAGAAAACAACCTTTCACCCTCCTCTATATGACATCCTTTTATATATTTGAACATGGCTATCATATACCCTTAACCTTCTCTTCTCCAGGCTAAACATACCCAGCTCCCTAAGCCGTTCCTCATAAGGCATCGTTTCCAGGCCTTTGACCATTTTGGTTGCCCTCTTCTGTTAATGGGGGGCGAGGACAGGAGATAGCAGGGCAGACAGACAAGGAGCTCCTGGGAGCAGGAGAAATGGAAGGTAGCAGAACAGCCAGGGAGGTACAGGCCAGAGCACTCCAGAATGGGCACAAACCTCTCTGTGCACTTAATTACCCCAACGAAATTAAGACCTAAAATTAAAACACCTTCTTCTCTGCCTTAGGCGGATTGAAGCTGTCAAGCTCCAGCAGATTCCGCCACTGCTGTTTTCTCCGCAGCACCTGCTGTTGTGGAAACTGCAGAGAAAGGAGGCATGTCAGAATCTCAGACCCAAAGACGGTGAAATTACTTGAGCACAGGGGCTGGCTGGCTGAAGGTGGTTACTCCAGCGGCATAGACAACAACAGGTGCTCAGACTAAGGGAAAGCAGGATTTTTGTAGGGTTCTTGCAGCAACTTCACTTTGCATCTCTGTCTGTAGCACTAGGAAGCAAGCTGATCTGTTTTGGATCTGCTGAATGCCATTCTTGATTCTATTTACGATTCAGATCTATTAATTCCAAAGCTTTGTTTTGCCTGCATTAATGAGAAATCTAAAAACAGCTGTATTTTTTTATTTTATTTTATTTTCACCTAAGTGGGTGAAATTTCCAGGCAATGAAAATTGCTCCGGCTCCTCCAGAGTAAATTAAGTCTGCTACATTTTCTACATTTTCATCTGGCGTTTTTGATGCAGGGAAATTTAAACGAGGAGTTGGGAAGCCTGGGCCCCTCCAGGTGTTGCAAGTACAAATCCCACCACCCACAGAAAGCATGGCAAATGGTTAGGGATTGTGAGAGATTTATTTCAGCAACATCTGGAGGGCTGTACACTCCCCACCCCTGCTTAAAATATCATTTTGAACAAGTGTCTAACTTTTTTTATTTTATAATAAAATAAAAAATTCCTTCCAGTAGCACCTTAGAGACCAACTGTGTTTGTTCTTGGTATGAGCTTTCGTGTGCATGCACACTTCTTCAGATACACTGAAACGGAAGTCACCATATCCTTAAATATCGTGAGGGAGTGGGGAGGGGTATTACTCAGAAGGGTGGTGGGAATGGGTGATCAGCGGATAGGTGTGGAAAACCTGTAGATGGCTGTTAACCAGTCTGCAATTTTTATAGGGTCTTACAGGGAAAGGCAAGGGGTGAGATGACTAAAGATAGCTTTGTCATGTATAATGAGATACATGGGGCAAAAAGTAGACCCAGGACTGTGAAGCGTCACTGGTTTTGGCCATGGAGATCCCATTCCACAACTCCTCTAAACATCCAACATTCACTGGTCATTACCAACATGACTCCAACCATACCTTTGCAAACATAAAGGCTAGAAAGTTGCTATTTAAAAAGGAGAGCTGCGTTTATTTCATCTGGAAGATGAATTTTGCACTGAATGTTTCATGCTGTTGCTTTTGTGGAATTATGGAACATACACAGACCAGCCTAAAACTGAAGGATCGCTTCCCATCCATCTCATGTCTCTCCATCTTTCAGCACTGATCAGCCAGCATTTGAATCCTGGTATGTGCTGCATTCCAGCACTGACCTACTTTCCATCTCTGCCCTGTTTATCTGTTGAGTTCCTGCTGAACCATGACAACTTCTTCCTTCTGCCCCAGACAATTCTGGCTATGCTTTGTGTGTAGCCAACGAACTTTCCCTCCCTATGTTGTTCAGGATCATTATCAGGACTGATTAACTAATCTGGGCTCCCCACCCATTCAGTGTCTTCTGTTTTCCTATATGACCACCTGGGATCCTGAGCCATTAATTGAAACATATGTTGTTGTTCAGTCGTTCAGTCGTGTCCGACTCTTCGTGACCCCATGGACCAGAGCACGCCAGGCACTCCTATCTTCCACTGCCTCCCGCAGTTTGGTCAGACTCATGTTGGTAGCTTCGAGAACACTGTCCAACCATCTTGTCCTCTGTCGTCCCCTTCTCCTTGTGCCCTCCATCTTTCCCAACATCAGGGTCTTTTCTAGGGAGTCTTCTCTTCTCATGAGGTGGCCAAAGTACTGGAGCCTCAACTTCAGGATCTGTCCTTCTAGTGAGCACTCAGGGCTGATTTCTTTGAGAATGGATAGGTTTGATTTTCTTGCAGTCTGTGGGACTCTCAAGAGTCTCCTCCAGCACCATAATTCAAAAGCATCAATTCTTCGGCGATCAGCCTTCTTGATGGTCCAGCTCTCACTTCCGTACATTACTACTGGGAAAACCATAGCTTTAACTATACGGACCTTTGCTGGCAAGGTGATGTCTTTGCGTTTAAGATGCTGTCTAGGTTTGTCATTGCTTTTCTCCCAAGAAGCAGGCTTCTTCTGATTTCGTGACTGCTGTCACCATCTGCAGTGATCATGGAACCATATATATATATATATTCAACATATATATATATTGAAACATATATATATATATATTCAAAGTCCCTGCACATTTCTGTATTATCTGAAAGACAGGGGTTGGGGGCATCAATCTGAGATCAGCCAGGTGGAGGAGACCAGGAGTTGTGGGATAAAGCCTATAGTCATGACCAAAGACTAAGTTAGCACTTGGAAGCAGAACCGAGAAAAGCAGGACAAACTTGGAAGCAGACCAGAACTCGGGACTGAAGAGCAAGACAGAAATGAAGGGTAACCAAAGAATGCAGGAAGGCACCAGAGCTCAGGGGCATCTTGTCGCTCAAGCAAGGCTTAAACGGTACTGGAAACCCTCCTCTAATCCTTCCTGTCCCAAAATTTCCAGTAGCCACCCAGGCTAGGCAGAGTCAGTCTGAGGTGTCAAACAGCCTAGGCAGAGGCTGCAACATGCAGCTCAGTGGGTGGCCACACAGGGAGGCTGCATGCAGACCTATCTCAAGCCCTGGCAGCAGGAAAGAAGCTAAAAAACAAAAACGAAAATCTTGCATGCTAAATTAGAACTTTTGGCCCCTAGGGTGCAGCTAGGATTGTTGGATTCTGACCTGGGGGCAGCACCTGTTCTATTAATAATTCCATGGCAGTGATAATATTTCCAGGACTTGTCTTATTGCAGATGGGCCACTAGTCACCAGACCTCTGGAGGGGGCAAACTAGGGAGCAGAGGTTGACCAGTGGCAAGCTGCGGGAGCAAATGGGAGGGAGCAGGTCTAAGATAGCAAAGACACTGGACCAGTTTCTCAGCCATCTAGTCAGAGAAGCAGGATCTAGGAAAGATCCCAGAAACAGCAGGAGCTGCTCCAGTAATATGCAGCGCCTAACAGAGTTGTTGTATGCCTAAACATACCATGAAAATGGCTAGTACAGCTGCAAGGAATGTAGAAGTAGCATTTTGGATGAAAGCTCTGATCTGTGCAACTCATTTTATTCAGATTCATCTGAAAGTTCCAGGCTGCCAAATCTCAGGTTCGGTCTCTGGTGAGGCATGACCCTTCTCTCTGTTGTGAGGTACAGCAGGCTCTCAGGGGTCATGAGATCTCTGAGATGATTGTGGCTCATGACCTTTACCAAAGGGGTATCATCATGAGCCCAAGGTCTGACTCTCCATCTTTGAGGTGCACAACTAGGGATTCAGAGGAAGGATCATAGTTAAAGAAGGACCTGCCTTCAGAACCAGCCACACATGTCCCTGCTATGGCAGGAACTTCAGTGCAGCAGGAGCCTATTTTGACAGCACCAATCCAGCCTGGAGAGGTCACGCTGCCACCCTCAGATTCTGAGAACTAAGGCCCAGGAGCCCCTACATAGCCAAGATCTCCTCTGTGCTACCTGAGTCAAGAGCTACTGAAGCAGATGGAGTTGCAGCTCTGGGCTGGCTTGGACTGAATCAACATTTGAGCCTGGTTGTGTATGACTTGCAAGCTAGAGCAGCGCACAAAGCTATCCAGGGTGCTACCTGTTTTGCCATATTGGAATCATAGAATCATAGAGTTGGAAGAGACCACAAGGGCCATCCAGTCCAACCCCCTGCCAAGCAGGAAACACCATCAAAGCATTCCTGACAGATGGCTGTCAAGCCTCTGCTTAAAGACCTCCAAAGAAGGAGACTCCACCACACTCTTTGGTAGCAAATTCCACTGTCCAACAGCTCTTACTGTCAGGAAGTTCTTCCTAATGTTTAGGTGGAATCTTCTTTCTTGTAGTATGAATCCATTGCTCCGTGTCCGCTTCTCTGGAGCAGCAGAAAACAATCTTTCTCCCTCCTCTATATGACATCCTTTGATATATTTGAACATGGCTATCATATCACCCCTTAACCTTCTCTTCTCCAGGCTAAACATACCCAGCTCCCTAAGCAGAGGGAATCTGACCTCTGCTTTGCCTGTCTTGTCTCACTGGGGACTGAACTTGGACTTGCTTGACTTTGCCTCGCTTCTCTTCCTGGATTCCAAACTCATGCCTAGCATCCCTTTCCTCGGGCTCAGATCACATCTGACTGAGGTCACTGCCTGGAACAGAACAAGGAGTCACTGCTGTAGGGAGCTGCCTTAATGGAATAGTGACTCCTTCAGTCCCAGTGCCACAAGGGCCTCTTCTTCTCCTGCTCTGAATGGTCTTAAATCTTTTGAGCAGAGTATGAAAAGTGAAACAACCCAGCCTAAATGTCTATAAATGTGAATTAATTGCAGAAATTGTGGGAGATTACTGGAAGTCAACAACCAAAATTGAGTGACTGGAAAGCCAGACCAAGAGTTGACCATGAATTGAAGGAATTATGCAAAATGAATACATTATGCAAATATTATTTGATTGTAGATACAAATGCCAATCAGCATCAGTAAAAATATTCATTCAACTTGCCAGATACATGGGTTTGGTCCTCGTTGCAAAAAAATAATGGGCTAGTAAAATGAAAGGAAGGGGAGGGCAAAGGACACTTGCAAACGCAGACCAGGGGAAGGGAGAATGAATGAGGGATTGCGAATGGAGGTGATTCAAAGCATGTTCACTTGGACTTGGTGGGAGCTCCAAAATAATGTGCATAGGATTGCAGTCTTGCAGAGAGATAAGGACATTGCCCACATCTCTTGGACATTAGACAGCAGAGCATTTCCGTTCTTTAGCCCACAATGTGGTGTAGTGGTTAAGAGCGGTAGAATCTTAATCTGGGGAACCGGGTTCGTGTCTCCGCTCCTCCACATGCAGCTGCTGGGTGACCTTGGGCTAGTCACACTTCTCTGAAGTCTCTCAGCCCCACTCACCTCACAGAGTGTTTGTTGTGGGGGAGGAAGGGAAAGGAGAATGTTAGCCGCTTTGAGACTCCTTTGCGTAGTGAAAAGCGGGATATCAAATCCAAACTCTTCTTCTTCTTCTTCTTCTTCAACTTTTCAATCTCACCCGGTTTCATTGTTGATCCATAATTTCTCCAGGCATCTGTTTAGTGAGCAAATTCATGAAGATTCCTTAATTTGCTGCACATGTTGTTTTGTCTTTTGCTTGTTGGTCTTAAAATAATTATACTTGAGGGGAGCAGGCTATGCACTCCAGGTCGGCAGGGAGTCTCTTAGGGCCATACTCTAGCTTACCATAGGCAGAGAGGATAGCTGGAAACAGAACAGAGAAAAGGGGGTCCTAGAACAGCACAGAGAGTGTGGCTAGAGCCCCTTCAATAGTACATCATAGGAACCCAGGATTTGGGGTGTAAACTCTTTGAGACCTAGCTCCCCAATCCCAGTTACACTCCACCCATGCAGGTTCACGAAACACTGAAATTGTATTATGTGGATGTCCCGGGGGTCTGGAGCCTATTACCTAGACTAGACAGTTGGGGTGTATTTACACCTGCCTGAGGCAAAACAGGAAAGTGCTGCGTCCCTACTGCCTCTCTCTGAAGCCTTGCTTACCAGAGTTGTACTGCTGCTGCACAACTTTGACAGCAGGAGGTGGGTGGAACGCTCATAGTGTTAGGATCGTCCTACTCGTGTGTAGGAGCCTGGCAAAGACACATGCCCAACTGGCATCTTCTCTCCCTCCTAGTCGATCGTTCGGGAGCTTCCAAAGCTTTCTCCAGCCCGAACATCACAGCGACTGATGCCAAGAGGCATTAGCACACTTAGGAACCTGCAGAGTTTTGGCAGTTTGCGTAACAAACTAAATAGCTCAGCATTTTGGCTAATCTACTATACTTAGCTCCTTCCTCTTTCTCATCAGACAGCAAAGAGAGAAAGAACAAAGAACAATAGTCGCACATCACGGAAGCACAGTAACACAAACATCCTGTCTCCGTCACTTCCCACACTGTGGAATGAAAACATACACCGTCATATGATAGACAACAATCCCATGACTGCAAGCATGGAGCAAGAATCCTAACACATGGAGCTGCCACCCCACAAGACCCTGCCCCCTGAGGCAGCTGCTTCAGTCATGCTCTGAGGCAGTCACTATTGTTTCATTGCTCAAACTGCAGGTTATGCCATGTGCCTTCCCCCCACCCTGAAGTAGTAGTATGAGACTTCCCTTGGGTCACCCATCCCCATCATTTGAGAAATATACTTGTAATCATAAGGGATAGAAGTGTGTTCTTTCAGCTGTCTTTCTCTGGCCTAATGAACTGAACACCTAAGATTCCAGGCTGGGAGTCGTGCAGGAAACCAGCTTTGCCCTTTGGGAATCCCCATTGCTCTTAATAACACATATATCCCGTAATTTCCGAATTGTTTAAAGAGCAACAGTCTGTGTCAACAGACCCTTGTGCATACTACAAGGTGATCAAGCCACCCAGTGTGCTGGCCCCAGGGGTTTGTCCGTGAAGCGAGGTCCAAGTCCAGTCCTGGGTCTAGGGGTCCAAAGGAGGTCAGTCCGGCGGGGAGCGAGGCAGGGAGCAGGTTAAGATCCAAGGCAGGTGCAGGCACGAGGTTGCAGGTCAAGCATACGTTTGCAACTAAGTTGCTCACGCAACTTGGGCTGGGTCTGGCTGGCTTTTATCTGGCCCTATGCTTAGGGCAGCCCCGATCCTCCGGAGACTCGTCTCTCCTCCGGGCCTGGAGGCGAGCACTCCTCCTGTAAGCACTTAACTCCCTTCGCCTCTCTGTCCTGAGCCTCTGCAGCTCAGGAGAGGCTGGTGGGTTACTGGACCCAGGGGCTGCCTCAGCTTCCTCTGAAGAGGCTGGGAGTGGAGCACCTGCAGGCAATGGGTCCTCCCTCCCATCAGGAGCCAGAGCAGACTCTGCTGATGCCTACACCTGGGGATCCAGCACAGGTGGGGATCCTTCAGGCTCAAGCCCTGGCCCCGGCTCAGCTGGTTCTGGAGGCGGGGAATCCTGTGCAGGCTGGGATCCCTCAGGTTCAGCATCTGAGTCTGACTCCCAGGCCATCCCATCACATCCAGTCTGTAGTAACTGTGCAGGTTACTAATCAGAATACCGTAGAAAGCATTTTTTAAAGCTGAATGAGTTCTCTTCTGCAACCCCGCCCCCCTCCCATGATAGTACCAAGGCTGGGCGATGGGCTTGGAACAATGGTAATGATGTTTAGAAAACAACAACCCGTGTGTATGACGATGCCCAAACACTTTACATTGTGCCAATAGACCATGGAACGTACTTTCCTGTTAAAAGGGACTAATTTAGATTCTTTTTTTTAGCCACGTCCAATTCTCTGTCCCTAGAGTAGGCAACGCAATGCCCTCCAGATGTCCTAGGACTCCAACTCCCATCAGTCCCAGCCAGTCCAGTGGTCAGGGATGGTGAGAGCTGAAGGGGCCACATCTGGAGAGCCATTGAATGCCCTCCTTTGCTCCATCCACTACATGGCATATACTGATTGTGCAGAGCAGCCATTTGCCTTAAAAGCTGAGTCATCAGTTCTAGAGAGCTTCCCTTGATAGGCAGTGAGTCTTGTGTCCCCAGATGTCTGCTGGGAGGTCCAGTGTGTTGTTGTTTTTTAACTCTAGAATGAAGAAAGTTCTGGTTAAAAAGAAGGACAACATCTTCCTGAAATGACAAAGAGCTTGTCATGAGTCCCCACAGCGCTGTCTGGATCAGGCTCAGTTTGGCAGGCTCTCCTGGAGGAGGAAGAAACAAAGGGACACTGACCTGGGGAAATCTGGGTTGTAGGGTGATGTATATGTGTGTCAGAGAGAGGTGGGAAGGAGAAGAAAACAAGACTGCTACTTTAGCACCTGTGTGGGACTTCAACAGGTTCATAACACCTTTGGTTTCAATGAAATCTAACTCAAGACATCACAGCTTCTCTTCTCATTTACCTTTCTAACCCTACAAAATCCTTGGTTCCATTAGGTTTCTCCAAGGATTTCAGCTGACGAAGTCACTGAGCCATTGTGATGGCCACCTCTTACTAGGAGTCCATCTGCCAAACTTCAGAGAGGTTGTGAGCAATTGTTACAATCTTTAGCAGGCTGTTTCATGGGCATAAGAGGAATGGATTTCCATCAACTCCTGGGTGCCAACTCCCAACTAGTTGAGAAGACAGGCAAATCCACCATGACTCAACGACGTGGCAGGAAGCTAAAAAGCACACACCGTAGCTAAACTAATGGGTTATTTTCTGCTAAGTGGGCAAAGGCTCCAGAATTAACCACTGTAAACTTGATAAATGTTAATAAAGGAACCCATAAATTTCCCAACCTTAAGCCTGGCAGAGCTGGGGATGGATCATAGGCTGCCGTCTGGGAGGCTGGCGGGGCTCCAAGTCTGGGCAGTGCAAATGTTGATGCTGAAGTTGGCTAGGAACCATTTGCTGGCTGTCAAGTACAGATGGTGAGGTTGGCCAGCTGCCAGTTGGGAGGAAAGCAGCTTGATACAGCAATAGGGATTGCTCAGGCCATAAAACCTGGATGGCAACTTGGCAAAGGTAGAGAAAGGGACAGTGGAAATACAGGTAGCCAATAGTGCTCTGTCAAATGTTCTCCAGTTCCAACTTTGGGACTTGGAAGCAGGGCCGTCTCATCCATAGAGGCTAGTGGTGCGCCGCGCCAGGCCGCCGGGCCCCCCAGGGGCGCCCTCGCGAGCCCACCGGCATACCGGCCGGCCGCCCCCTCCCCAACCCACCCCTGCCACCACGGGCAGGCTGTTGGCCGGGCGCTCACGCGCCGGCGGCACGGCCGCTGCCGCCCATTCCGGTCCCGGGCGGGCTGCGAGCCGACCGCCCTCGCCTTCCGTCCTGGGAGCACTGGAAGGGCGCACAGAGCCCCACGCCGCTCCAGCGCCATGCCCCTCATCCCCCGCTCACCCCCCCTCCCAAGGGGCGGCAAGCGCGGGAGGGAGGCGGCGGAGAGGCGGTACGCCGGGGGCCCGGAGGGATCGCCGCACCATGGCGGCCAATCTCCTTAAGATGGCCCTGCTTGGAAGGAGCCCTTTATGTGGGATGAAAAACACTTCTTGTGCTAATATCCTCTCTTTTTCAAATCTTGTGTAGTGCCACTGGTGGCAGAGGGAAAAGGGGGTGCTTTCTCAGCTATGGTTACACCTTTTTAAAAGGCACCACACAAATTATAAATTGTGGCTTCCATGTAGGTGATGAGTGAAGATCGGGAGCCAACCTCACTTTGCTCAGGGGCACATCATGCGCATTACACATGTGGCTGTATTACTGAAATGTATACTTAAACATGAGGCTCAGTCGGTAGAGCTTGAGACTCTTGATCTCAGGGCCGTGGGTTCAAGCCCCACACTGGGTGAAAGATTCTTGCATTGCAGGGGCTGAACTAGATCATCCTAGTGACCCCTCCCAACTCTACAATCCTATGATTCTATTACTCTTATGTAAACTGTGATCAGGAAATGTGGACAAACTTGTGTTTGTAAACATATCTGCCCTAGATAACCGCTTTTTAGGAGTCCTAGGCTGGCTACTGTGACTTCCCAGGCACATCCACACCACATATTCAAATCACGTAGCTTCACCCTAGGGAATCCTGGGAACTGTAGTTCACCCATCACAGAACTACAGTTCCCAGCACCTTTAACAAACTACAGTGCTTAGGGTTGTTTTTTGGGGGGGAGGGGGAGCAATGTGCTTTAACAGAGCATTTAGCTGCATGGCATGGGTGGGACCCCAAGTTTTTCACCCTGAGTTCTTCCTTCGGATCATCCGTGCTTTCAGCTTGGCAGCTTGAAATGGGAAAAGGAAAAACCCACAATGCCATAATTTCTGGAGCAACAGTGACCCCTATTCAATGCAATGTCCTTGTGCATCCCCTTTTAATTTCCCATTCTCCTCCACTGCACCACAGGGATTAGAAGGGGCAGTTCTGCCTCTGCCTTTAGCCCTGGTGCCGTGGGGCAGAGAACAACGGCCCTGGAGGATGCTTAGACAGAAACAACTGATCCTTTAATGGGCAGTGCGGCTGCTGTGGGCAGCAGAAGGGCAGAGATAGAGAAAGAATGGGGAAGGATGTGCATTCCCACTAATGAGAGAGCCAAAAGGGTGGCAGGGAGAGTAAACAAGATTGATAAATGGATTGGAGAGTCCAGGAGGGGGGATAGAGAGGGAAGGGATGAGAATATAAATAGGAAAAATCTAAAGGCTGGGGGAAGGTGGGCAATACGTAGCCGGATGGTGAATATAAAAGAAGACAAGCAGATAAACACAATGTGGGGAAGTGACAGAGATGCAAGATGGCTAAATAAGCAGCAAGACAGATAGAAAACATTAACAAGAGAGACGCGGCTGCCAAGAGGTATAGGGAGATGAGTAACCTGTGTGAATGTTTAAGGAGAGGGATGGACACCAAGCAAGCATAAAGCCTTCAGCAAAAAAACATCCAGCTAAAGAGATATAGTTCCTAATTGGGCTGGCATGTTAGCTGGGTTATTTATGAGCTTCCTAGGGTAGAACTACAGTAAAAGGAAAGGGGCAAGATGTTGGGGTTGGAGTTTCAGCCTCCTTCACCTCGCAAAGGGAATTCACCTAAGAGTAGCCAATCAACACAGGCTGCCTGGATGTTTACTTGGAAGTACCTTATTTTTCACTCCATAAGGCGCACTTTCTTCCTCCTAAAAAGTAAGGGGAAATATCTGTGTGTCTTATGGAGCGAATGGTGGTCCCTGGAGCTGAATGGTGGTCCCCGGGAGAGAGATAAGAGTCCCCGGCTCCCTTTCAGCCCCGCCCCCTGCCCAGGCCTCCTTTGTTGAATGTGCTGCAGAGATGTGTCTGGCTGATTAGATTATCTGTCTGGAAACTGTAGAAAAGGCTCCCTTTCCTTTAGAAGCTGCAGAAATGTGAGTTGAACCCCATAAAATGGGGCTTTTCCTCTTTGCTTTTCCCCCTTTGCAAAAGGAGCTTTGCTTTTCCCCCTTTGCAAAAAAAGCTGCAAAACGTTTAGCTGACCCTAAAAAAAAAACCAAAAAAAAAAAACCCAGGGCTTTTCCCTTTGCAAAAAAAAAAAGCAGCAAAACTTTTAGCTGATCCTAAAAAACAACAACAGGGCTATTAGAGGAGGAAAACCAGAAAAATATTTTTTCTTGTTTCTTCCTCTAAAAACAAGGTGTGCACTATGGTCCAGTGCGCCCTATGGAGCGTAAAAAATGGTAACTTCCCCAGAGGTCAATGGGCCTTACTCCTAAGTATGTGTGCACAGGACTGCAATCTTTAGGGCATGTCTGCACCATAAATGTGCATTGCTTTCAGAGCAGTTCACCCGAATTATCCTGGAAATTGTAGTTTGGTGAGGATGCTAAGAATTCTCCGTTACAAATCCCTGGCCACCCTTACCCCCTGCCAGAAATCAAATTTCCAGAATCTCTTGGGAGAAGGAATGACTTGGGAGGAGGAATCAACAATGCTAAGCAATTCTCTCTACCTGGGAAGCAGGACCATCATTTTAGGTTGAAGCATGTGGGGAGCATTTGCCTTCTCCTTGTGATCATTCCTCAGGGACATATCTTATTGCTACTAGTTATTACAAGAAAATGAGAAGGGGGAAAGCAATAATCACAAAATGGTATTAAAATACACTGGTGGTAGCGCATTTCCAAGAATACTCCTTTCTTTTCTTTTCTTTTAAATGATTTTTATTATTTTATACTATACTACTGCTACAAAAAATAAAACATACATTCATATACATTTTCCAATTTTGGCTAACATAGCCATGACTTCCCTCAGACCTTCCACATGGCTTTCTAAATTATATCTTAATCTTTAATCTTTAATCTACCATCAACCATACATTAACTACCATACATTCAATAATATTTCTACACCTTAACTACAAAGCTTCTTGAAGTCCTATTAGTGTATTCAACTGTAAATTGTCTTGCAAATAGTTTGTAAACTTATGCCAGTCTTTGATGAATTTCTGGTCCCGCTGTTCCCGGATTCTTCCCGTCATTTTGTCCAGTTCTGCATATTCCATCAATTTCACTGTCCAATCTTCTTTCGTCAGTAATTCTTCTTGTTTCCACCTCTGCGCTAGCAAAATCCTAGCTGCAGTCACTGCGTATTGGAAAAGTTTAATGTCCTGTTTTTCAATGTCTGTACCTATGATACCTAACAAAAAGGCTTCTGGTTTCTTAGCAAAATTATATTTCAACATTTTTCTCAACTCATGATATATCATGTCCCAATATATCCTCACCTTTTTGCACTCCCACCACATATGATAAAAGGTACCAACACTCTCCTTACATTTCCAACACTTATTATCAGACTTATACATCTTTGCTAGTTTAACTGGTGTAATATGCCATCTGTACATCATTTTTAACATATTTTCTTTTATTGATGTGCAAGCCGTAAATTTCATTCCTTCCCTCCAAAGTTTTTCCCAGTCCTCTAGCATGATGTTGTGTCCAAAGTCTTTTGCCCAATGAATCATCACCGACCCAAGAATACTCCTTTCACTTTGCATGGAAAGCAACCATATGATGAAAACCAACTACAAAATGGGGGTTGTGCCACTCACAGGCCAAACAATGGGAAGGGAGCAACCGTAGGTGCTTCAAAACAGCGTTTGTTGTAAGCCCAACACATTTCAGGGGTCGCAGGCAGAATCTTTTTCCCCAGGGCACATTTTTAGCAACATTTCTGACACATCAGAGATTCTGCATTTTCTCCTTTTTTCTCCAGCGGAATGCTTGGAAGTGAAATGTTGTATTTAAGTGGAGGGTGACCTTGGAACCTTCCGCATGCAAGCAGCAGCGTAGCAACCCCTGCCCTGGGGTGGACCAAAGTCGTTGAGCTTTTATTTAGGAAATCAAAGTTCTGAGCTTTCTTTCTTTTCTTTTCTTTTAAAGGGGAGCTCTCAAAATTCTGCAGCTGCCGATTTCTGTTCCCCCTTGCAGCACCCGAAATGCCAAGCAGTCACTGCGCCGCCTTACAGACCCCCAAGATGCCCCACAGACCCACCCCCTGCAAGCTGCATGCCACTGAGCTGGGCCCCCTTCAGTTTGTAATGGGCATTACTAAAGCTTGTAATGGCGCCCATAATGGGGAGAAAATTGTCAGCCTGACATCACTGGTCCACTGACTCAGTGAAAGATAATAAATATAGCTCCTTATAGATCACAAAAGGGACAGATACTACATTATGTTCCCATTTTGACTATTGCTATAGGGAGGCCTGCTCATTGAGTTTTCTACTTTTCTGTCCCGTGGGAATTTTGCAGAGGGTCTCTGACATCCTCGATTTGGAACTGCAGGCATAAATGGGATATGCTTGGGAGATGTGCCCATGACTTTCAAATGCATATCCCCATCCTTAAACTTCTGGTTACTTTGCGCAAGAACAGACACACCCAGGTGTTTGTAAAGTTTTCCGAGGGAAAGCAACTAAGACTAATAAGGAAGGAGGTGTTTCAAGTGTAGCTAATTGTCACCAAAGGATTAGGCAGAAGTACTATAAAACAAAGAACTTTATTTAAACAAGCTTCTTTAACTCCTAACTCTCTGATCCGCCTGCTGTCTGTATTTTCTGTGCTGAATCACTTCCTGGCACCTGTGCCCTTAACCTGTGCCTTCTCTCCATGTCACCAAGTTTTTCTCCCTGACTGCTGTCCTAGCCCTCTTAATTAGTTCCACATACATTGATACAGAAGGTGGGATCGGGATAATGATCCATAGCAGCAGCTAAAAAAAGCCAACGCAATTCTGGGCTGCATCAATAGGAGTATAGCGTCTAGATCAAGGGAAGTAATAGTACCACTGTATTCTGCTCTGGTCAGACCTCACCTGGAATACTGTGCCCAGTTCTGGGCACCACAGTTCAAGAAGGATACTGACAAGCTGGAACGTGTCCAGAGGAGGGCAACCAAAATGGCCAAAGGCCTGGAAACGATGCCTTATGAGGAACGGCTTAGGGAGCTGGGTATGTTTAGCCTGGAGAAGAGAAGGTTAAGGGGTGATATGATAGCCATGTTCAAATATATAAAAGGATGTCATCTAGAGGAGGGAGAAAGGTTGTTTTCTGCTGCTCCAGAGAAGCGGACACGGGGCAATGGATTCAAACTACAAGAAAGAAGATTCCACCTAAACATTAGGAAGAACTTCCTGACAGTGAGAGCTGTTGGACAGTGGAATTTGCTACCAAGGAGTGTGGTGGAGTCTCCTTCTTTGGAGGTCTTTAAGCGGAGGCTTGACAGCCATCTGTCAGGAATGCTTTGATGGTGTTTCCTGCTTGGCAGGGGGTTGGACTGGATGGCCCTTGTGCTCTCTTCCAACTCTAGGATTCTATGAATTGCAGTGTCCACCTGCCAGATCACTGTGGCATCTCTGCTCTTGGCCTTTTCACCAGGAACTTGAGTGTCTTCTTAATAGGTAGGACCATGCCTTCACCCAAAAGGTTCCACCAGTTGCTGTGACAGCAGCAAGGCTGGAGTGATAGCCGCATCTCATTTCCTTGATGCATGTCTCTTCCCCCTCTGTTGATTGCAATGACCTATGGCTAATGTATGCAATACATTTTGATCGATTGCTTTGCAAACGCAGCCCATCCTTAATCCTTGGCCGATGACACAGCAGGCAAAGAGAATCATGTCCTCTGGACAAGTGGCGCAGCTGGGGTGCAAAACTCCGTGTAATTTCATTACTTCTATTATTGTAAAACACCAGCACAAGAGGATCTGGGTGCATGTGTCCTGTGGATATTCAGAGAGGCAGCCAGGGGCTTTTACTGAGGCCTCCGAGTGGCATAGTCTCTCAGTTTAGCTGGCAGATGTCCTGGAAAGTTGGAGGCAGACTGTACAGGTGAAACTCGAAAAATTAGAATATCATGGAAAGGTTCATTTCTTTCAGTAATTCAACTTAAAAGGTGAAACTAATATATGAGATAGACTCATGACATGCAAAGTGAGATATGTCAAGCCTTTATTTGTTATAATTGTGATGATTATGGCATACAGCTGATGAGAACCCCAAATTAACAATTTCAACTTTAGGGTTTTCATCAGCTGTATGCCATAATCATCACAATTATAACCAACAAAGGCTTGACATATCTCACTTTGCAAGTCATGAGTCTATCTCATATATTAGTTTCACCTTTTAAGTTGAATTACTGAAAGAAATGAACCTTTCCATGATATATTAAACTCCAGTAGCTAATGAAAACAATTGCTTACATAAATGGACTCTTCCACGATATTTTCTAATTTTTCGAGTTTCACCTGCATCTGATATGCTGCCTTTAGCCTTTCCAGGCAAAGTGATGCTCCAGAATCAAGCAGGGTCGTCCACATGTGTGCTTCCTTCACCATCCCATGAATTGGTTTTGGGGAAAGGAGAAGGGTGTCCAGGAAACCCCATTTTAGGTGCGACCAATATGTGTGTGATCGCACACGCACACACACAAACACACAGTGCCGAACCTCGAAGTGACCTGGAAACGTAATAAAATGCATCACTAAAGGGCAGGGTGGGGGCAGGGACAGAATGTGGTGTTTCAATTGCACACAATTTTATGTAAGCGTGCAATGAGCTAGAACGCAACCTCCACACCAGTCGGAGGTTGCCTATATCTAATGCCTTGTTTCTCTCATCCATTTCCTCAACACTACTTCCTTGCTTGACACAGCTATCATGTTACAGAGAGGCAGAATGCTGGGAACTAATACCCCTAATTGTCTATATATTGCATTTCTTTATTTAAGTATGCAATTTTTGAACCAGTTGCACTTCTGAGGGATGGGAGACTTCTTTGTTCCAGCTTTCCAGATGAGACACAACACAAATAGGCTGATGTGTGCCTTACCTTCAGAGCACAGCATCAGATTTCAGGTCGCGTCTTGCCCTATTGTTTTATGCCATTGGGATAGTCGTGTTCGTAGCCCAGGAGTTTGCCTTGCCCAGTGATCTGCAATGCTCCATGACCTGAAGCTGCTTTTTCTCACCTTATCATCTCCCTCTGTCGGTCCAGCCTGGCTTCTTGTTAGTTTGCCGTGTCGGCTTGTTCCAAGAAGACAGGAACCAAGAGAGAACAACACAAGGTCTCAGGAAGAGCCTGTCTCCTGCTGATGCTGGGAAAAGCTGATTCTGTGAGGTGCCATCAAAGCTGCCTAGGTCTCTGCGTCTCAACTCAAAGACTCCACCCAGCAGACAAGGGCTGAAGGCTCTTGGCCACAGAGTTATATGTCATTCTCTGGCTGCTAATACCCTTAGGAAATTACATCTGTCAAAGAGGTAGCATGGTCACTCCATGATCCAAATGGCCATGCCTGATGTAAAGAACAGCAGCATTGCCTGGAAGTCAAAGAACTGCCTCTGTCACCTAAGCTGTGACAGGGATTTGATGAAAGAATACAGTGTGTGTGTGTGTGTGTGTGTAGTAACAAAATTCTGTCACATGTTAGTGTGATCAAGAAATTAAACCCAGCATGCAGCCTTAATGGCTGGCACCAACAAAAAGAAAACTTTGACCTCAGCTTAATGGTGAGAAGAATTTACTTTCTTCTAAAGAAGAAGAAGAAGAGTTTGGATTTGATATCCCGCTTTATCACTACCCGAAGGAGTCTCAAAGCGGCTAACATTCTCCTTTCCCTTCCTCCCCCACAACAAACACACTGCGAGGTGAGTGGGGCTGAGAGACTCCAAAGAAGTGTGACTAGCCCAAGGTCACCCAGCAGCTGCATGTGGAGGAGTGGAGACACGAACCCGGTTCCCCAGATTACGAGTCTACCACTCTTAACCACTACACCACACTGGCTCTCAGAATGCTCCTTGTATATATTCTACGCTTGTATATATTCCACTCCTTGTATATATTCTACGCTTCTATGGAGTAATAATAATAATAATAATAATAATTTTTTATTTATACCCCGCCCTTCCCCACCAAACCGGGCTCAGGGCGGCTAACACCAATAAAATCACAACAAAAACAAAAAAACAGTTCATTAAAATACAGATTAAAATACAATTTAAAACTAAATATAAACTGCAGCCTCATTTTTAAGTAGCCCACCAATCACACCAAAAGAACGAAACATCAGGGTTAAACTGAAACCAACCCAAAGGCCAGGTGGAACAGCTCTGTCTTGCAGGCCCTGCGGAAAGATGCCAAATCCCGCAGGCCCCTGGTCTCTTGTGCCAGACTGTTCCACCAAGTCGGGGCCAGTACTGAGAAGGCCCTGGCCCTAGTTGAAGCCAACCTAGCATCCTTGTGGCTCGGGGCCTCCAACAAATTATTATTTGAGGACCTTAAGGTCCTACATGGGACATACCAGGAGTGGCGGTCCCTTAGGTACAAGGGTCCTAAGCCGCATAGGGCTTTAAAGGTCAAAACCAGCACCTTAAACCTGACCCTGTACTCCACCGGGAGCCAGTGCAGCTGGTAAAGCACTGGATGAATGTGGTCCCGTGGCAAAGACCCCGTGAGGAGCCTTGTCACAGCATTCTGCACCCGCTGGAGTTCCTCGGTCAGCTTCAGGGGCAGCCCCACGTAGAGCGAGTTACAATAATTAAATGCAAAATTAATGCAAAGGGCCAACACTGGAGTGTTGGCACAACGCCAACACTGGAGTGTTGGCACAACCTCTCCACTCCAATAGTATGAGACCCAGCCAGAGAGAGAGAGCTTGAGCAGAAAATCTCTTCTTCCTCACAGACCCCAGTTGCCACAATAATAGCAATTTTGCTATTAACTAGGAAGTAGTGAAAGGAGTGAGGCTCTTTAACCTTGCCACCTCCTGCTTTGCTTTGCTTCCATTTACTGTGAGCATGGCAGCAGGTATCCTGAAACTGAATTAAAATCTTCAGCCCATGGGGTTAACTCTTCTTTTTGACACAGTTTGGGAATGTGCTTATTTCTTTCACTGGTGGGAACCAGTCCTTCGGTGCTTTTATTTTTTATGCACGGATCATAATTTTTATCCAACCCGCTTCCTCTTCCAGGAGCTCAGGATGTGCATAGTCCCCACTTCTGTCTCACAACAACCCTTTGAGGTAGGTTAGGCTAGCAGAGCATGGCCAGGGCTTCGGGGCTCAGCACGGATTTGAGCCTGAATTTCTATGGTCTCTAAGCAAAACAATCAAGCTGCTGTACCACACACCTATTTTGTGTCAACACACCCATTTTGTGCAGTGCTGGCTCTGCTTTCCCTTAGCTCTGCACACAGCAGCCCTCCCCCCCTCCAGCATTTTCCATTTCCCCCCTTGTCATTTTAGCACTTTCTGGATTTGCTCAAGGGAAGCACTTCATCTGTATTCAGCCAAGTTGAAATTTATTCTGCAGGCATTTGTATTTTATTTTTTATTTTCCAGAGCCATCTACCCTGACATTTATTTTACAGCCTGGACCCGAAGATATATCCCTTCCAAATGCAAGATTCACGTCATGCTAATTTCCTGCAGCAGAAAGATACCAAGCATAAACAAATGCTTCCTTCCTCCTCAAACCAATGCGGCCTGACCACTCGCTCCTTCAGACATGCCATTCGCACAAAGGTCTTGATATTAATTGCATGGCCTTTCAGAGGACAGAACTTCCTGAACCTCTCCCAGTCCCAGGCAGGGCCTTTCATACCCTGACAGCTAACCAGCCACAGGCACTAAGACGGGGCTTTCCCCTCTTCTGTCGATGGCAACGAATTCTGCTGAGTTGGAAAGATGCTTGTGGATAGACCATCCCATAAACAGATGGGGCATTTGGCCCAGGCACGGTGCCATGTAAGTTTCTGCCATGAACCAGCAGCTTTGTGTATATACGTAGTATGTATCTGGAACCATCAATGTGCGTATTGGTTTACAAAATAACAGTTCCCTGCCCCCAAGGAGATTACCTTCTAAGATTCATAAATACAGTAATCACCAAACTTAAAACCATGGAGAAACCTGGTCTGAACAAAGACATTGAAAGGCACAAATACAGGATGGGTGACACCTGGCTTGAGAGCAGTACATGTGAAAAGGATCTAGGAGTCTTGGTAGACCATAAACTTGACATGAGTCAACAGTGTGATGCAGCAGCTAAAAAAGCCAATGCAATTCTGGGCTGCATCAATAGGAGTATAGCATCTAGATCAAGGGAAGTAATAGTACCACTGTATTCCGCTCTGGTCAGACCTCACCTGGAATACTGTGTCCAGTTCTGGGCACCACAGTTCAAGAAGGATACTGACAAGCTGGAACGTGTCCAGAGGAGGGCAACCAAAATGGTCAAAGGCCTGGAAACGATGACTTATGAGGAACGGCTTAGGGAGCTGGGTATGTTTAGCCTGGAGAAGAGAAGGTTAAGGGGTGATATGACAGCCATGTTCAAATATATAAAAGGATGTCATATAGAGGAGGGAGAAAGGTTGTTTTCTGCTGCTCCAGAGAAGCAGACACGGGGCAATGGATTCAAACTACAAGAAAGAAGATTCCACCTAAACATTAGGAAGAACTTCCTGACAGTAAGAGCTGTCCGACAGTGGAATTTGCTGCCAAGGAGTGTGGTGGAGTCTCCTTCTTTGGAGGTCTTTAAGCGGAGGCTTGACAGCCATCTGTCAGGAATGCTTTGATGGTGTTTCCTGCTTGGCAGGGGGTTGGACTGGATGGCCCTTGTGGTCTCTTCCAACTCTATGATTCTATGATTCTATGATTATCTCATTATACATAACAAAGCTATCTTTAGCCATCTCACGCCTTGCCTTTCCCTGCCAGACTAATTGCAGCCGTTAAGAGTCGTCAACAGGTTTTCCACACCTATCAGCTGATCACCCATTCCCTCCACCCTTCTGAGTAATACCCCTCCCCACTCCCTCACTATATTTAAGGATCTGGTGACTTCTGTTTCAGTGTATCTGAAGAAGTGTGCATGCACACGAAAGCTCATACCAAGAACAAACTCAGTTGGTCTATAAGGTGCTACTGGAAAGAATTTTCTATTTTGTTTCAGCTGTACTTTGGTAAGATTTCACAATATGGTGCTCTGTGTGAGGCCAAAACTAGGCAGAGGTGCCAGCTTGCAAGGGTGATTGGGGGGGACGGGACGACAAAGTCGCATGCATGAATGTCCCGACATCAAACATGTGACATCAAGACATCAGGAGTAGGGGGGTGGAGTCGACTGTGGTGGCCACAGAGCGGCTCCAGTGGCTGGCAGCTCCTCCTTCTCCTCTTCGTGCCACCACCAGTGGGAGGCCGCTTCAACTCTCCTTCCCCTCCACAGAGGAGGAGGAGTCAGCCACTGGAGCAGTGCCATGGTCAGCTCTATCCTTCACCAGCATGGTGTAGTGGTTAAGAGCAGTGGACTCGTAATCTGGTGAACCGGGTTCGCGTCTCCGCTCCTCCACATGCAGCTGCTGGGTGACCTTGGGCTAGTCACACTTCTCTGAAGTCTCTCAGCCCCACTCACCTCACAGAGTGTTTGTTGTGGGGGAGGAAGGGAAAGGAGAATGTTAGCCGCTTGGAGACTACTTTGGGTAGTGATAAAAGCGGGATATCAAATCCAAACTCCTCTTCTTCTTCTTCTTCTTCTTCTTCTTCTTCTTCTTCTTCTTCTTCTTCTTCACCTCCATGATTTTTGGACATGGGGGACAGCCCCTACCCCCCCAAAATACAAGGCCCCCCCAAAGGGCTCACCTCCCTGGAGCTGGCACACCTGTGCTCTATTGAGTCTCCTCATTTTAGCCCCTGCCCAACAGGTTTTCTAGACTTGGGTTGTTTTCTAAATCTTGTGCTGTTTTGTCTACATAAGGACTGGCTCTTGGATAATGGTTTTTCTGCTAATATGCAGGACAGAAGTCTTTGGAATCAGCATATTCAAACTGGTGACAAAAACCACAGTATGTTGGAAGAAAAACATTTTACAAAACCTCTTTTGGTTTTCTTCTTCTTCTGTGAGACAGGAAGATGAGACCCCCAACCTGCTTTTACTCCAGCAGGTCATTTTTAATGGCTGAACTTCTGTAGCTCCCCGAAAGCATAAAGAACATTAATTAGTTCTGAGCTGTGGAAACAGAAGGAGAGGGACAAGTGCTAAGAACTGATATTATATCATTATCCTCGGAGTCACCTGGCTCTGCCTGCATTGTAATTAGCATGAGCAAAACTTCAGACTTCAATTAGCAGGGCAATTTGTCCTCTGCTATCCTTTGTATGGAGAATTTTATGTTGCACGCAGAACCCCGGTGTCAGTCTGCTGCAGAATTTGGAACCCTGTGGCTCGGAAGCAATCATTCTTTTCCATAAATGCACAATTAATGTTCTAAATTTCCAGTGCTTTATTGCAATTTAAAATCTTCGTCTCACTGGCCTGAACTACTTACTACTTGTGGCTTAATGTCTTTAAAGGATCATGCTTAGCCAGGCTGCTTTGGTTTTTGAGAAAAAAAGATGCTTTGCAAAGAAACGGTCCAGAACTTGTTCCCAACAAGGATTGGGAACCTAGCCAGTTTTCTGCTGCAAATCCTTCTCTCCTTGTTGTTTTTTTGACCCCCAAAGTGCTGTTTATGGCGAAACAGGATCCATGGGATGCAGGTGGGGAGCAAGTGTCAGCAGAAACTTGGCATGGGGTAGAGCACATGCTGCTCCCCCAAAATAAAAGAAGGCAGGTTAAAAACCCTTGGCTTGTTGAGACCCCGTCCAACCCTGCAGTTCTATGAGTCTATGTTCTGTTTATCTGGCAGCCAGGACCTAGGAGACCTGGGTTCAAACCCTCCCTCAGCCATGAAGCGCACTGGGTGGCTTTTGACCAATCACTGTCTCTCAGCCTAATTTTCTTTTTTTTATGAATAATTTTTATTATTTTATACTAAATTACTACAAAAAAATAAAATATACATTCACATTCATTTATCAGTTTTGTCTATCATAGCCGTGACTTCCCTCAGACCTTCCACATGGCATTCTGATTTATATCTTAATATTATACTTCTTTAATCTACCATTGCTTATACTATCATATATCTCTTACTCACTCTGACTACCATAATTACAATAATATTTCTACACATTAACTACAAAGCTTCTTGAAGTCCTATTAACGTATTCAACTGCGAATTGTTAGTCAAATAGTTCGTAAACTTTAACCAGTCTTTGATGAATTTCTGGTCCCGCTGTTCCCGGATTCTTCCCGTCATTTTGTCCAGTTCTGCATATTCCATCAGTTTCACTGTCCAATCCTCTTTTGTCGGCATTTCTTCTTGTTTCCACATTTGTGCTAGCAAAATCCTAGCTGCAGTCACTGCGTATTGGAAAAGTTTAACATCCTGTTTTTTAATGTCAACAAACCCTTGGCTTGTTGAGACCCCTTCCAACCCTGCAGTCCTATGAGTCTATGTTCTGTTTATCTGGCAGCCAGGGCGTTGGACTGGATGGCCCTTGTGGTCTCTCCAAACTCTATGATTCTATGATATATCAAGAAGCGCAAGAGCCCATGCCAAGCCTTCCCTCCGCACCCTAACTGTCCTGTGACACATTTTCTCCATGCTCACTCCTCTTCTAGAGCGACTGAGACACATGCAGGGGGTTATGGGCTGATATGAGTGTGTAAGAGGAAAATAATCATGCACTGGAGATCAGTCACTGAGAATTTTGAAATCTCTTTACAAGAAGAAGAAGAAGAAGAAGAAGAAGAAGAAGAGGAGGAGGAGGAGTTTGGATTTGATATCCCGCTTTTCACTACCAGAAGGAGTCTCCAAGCAGCTAACATTCTCCTTTCCCTTCCTCCCCCACAACAAACACTCTGTGAGGTGAGTGGGGCTGAGAGACTTCAGAGAAGTGTGACTAGCCCAAGGTCACCCAGAAGCTGCATGTGGAGGAGCGGAGACACAAACCCGGTTCCCCAGATTATGAGTCTACCGCTCTTAACCACTACACACATACTTACCAGGTGGTGCCCCCTTCGCAGCCCCTGCTGCCAGGCCCTACATCTGAGCTCCTTCCAGACTCCTCCATCGGAGTTGCAAAGCCTCCAGGACCATAAGGAAAAATAGCAGCCAGTTGCAGAAGGCACTTACAAACAGGGTTTCATCAGGTTCAGCAAGGCAGAGTCTTATCAGCACTTTGGACAGAGCAGCTTGTAAGGTTTAGCACAGGGGTAGGCAACCTAAGGCCCGTGGGCCAGATGTGGCCCAATCACCTTCTAAATCCAGCCCGCGGATGGTCCGGGAATCAGCGTGTTTATACATGAGTAGAATGTGTGCTTTTATTTAAAATGCATCTCTGGGTTACCGGTATTTTGGGGCATAGGAATTCGTTCACCCCCCCCCCACACACACACACACAAAAAAGTCCGGCCCACCACATGGTCTCAGGGACGGTGGACCGGCCCACAGCTGGAAAATGGTTGCTGACCCCTGGTTTAGCATGAAGCATTTCCCTCGACCAAAGCAGAGCTGTCTCTGCGGAGGTCAGTGGCCTTCTGCAGCCTTATGATGGCTTGTGATTAAATTTGCCTGCTTTTTGGGATCTATCCATGATTTTAAAAGGCCGTTGTCTGACATTGCAGCCATTGGCTCCTATGGCATGGGGGCAATGGGGACTGTACGGAGAAGATTACAGGTTGGTCTGCCATAGTCAAAACAAAATAAAATAAAAAATTCCTTCCAGTAGCACCTTAGAGACCAACTAAGCTTGTTCTTGGTATGAGCTGAAGAAGTGTGCATGCACACGAAAGCTCATACCAAGAACAAACTTAGTTGGTCTCTAAGGTGCTACTGGAAGGAATTTTTTATTTTATTTTGTCTTGTACTGAGAAGATGTCCTCCAAATCCAAGGAACATAGCAGAGCAACCTCCTCTGGCCTGGAGCGAACAGTCGCTCCTCAAAACATGTCTACTGAGTGTTCCCCTGGGTGTAAGGGGACTTCAGGCCAGAGGGCATGCTGGGCCTGAGAGTCAACCTTGCTGAGGTAAATTTACACTGGCTCTATGGTACAAACCCTGGGACCTGGCAAGCAAAGCCACCAGTGGCCCAGCCCTTCAAGTAATTGCTTTGTGTGCCCACTGGGCCTATTTGCCGTTGAACAGGATTGCTAAGTAAATGTGTTTTCTGAAACCAGGCATCAATCTCCGAGATGCTCAAATGATGGCTGGTACGCTTCTATTGATTAAGTCATAAAGCTGCAGCTTTCTGAAGAAACATCAATTTCAAACAATCCCTGCGTCTCTTGGGAAGCCAAAATGCTGACTTGCATTCCGGTGTCTCAAAATAGAGCTCGCCCGTGCTGTGTCAAGAACAGGATTGTTACTTCCCCAGTGCCTATTAGTTATTTGTTTTTCTTATTATTATGTTGCATAATTCTCAGCTCTGGGTGATTTACTAACCTTTGTAATTAGAAGTAGTGCAGTGATAGGAATATCTTAACTCATGGTGCAGTGCTCCTTGTAAGAAATGTAGTTGTAATGAGACTATACTCAGCAGGAGCATAGTGCTTGCACATGAATTTCAAACGGTCTATAGCCTAGTGTATAAAGTTACCAGTAGAGGAAAACCGCAGGTCCTAAGGCTGAATGTGGCCCCCTCTCCTATCTCATCTTCAGGACTCTCCTAGGGCCACAACCAGAGGTGGGACGGCCCGTTTTGCCACCTGAGGCAAAATGGGAAGGTGTTGCTCCCCTGTCATCCTCATCAAAGCCTTGCTTGCCAAGGTTGTGTGGTGGTGGCTTCCGATGGAATCTCTCACGAGATCTCACCGGATGAAGCCGTTGCAGCCATGTGACCCCAGCAGCAGCTAGGGCAGACAGGATAGCCCATGAGGGCACTGCCTTGTGGATTCTGCCACCCAAGGCAGGTGCTTCAGCCTGTCTCATGGGTGAACCGGCCCTGGCCGCACTTACCTGGCCTGCTGCATGTCCTCCTTGCACTATGGTGGTGCCTCTTGCTTGCCTGGATGGAGTGACATCTGGGACCGTCTGGAATGCAGTCTCCTGCACAAAAGAAGAAGAAGAAGAAGAAGAAGAAGAAGAAGAAGAAGAAGAAGAAGAGTTTGAATTTGATATCCCGCTTTTCACTACCCGAAGGAGTCTCAAAGCGGCTAACATTCACCTTTCCCTTCCTCCCCCACAACAAACACTCTGGGAGGTGAGTGGGGCTGAGAGACTTCAGAGAAGTGTGACTAGCCCAAGGTCACCCAGCAGCTGCATGTGGAGGAGCGGAGACGCGAACCCGGTTCCCCAGATTACGAGTCTACCGCTCTTAACCACTATACCACAAGAGTTGCTCCAACTACTTTTGCCTCTGGCCCCACCCACCACTAACATGCGGCTCCTGGAATGTTTGCAGTGAGGGAATTCAGCTTGTCAGCATGTTAGCGCCATGGTTTTCACACTGTGTCTTTGGTTGCCCTGGGGTTGCTTGAAAGCTTCTTCAAGCAGAAGGTCAGTGCTGATAAGGTAAGGTTCCTAGAATCATAGAGTTGGAAGAGACCACCAGGGCCATCCAGTCCAACCCCCTGCCAAGCAGGAAACACCATCAAAGCATTCCTAACAGATGGCTGTCAAGCCTCCGCTTGTTGTTGTTGTTGTTCAGTCGTTCAGTCGTGTCCGACTCTTCGTGACCCCATGAACCAGAGTACGCCAGGCACGCCTATCCTTCACTGCCTCTCGCAGTTTGGCCAAACTCATGTTAGTAGCTTCAAGAACACTGTCCAACCATCTCATCCTCTGTCGTCCCCTTCTCCTTGTGCCCTCCATCTTTCCCAACATCAGGGTCTTTTCTAGGGATTCTTCTCTTCTCATGAGGTGGCCAAAGTACTGGAGCCTCAACTTCAGGATCTGTCCTTCCAGTGAGTACTCAGGGCTGATTTCTTTGAGAATGGATAGGTTTGATCTTCTTGCAGTCCACGGGACTCTCAAGAGTCTCCTCCAGCACCATAATTCAAAAGCATCAATTCTACGGCGATCAGCCTTCTTTATGGTCCAGCTCTCACTTCCGTACATTATTACTGGGAAAACCATAGCTTTAACTATACGGACTTTTGTCGGCAAGGTGATGTCTTTGCTTTTTAAGATGCTGTCTAGGTTTGTCATTGCTTTTCTCCCAAGAAGCAGGCGTCTTCTGATTTCGTGACTGCTGTCACCATCTGCAGTGATCATGGAACCCAAGAAAGTGAAATCTCTCACTGCCTCCATTTCTTCCCCTTCTATTTGCCAGGAGGTGATGGGACCAGTGGCCATGATCTTAGTTTTTTTGATGTTGAGCTTCAGACCATATTTTGCGCTCTCTTCTTTCACCCTCATTAAAAGGTTCTTCAATTCTTCCTCACTTTCTGCCATCAAGGTAGTATCATCAGCATATCTGAGGTTGTTGATATTTTTTCCGGCAATCTTAATTCCGGTTGGGGATTCATCCAGTCCAGCCTTTCGCATGATGTATTCTGCATATAAGTTAAATAAGCAGGGAGACAATATACAGCCTTGTCGTACTCCTTTCCCAATTTTGAACCAATCAGTTGTTCCATATCCAGTTCTAACTGTAGCTTCTTGTCCCACATAGAGATTTCTCAGGAGGCAAATGAGGTGATCCGGCACTCCCATTTCTTTAAGAACTTGCCATAGTTTGCTGTCAAATGCTTTTGCATAATCAATGAAGCAGAAGTAGATGTTTTTCTGGAACTCTCTGGCTTTCTCCATAATCCAGCGCATGTTTGCAATTTGGTCTCTGGTTCCTCTGCCCCTTCGAAATCCAGCTTGCACTTCTGGGAGTTCTCGGTCCACATACTGCTTAAGCCTGCCTTGTAGAATTTTAAGCATAACCTTGCTAGCGTGTGAAATGAGTGCAATTGTGCGGTAATTGGAGCATTCTTTGGCACTGCCCTTCTTTGGGATTGGGATGTAGACTGATCTTCTCCAATCCTCTGGCCACTGCTGAGTTTTCCAAACTTGCTGGCATATTGAGTGCAGCACCTTAACAGCATCCTCTTTTAAAATTTTAAATAGTTCAGCTGGAATATCATCACTTCCACTGGCCTTGTTGTTAGCAAGGCTTTCTAAGGCCCATTTGACTTCACTCTCCAGGATGTCTGGCTCAAGGTCAGCAACCACATTTCCTGGGGTGTATGAGACCTCCATATCTTTCTGGTATAATTCCTCTGTGTATTCTTGCCACCTCTTCTTGATGTCTTCTGCTTCTGTTAGGTCCTTTCCACTTTTGTCCTTAATTGTGGTAATCTTTGTACGAAATGTTCCTTTCATATCTCCAATTTTCTTGAATAAATCTCTGGTTTTTCCCATTCTGTTATTTTCCTCTATTTTTTTGCATTGCTCGTTTAGAAAGGCCCTCTTGTCTCTCCTTGCTATTCTTTGGAAATCTGCATTCAATTTCCTGTATCTTTCACGATCTCCTTCGCATTTTGCATGTCTTCTCTCCCCCGCTATTTGTAAGGCCTCATTGGTCAGCCACTTTGCTTTCTTGCATTTCTTTTTCATTGGGATGGTTTTCGTTGCTGTCTCCTGTATAATGTTACGAGCCTCCATCCACAGTTCTTCAGGTACTCTATCCACCAAATCTAAATCCTTGAACCTGTTCTTCACTTCAACTGTGTATTCATAAGGAATTTGATTTAGATTGAATCTTACTGGCCCAGTGGTTTTTCCTACTTTCTTCAGTTTAAGCTGGAATTTTGCTATAAGAAGCTGATGATCTGAGCCACAGTCAGCTCCAGGTCTTGTTTTTGCTGAGTGTATAGAGCTTCTCCATCTTTGGCTGCAGAGAATATAATCAATCTGATTTCGATGTTGCCCATCTGGTGATGTCCATGTGTAGAGTCGTCTCTTGTGTTGTTGGAAAAGAGTGTTTGTGATG
This sequence comes from Lacerta agilis, assembly GCF_009819535.1. NCBI lineage: Eukaryota > Metazoa > Chordata > Lepidosauria > Squamata > Lacertidae > Lacerta > Lacerta agilis. The sequence continues at coordinate 3,665,347 of NC_046317.1, read as the reverse complement.
ACCAGCTTGTTCTCTTGACAGAACTCTATTAGCCTTTGCCCTGCTTCATTTTGATCTCCAAGGCCAAACTTGCCAGTTGTTCCTTTTATCTCTTGACTTCCTACTTTAGCATTCCAATCCCCTATAATGAGAAGAACATCCTTCTTTGGTGTCATTTCTATAAGGTGTTGTAAGTCTTCATAGAATTGATCAATTTCGGTTTCTTCAGCACTGGTAGTTGGTGCATAAACTTGGATTACTGTGATGTTAAAAGGACTGCCTTGGATTCGTATCGAGATCATTCTATCATTTTTGAAGTTGCATCCCAGTACAGCTTTCGCCACTCTTTTGTTGACTATGAGGGCCACTCCATTTCTTTTACGGGATTCCTGCCCACAGTAGTAGATATGATAGTCATCCGAACTGAATTCGCCCATTCCTGTCCATTTTAGTTCACTGATGCCTAGGATGTCAATGTTTATTCTTGCCATCTCATTTTTGACCACATCCAGCTTACCAAGGTTCATGGTTCTTACATTCCAGGTTCCTATGCAATACTTTTCTTTACAGCATTGGACTTTCCTTTCGCTTCCAGGCATATCCGCAACTGAGCGTCCTTTCGGCTTTGGCCCAGCCGCTTCATCAGCTCTGGATCTACTTGTACTTGTCCTCCGCTCTTCCCCAGTAGCAAGTTGGACGCCTTCCGACCTGAGGGGCTCATCTTCCAGCGTCATATCTTTTATATGCCTGTTGTCTTTGTCCATGGAGTTTTCTTGGCAGGGATACTGGAGCGGCTTGCCAGTTCCTTCTCCAGGTGGATCACGTTTGGTCCAAACTCTCCGCTATGACCTGTCCATCTTGACCTGTCCATAGCTTGCCTGAGTAATTCAAGCCCCTTCGCCACGACAAGGCAGTGATCCATGAAGGGGAGCCTCCGCTTAAAGACCTCCAAAGAAGGAGACTCCACCACACTCCTTGGCAGCAAATTCCACTGTCCAACAGCTCTTACTGTCAGGAAGTTCTTCCTAATGTTTAGGTGGAATCTTCTTTCTTGCAGTTTGAATCCATTGCTCCGTGAACAAAGTGAGATATGAATGTACAGTACATGAAATCAGAGAAGGCCCCTGACAGAGATGAGTAGATGAACAGAGTTTGGGATATCGCCCTCTTCTAAGTTGAACCATGATCAGCTTGACAAAGTCTGGTTCCCATTTATTAGGTATATAAACAGGAATAGTGAAAGATATCATACGCAGGTGTTGCAGGCTGCTTCGTGGCGAGGCCATGTGGTTAATGGGTAATTAGTGAGCATATATTCTTGTAATTGAGACACCCGTATCAGCTTAAAGTTCATAAGATCTGTAAGGAATGTATGTGATAATTGCTACAGCTCTACTCGACATACCAAGAATAGTTTGTGTGCGTTTATTTGTAGTGATTTATCTGATGTTCACTTGAAAACAATAAAAACATCTTTTTTTAAAAAAAAGGCACATGGAATGGGATTGTCATAGAATCATAGAATCATAGAGTTGGAAGAGACCACAAGGGCCATCCAGTCCAACCCCCTGCCAAGCAGGAAACACCATCAAAGCATTCCTGATAGATGGCTGCCAAGCCTCTGCTTAAAGACCTCCAAAGAAGGAGACTCCACCACACTCCTTGGCAGCAAATTCCACTGTCCAACAGCTCTTACTGTCAGGAAGTTCTTCCTAATGTTTAGGTGGAATCTTCTTTCTTGTAGTTTGAATCCATTGCCCCGTGTCCGCGTCTCTGGAGCAGCAGAAAACAACCTTTCTCCCTCCTCTACATGACATCCTTTTATATATTTGAACATGGCTATCATATCCCCCCTTAACCTTCTCTTCTCCAGGCTAAACATACCCAGCTCCCTAAGCCGTTCCTCATAAGGCATCGTTTCCAGGCCTTTGACCATTTTGGTTGCCCTCCTCTGGACACGTTCCAGCTTGTCAGTATCGTTCTTGAACTGTGGTGCCCAGAACTGGACACAGTATTCCAGGTGAGGTCTGACCAGAGCGGAATACAGTGGTACTATTACATCCCTTGATCTAGATGCTATACTCCTATTGATGCAGCCCAGAATTGCATTGGCAATTGTAAGGATTGTAAGGGTGAAGGCAGACTCTCGGTATGGTAGAAGCAGTTTGAACTTTGTGATGGAGGTTAATCAGAACTTGAGGGAGTTCGGAATATGTACAAATGCCTCCCCTTCAGAATTTCCCACTCCATTGTGAGCCAAACCCAGGTCCTGCTATATAGTTTATGGCAGCTGCTACTTCTATTTCTGTGCGCAGAAATAGGATGCGCAGGTAGCAGAGAATATTCAGGCCTCATTCCAGGCAATGTGTCCTTCACAAGGTGGGGGAACTGGCCTGACTCCCTCACCCTGCAAGGAACGTAAAGTCTGAAGATGAGCCTCCGTGTGGGGACTGCGCCGCACGCTGTGCATAATTTTTGAGGCAATAAATGTCATTCACAAATTGTCACTAGTGCAATTTCTTGCCCTGCACAGAAGGTGACAGGCTTGTGTTGCATGTAGGCATGGGGGGGGGGGAGAAATTCAATTCAGTTCACATTTCAAGACAAACCCATCCAAGTCGCACTTTCTGAAACAATATGGGAACACAGCAATCCTTCAAAAATCTCAGGTTTTCCACTGCAGTTCTGTAATCAAGCTGTGTGTACAAAAATGCATGTATTAGCAAAAAAAAAAAAAAAAAAAAAAACCATACAAAAATGTAGTATATTAGGGGGAAGTGCTTTGCAAAAATGTGATTAGGCAAAATTGCCTACAAATGTGAATATATTAGGAGAAATTTGTACTAAAATGCTGATGAATTTTCATGAGGAGCTTTTTAAAAATGCAATTACAAACTCACGTAGGAGAGAGAGAAAAGGATAAACAATCTCTAACCATCTAAAACTATGAACATGTTTTTAAAAGAATCACTCCTGGAAAAGAAAATCACAGATATTTATGTGTATCGCTAATAAAAACAGGTGGAACTGTGGCTTCTATCATGAAGGAATTATAAGGACAATAATAAATTAGCATTTTGTAAATTTAACAAGTGAACAATCATAATGAAAATGGGCTGCTGGAAGGTATGACAATGCAAATACAGTTTAAAAACAAAAAAGTGGAGAGACAGCCACTGTGGTTAAACAACAAAAGTTTTGTGGGAGTAATATGCATATTTTGGGTTCGGATCTTTGTGCTTCCAGTCATGTTTCTGTGGACTTATGTAGGGCATAGGTAAAGGGTAAAGGGACCCCTAACCATTAGGTCCAGTCGTGGACGATTCTGGGGTTGCGGCACTCATCTCGCTTTACTGACATTTATTGTGTGACATTTGACAGCTTCCAGGCCATGTGGCCAGCATGACTAAGCCGCTTCTGGTGAACCAGAGCAGCGCACGGAAACACCATTTACCTTCCCTCCAGAGCGGTACCTATTTATCTACTTGCACTTTGATGTGCTTTCGAACTGCTAGGTGGGCAGGAGCAGGGACCGAGCAACGGGAGCTCACTCCGCCACCTTCTGATCGGCAAGCCTTAGGCTCTGTGGTTTAGACCACAGCGCCACCCGCGTCCCATATGTACGGCATGTTTAGATGCAATAAAATTATTCATTACTTCACTAAGGAACAACTGAGCTGCCACATTTCATCTATTTTTCCAAAGGGCAATTAAAGGAGAACCAACTGCACTGGTTGCCAATTAGTTTCCGGGCCCCATTCAAAGTGATGGGTTGGCCTATAAAGCCTTAAATGGCTTAGGACCGCAATACCTGAAGGACTGCCTCTGCCCATATAAACTGACCAGGACTCTGTGATCATCATCTGAGGTCCTTTCTTGTGTGCCTCCTCCACAAGAGATCTGGAGGGTGGCAACATGAGAACGGGCCTTTTCTGTGGTGGCTCCCTGTTCGTAGAATGCTCTCCCCAGGGAGGCTCATTTGGCACCTTCATTATATATCTTTAGGTGCAAGGTAAAAACCACCCTGTGAACCTCAGATGATGGGTGGTGTAGAAATTTAATAAACAAACAAATAAATGCTGTTTGCACTGGAAATGTATGCTACACACTTTATTATGAATGGAGATAACTCAAGCAAGTGACTCAAGCAATATGTAGCATTAGCCAGAAAATCCTGTTCATCTCTTTTTCTTTTAATTTGCTTGATCCCACTTCCCCTACCATGGGATGCGGGTGGCGCTGTGGGTTAAACCACAGAGCCTAGGGCTTGCTGATCAGAAGGTTGGCGCTTCGAATCCCCGCGACGGGGTGAGCTCCCGTTGCTCGGTCCCAGCTCCTGCCAACCTAGCAGTTCAAAAGCACTTCAAAGTGCAAGTAGATAAATAGGTACCGCTCCAGAAGGAAGTTAAACGGTGTTTCCGTGCGCTGCTCTGGTTCGCCAGAAGCGACTTAGTCATGCTGGCCACATGACCCGGAAGCTGTACGCCGGCTCCCTTGGCCAGTTAAGCGAGATGAGCGCCACAACCCCAGAGTCGGACATGACTGGACCTAATGGTCAGGGGTCCCTTTACCTTACTTCCCTTACCACCCCCAAGTGCCACATTAAATACGGAGCCACATTTGTGGTACCTATGACATTGGGTGAAAGTTTTCTATGTACCATTCCTCTTATTATTGTGGAAATAGAGTCATATTCTAACAATAAAACACATTACTTCCCCCAGAGAATCTAGGAACTGTCATGTATTAAGGGTGCTGGGAACAGTAGATCGGTGAGGTAGTCCACCACAGTTCCCAAGACTTATGGGGAAGCCATGTGCTTTAAGTGTACGGTGGGAATGTGGCCCATGGCTGGCCCACCCATGAAGGAAGGAGAAGTGAGTGCCTTTGGTGGCAGGATCCCAATGCAGATCTTTATTCCCCTGTTGTTCCTGCAGCAGATTTTAACTCACCTCCTCTTTTCCGGCAGGGAAGCGGGTGCCATTTTTTGGTTCCTCTAAGGTGCCAATATGTCTTGGGTCAGCCAGCCTGGATATGACCTGTGATAGAAGTCACGGCTACTACAATTCTCTATTAAAAGCAAATTTCCTCCTCACATATTGAACTCTCTTTCCTGCTCACCTAAAACTACCTATGCAGCACACACTCACACACAACTCAGCAGTGATATTGTAATGACTAAAAGAACCACCTGAATGCCTGCTATATAATGTTTCAAATCTCCAGGATATTTTGGTAATGGTGGAGTTTGCAGGGAAGGCTTTGAATATCTGCTTTGGAAGACTGGTGTCGTTTTACATCCCACGGTCTGTCTGTGATGCTTCCTGGTTCCCCCATCCTCAGCCTGCATATGTGGAAATAAATAGGTATTTACAAAAGGCATCGATGGTTTTGCGTAGCCCCCTGCCCATTAGTGCTTCTCACTGTTCGCTTTTTATCATAAAAAACATGAGCCACCCTGAACAAAACTAAGCTAACAGGAGTCACACTTGATGCAACCCATAGACTGAATGGGAGCTCACAGGCTTAGCATGAAACTTTGCGTCTCCAGTCATAAACAAATCAATTTCTTTCTTGCTTACTTATTTGCTTACTTTTAAAAGAAACCACTAATGATTCTTAGAAGCTGTGTTCTGAATGACTTATATAAGAGCCATCAGTGAAGAGAGGAAGCACAAAAGAGTTGGAGAGAGTTCTACTCTGCTAAACCCTATGATGTTATTGATTATTTTATAGTTAAGAAGAATGTTGCTTTGTTCCCAGATCCAACACCTACACTAAATAAAAAATGCAAAAGGTTGTGCCGCAAGCAGAGGTTGTCATGCTATCCCTTTCCCATCTCTCCCCCCCTCCATCCTTAGTTATTAAAGAACTTTTTTATGTGCCAGGTATCTTTTCTGCATTTTTTTCATTAGTAATGCTTTATGGCAGAAAGTTTCCCTCCCAGTGCCATCCTCATTTGGCATCATCACTTTTGATGTAAAACTGAATTGGTGTGTCACACTAACATGCAACACCTCTTTACAAGGAGAGGTCAAGGTACATTACGTCTAGAAAGGATCAGGTTTCTATTTTTCCAAGAAACTCTGATTGTGTGTGACCCATGTCGCACACTTCTGCAGGACTAAGCAATAAGTTCTATTCAAGTTTTGCAGCTTCGGTTTATATACATTCTGTTTTCAATCCTCCCCTTAAGGGGAGTTTAAGGTTCCAACTGCACGTGACTGTGATTTAATTTTCACATTTTCAAAAATGCAAATAGCACCGGCATCCAGAGTGGGGTGGGGTTGTACTTATTGTAACAGCTGTATAACCTGTTCCTCTCCTCTCCCTCCCCCCTTCGTCTGAGGCTGCTATTTGCAATGAGAGGAAATACCCCATCTGCACTAATCAAAGATTCTCTCTCAATGCCAATAGCAGCTATGGATGAGCAACGTTCATCAGGATTGCAGAAGGGGAGGGGAGGGTTAAACTTCTCCTCCAGAACAGCTGTGATTCCTTAATTACTAGGCCCTACTCCCAGCTGATGCTGTTTGCTGACAGGCTAAATGCAATGACACATTTACTGTCATATGTAGTTTGGCCCTGAGCCTGACTCAAAAGACATGTTGAAAGTGACCCAGTGTATACATTAGGTATTTACTCCTACTTGCACCACTGGGGTCTGAAGTTGAATACACATGGTGTTAGTTACTGGTTTTCCCAGTAGTAATGTACGGAAGTGAGAGCTGGACCATAAAGAAGACTGATCGCCGAAGAATTGATGCTTTTGAATTATGGTGCTGGAGGAGACTCTTGAGAGTCCCATGGACTGCAAGAAGATCTAACTTATCCATCCTTAAAGAAATCAGCCCTGAGTGCTCACTGGAAGGGCAGATCCTGAAGTTGAGGCTCCAGTACTTTGGCCACCTCATGAGAAGAGAAGATTCCCTAGAAAAGACCCTGATGTTGGGAAAGATGGAGGGAACAAGGAGAAGGGGACGACAGAGGACGAGATGGTTGGACAGTGTTCTCGAAGCAACTAACATGAGTTTGGCCAAACTGCGAGAGGCAGTGGAGGATAGGGGTGCCTGGCATGCTCTGGTCTACGGGGTCACGAAGAGTCGGACACAACTGAACGACTGAACAACAACAACAAGCCGTGTTGGTCTGCTGTAGTTGAAACAAAATAAAATTATTCTTTCCAGTAGCACCTTAGAGGCCAACTAAGTTTGTTATTGGTATGAGTGTATCTGAAGAAGTGTGCATGCACACGAAAGCTCATACTAATAACAAACTTAGTTGGTCTCTAAGGTGCTACTGGAAGGATTTTTTTTTTATTTTGTTTCGACACATGGTGGTGTTAGCCAGAGTCCATATCTATCCTGTAGTTCCTTGAGAAAGGCTGTTGATTTGATGCACTTTCCTTCAAACCAGCTTCCATCAAAACGGTAAGCTGGACAAATTTGCATTCCCTCTTAGATAATTATGACTTCATTAGTCACTCCTTGCTTCTCTTATCCCCAGTGCTTTTCTTCTGGAAAAAAAGGTGTCAGAACTGCATACCCTCAAGTACCTCCAGAAGAAAGCACTGCCCCTTCCTAATTTTACAGTGAGAACTGTCCTGATCCACTTGCCCAAAGTCAGGTTCATGGGAGTGGTTAGACCTGCAGTTCAAAACAAAAGCTCCTTGGGTGGCAAGACCTGCCTTTGGCATATGCCACACTCAGGGGCAGAGGAAGGGGGCGGGGGGCGGACCGCCCCAGGTGTCTTCACTGGGGGGGGGGTGACACTTGGGGCGCCGACCACCCATGACTCTCAAGCCTACCCCGAGCCATTGGGGGAAGGGGTAGCTGCGCCGCTTTGCTGGCACTATTCCCCACTTCCCCCCTTCATTTTGACAGCTTGGGGGAGGCTTGGGAGTCACCGACTTGTGGCGCGCCGAATGTCCACCATCAGCGGCTCACTCCGCCCCCATGGGCAGCTCGCTCCACCCCCGGCTAAAGGGCGCACGCGCCACTTCGTGCACCCATGCAGTTATCCTGTGCTTGGGAGGGCACCCTCCGTGCCCCGCCCCCCTCAGAAGCATGCCCACGCTGGGCAGTGTGGGCATATGCTCTGCTTCTGGCCACACTGTACACCAGGGATAAGATTTATAACGAGTTAAAGAAGGTAATGAAAATTACCTTTAGTAAGAAACCAGAGGCATTTCTCTTGAGCATGACCAATGAAGAGATACCCAGTCAGGATAGAGTATTTTTTATGTATGCCACAACAGCTGCTAGAATTTTATTGGCAAGAAACTGGAAAGGCGAAGAGATCCCGACAGTAGAAGAATGGCAGATGAAGCTAATGGACTATATGGAACTCGCCGAACTGACAGCGAGAATCCGAGACCAGAGGGAGGAAAAGGTGTCGCAAGATTGGAAGAAATTCAAGGAATATTTAGTCAAATGTGTAAAATTGAATATTTGAGCAGAATTAGCAAGCAGAATTGGCTTTAGCATGATTATGTTAGATAAAATAGTGCAGAAGAAGTTTAGATGTGAATGTTAAGAATGTGTAAGAGTATATAAAGATATAGAGTTTAAGTGAGAAATTATATTTGTTTAATTAATTTAAAGTTTATTGAGAGATAAGGTTAAGATTGATGGAAAAAGATACAAAGCTACCCAATTTATATATTAGTTTTGAATGCAGGAGGGGGAACGAGGGAAGTCTAAAAGTATGTAAAGAAGAAAGAATTAATAAGAAGATAGAGATAGGTGTATGTTTAGTGATGTATTTGTGTTTTTCTTATGTTCATTGTTATTGTTATTGTTGTTGTTTATTGTTTGTTGTTTATCATGCATTTTTGTATTTTCTTTTGTTTATATATGGAAAATAATAAAATCTTTTTTTTAAAAAAAAAAGGACGCACGCGCCACTTCGTGCACCCATGCAGTTATCCTGTGCTCGGGAGGGCACCCTCCGTGCCCCGCCCCCCTCAGGAGCGTGCACACACTGGGCAGTGTGGGCATATGCTCTGCTTCTGGCCACACTGTACACCAGGGATGAGCAACTGGCAGCCTCTGGCTTAAATCTTGCCTCCTGAGTTCAACCACCAGCCTATCCCCAGAACCAAGGGGTTACATTGTGAGGAGTGGTGTCCATGGGATGTGTCACCAGCCCTCGTTAGAACCCAGCCTGCCACCATCCAACCCAACGTTAACATGGTTCTCCAGTAAAGCTAGTTGTTGAACAGGGATGTGCACAGGTGGCCCAATGAATATAATATGGCCACTCCTTGAGCTGAGATGTGCACGTTTTAGATATCTGTTGAGCATGCGCAGATGATGGCTTCATTGACTAGCAGTTGGAGGGGTTACAGGTACAGGAAGCAAATCAGGTAATAGTGTGTCCAGCAATGAAAAAGGAGATTTGAAACACATCGGGGGGGATGACCTGGCTGCATTTTCAGCTTCTAATGTGCACATGCCCTGAGAATAACATTCAGAAGCAACATTCGCAATGGTTAGAACACCCACCCAGTGCCTTGGAAACGAATTCCTCTGTTGCTGGAGAACAGAGGTGGAGAGACACATACACAGTCCTCATGCAGAAGTTGTTTTTTAGCTGCTTTATGTGCAGTCAAGGTGAAACAGTCTTGATATTTCACAGCTCATCAAGGAAATACCTAACCTTTATCACTGAACACCTCTAGGGGTTCAGTAGGCCCCTATATGCATGCTAACTGGCAACCGGTGAAGGGGAGGCTGCAATGCAAAAAGCCACAGAGGACTTTTGCACTGCAAGATTATTTATGGGCACCCCCACCCCGTTCCCATTTATTGAATGCAGCCCATTGGGAAATGATTTTTGCCCAAGCTCATTTATACGAATAGGAGTTGCTGTAGAGTGCAGCTTCTGGCCATTTCAGCTGAGTTTGTGCCTGGGAAATATTCTTGGAGGGTTATGCCCCATTTTGTAGCTGTTTCAGCCTCAATCAGGTCTCTCCCTTTCACTCTTAGCAGCTTTTTCTACTTCTTCTGGAAATTATTGTGTTCTTACAGAGACGGTGGCGGCCCATGGATTAAATTGCTTTAAAAGGGGTTGAGATGAATACATGGAGGAGAGAGGTCTATCATTTACCATTAGTCTCTGGATACCTAAATGGACTCTGCATGCATAAAGAGGCAGTGGGCCTGTGGATATATCCAAAATGCCTGGGAAGAAATAATGGGGGAGAGCTGTGGCCATCACGACCCACATGTGGACCTCTCAGAAGCATCTGGCTGGCTACTCTTGGGGACAGGGTGCTGGGCTAGATAGAAACCCAACCCCCTCCAATGGCCCGACCCATCAGCACTCTTCTTCCTTGTTAAGGATGGATCATATTATATCCATTGTGCCACCATTGCACATCCCTTTTCAACAACTAGTTTTACCAGAAACCCATGTTAAGGTTGGGTTGGATGGTGGCAGGCTGGGTTTAGAGGGCTGGTGACACAGCCCATGGCCACCACTCCTCCCAATGTATTCCTCTTCGCTCTGGGGATAGGGGGGTGGTTGTACTCATGAGGCATGATTTAAGCCAGAGGCAGCCAGTTGCCGATCCCTGGGGTAGAAGAAGAGTAGAAGAGTTTGGATTCGATATCCCGCTTGATCACTACCCGAAGGAGTCTCAAAGCAGCTAACATTCTCCTTTCCCTTCCTCCCCCACAACAAACACTGTGTGAGGTGAGTGGGGCTGAGAGACTTCAGAGAAGTGTGACCAGCCCAAGGTCACCCAGCAGCTGCATGTGGAGGAGTGGAGACACGAACCCGGTCCCCCAGATTACGAGTCTACCGCTCTTAACCACTACACCACACTGGCTCTATGGTGTTTCACAATGTGGCATAAGCAAAAGTCAGATGCTTGCCCCCAAGGAGCTCTCACTATAAAATTAAAGATAGCAGAAACAAGAAATGACTAATGATGTCATAATTATCCAGGTTGAGCTTCCCCTTGAGGTATGGTTCAACAATATCTGGGACATGACTATTTCAAGTGTTATAAAGATGATGATGAAACCTATGACCCCCTCCCCCTTCTTTTCATATGCAAGGGAAGTAGATAGCAAATGTATCCCACCAATTTCACAAACATGTCCGTGGAGAGCCTACATTGACCATTTATGTTTTGAGATTATGTAAAATGATACTATAAACTCAGTGCTATGTTTACTGTTGTTTGCAGATACTGCATTAAATTTTATTTTAAAAATGGCTTCCGGCGGCTGACGCCATTATGGGTGGTCGTGGGTTGCTTCGGCTGCGAAGCACCCAGTTCATCCCGGGGGTCAGGAGCCCTGCAGCCGCATAGCGGGGCTCCGGTTGGGGTGCGGGAAGAGCGTCCCGCACCCTGGGCTCCCCGGCTGTGCCCGTTGTGGCTCCGAACCCTTCCCCCGCCCCCCCTGTAAAGGGGGAGTGGGGGTGAAGGGACGACGGAGCCGGGCTATAGGGGACATGCCCCAACCGGGATGGAAATGCGGCGACAAAGCCTGTGATGAGCGTCTAAGTTCTACCTGTCATTAAGGAGCTGATAAGAACCCGGAGGCTGTGAGTAATTGATTGACTCTTTGTATTCCTGGAACGCTCGGGGGGGGGGGGAGAAGAAAGGCAGCCCGCCTCCCTCCCTTCGTGTGGTGAAAGAAATTAACTCTTTAAGTGACTGCTGCTACAACAATCAATAGAAAGTATTTGGAATTTGAAAACTGAGTCTGTGGAGATCTCCCTTTGGGGGTTAACTGGGGGAAAATATCTCCGCTTGAAGTTTTGGTCTTTATACTCCGGCTTCGGAGAAATGGCGGCGATTTGGTTTGTCGTGGGAAAAAATTGAAACAAAGGAAGGAAGAGACAGGAACTGAAATCTGATACTCACCCTCTCTCTTAAAATGCTGGACTTTGCGCTCGCACTGGCATCGAACTTAGATTTAAAGGATGAGGAAAAGCTCACCGTCTTGCAGATGGAACTGCTTAATCGGAAACTACAAGTCTTGAGTGGAATTATTCATAAAAAGGATCTACTTTCCACAGAGGAGGCTTTTCAAAAGTTCTACACAATGGAATCAAGCCTTGGCAAAGAGCTGGGAGGGGCGATTGAAAGATGGTTTGAAATGGCTGGGCAAATCCGGGAAAAGGAACCTGGAACGGGAAAACTTTCAATATCCAGTCTCCGAGGTGGCAGCTCGGGGGCAAGGGACATGGAATTAGAATTTTTACAAGAAGAAGAAGTAAAAGAAACGGAGGAGCCCAGAATACAGATGAGAAACGCCCTGAGGCTCGATGCGGGGTTTGTTGTGGACGCTGCCTGGATCTGTGGACACTCGGAGGAAGGCAATTGGAGATTTGGATTTGGAGAAAGACAGAAAAAGACAATGGATAGAGGGGGAGTGGGTTGAAGTATTAATTGTATAATTTAAATGGTCTGCCATGGTACCCGAAATCGGAGTGTGAAGTATGTTAATTACAAGTTTATTTTAAATAAGCAAGGAGATATTGAATCTTAAGTCAAAAGCAGCATGATAAAGGACAGAAGAAATAAGTTTAGCTATAAGAATATTTGGTTATGATTTAGGTTATATTGCAAAGATTGAGATAAGTATGTTTGTTTTTTTTAAGCAAAGTTAAAAAAAATTTTTTATAGAGAAAGGTTGTTAAGGAAATAGTATATTGAATTAAAATCGAAGGTGAAAAGGCGGGGGAAGTCAAACGTCAAGATTTAGAACTAGAAATTTTTTTGTAAGGTATATAAATAAGAAGAAGAATCCTGACTTTATGTGTATTTGTATTTGTTTTTGTATTTGTAGGTGTGGGGTTGGGTTTGTGTTATATTATAAAAATGCTAATAAAATCTTGTTTAAAAATTTTTTTTTTTATTTTAAATATATATTTTTAAGTGTAGAGCTGGGGCTACAATGCTGGTTGTGGTCCCAGTCACAGTGCCACCCTCCCCCGGCAGTGGTTAAATTAAGGGGTGACAACATGACCTCAAACAGACAATGATCTGGATCAAAAATGGCTACAACTTAAAAAAAAAAAATCTAGGCGGGAATGTGAGTTTGCCCAGCTCATATTGCTCATTGCATTACTTTGTTGTTGTTCAGTCATTCAGTCGTGTCCGACTCTTCGTGACCCCATGGACCAGAGGACGCCAGGCACCCCTATTGTTAGGTGGTGGGTGGACACAGCAGACGACACAGTGATTCTCCAAGCAGCTCTTGTTTATTCTCAGGCTGGAACAGAAGTGAGCTGAAGGGCTCAGCAGCCTGCTTATATAGAACTCAGCTACAAAGCAACAGTAACAACTTTCTGTAGTTACCCAATCCCTGAACGTCACTTTTCAATTCCTCATTTGCATATGCGGACCTGAGTGAAAACTGCAGCAGAATGAACTATATACACACACCCCTAGTGGCCTAGGGTGAGAACTTCAATTGTTGTTGTTGTTCAGTCGTTCAGTCGTGTCCGACTCTTCGTGACCCCATGGACCAGAGCACGCCAGGCACGCCTATCCTCCACTGCCTCTTGCAGTTTGGCCAAACTCATGTTAGTAGCTTCGAGAACACTGTCCAACCATCTCATCCTCTGCCGTCCCCTTCTCCTTGTGCCCTCCATCTTTCCCAACATCAGGGTCTTTTCTAGGGAGTCTTCTCTTCTCATGAGGTAGCCAAAGTACTGGAGCCTCAACTTAAGGATCTGTCCTTCTAGTGAGCACTCAGGGCTGATTTCTTTGAGAATGGATAGGTTTGATCTTCTTGCAGTCCATGGGACTCTCAAAAGTCTCCTCCAGCACCATAATTCAAAAGCATCAATTCTTCGGCGATCAGCCTTCTTGATGGTCCAGCTCTCACTTCCATACATTGCATTACTTAGTCAGCAGCAGTACTTTCCCTTCCCCGATTCTTCTTCAGTTTGGAACATAAATGAGACCCCCGGACACAGGCTGCCTCCATTTAGAAAACCAGGTCCACTTCAGGCAAGTCTACTGCAGTTTCTATAATATGAAGCTCCTACTCTTGCTGAAGCAGCCATCAATGTCTGTGAATTACATGAGCAGCCCAACCAAGCAGAGCAGACTTTGCTATTTTGATCATTTCCCCTGATTGTATCTTTCACACATTCCATGAAGTTGCTGCCCCTTGTTGTTGTTCAGTCATTCAGTCGTGTCCGACTCTTCGTGACCCCATGGACCAGAGCACGCCAGGCACGCCTATCCTTCACTGCCTCCCGCAGTTTGGCCAAACTCATGTTAGTAGCTTCGAGAACACTGTCCAACCATCTCATCCTCTGCCGTCCCCTTCTCCTTGTGCCCTCCATCTTTCCCAACATCAGGGTCTTTTCCAGGGAGTCTTCTCTTCTCATGAGGTGGCCAAAGTACTGGAGCTGCCCCTACCCAGACCCAAAACCCTCCACAAAGACAGGAGTGTTTGACACCAATTATTTTCTGCAGCTTTCCACTTTGATTCCCCACAATCCTGCAGGGCCCATCTCTCTCTTGACCCAACATGCAAGCTAACCCACCTGTACACAGACTCTGCCCTCCAAAGCCCTTTGGGGTCCTCCACCCAAATCCCAAAACCAAAACCCAATGCCCTTCAGGGTTTCCCCATGTGGGAGTTGCTGGCTCTGTGTGCATGAGACATCTTTTTTTTCCCTTGTGTGCAATGGTACACCTCACCTGCACTGCAAGGCTCTATGAAGAGAACAACCAACCAAGTACAATTTAAAATGGTTTTCATTGGTGCCATGCGTACAAAAACATATATTCGGATTTTGCAGAGTATTCAGAAAGGAAAACTGTAGGGTTTCAGAATCCTCTGCTGCAGGTCAATGAAAATCATTACATGCAGTCTTCACCCAGACAACAGAATTATTGATTGAGGAGGAATTTGCCAGCATCTCTGTATCTCAGATATCGCCATGGAAAGTCTGAAGAGTGCTTCAGATATCCTAGTCTTTCCGTGCACATGTGTTCTTTTTCTTCCTGAAAAAGCAGTTACATAATCTGTTTTGCTTTATACTGGCAGTTCAATGTGTGCCTGTTGACTGGGTGTGTAGATAAGAATCTGCATCTCAGTGACAATAAGGAAATGCTGACAGACTCCCACATTCAGACACACATTCTTACAAGCACTCAGCCTCTGGGGGGTTCGCCCTTCTTCTCCCTATCTTGTGCAAGAGTTTGGGCCTCCAGCTACTGATACATATTTTCCCCTGGTGGGAAAATCAAGTAGAATCAGACAACGAAAGTTCCAGATAATTGACTGCAACAACAAATCAATATTATCTGTCCCCAAAATTGAACCTGGTGAATTGGTTTGGAATGCCAAATAACTGTAAACAGAACCAATCTATTATCCGTTCTAGGACGTGGGTGGCGCTGTGGGTTAAACCACAGAACCTAGGGCTTGCCGATCAGAAGGTTGGCGGTTTGAATCCCTGCGACAGGGTGAGCTCCTGTTGCTCGGTCCCAGCTCCTGCCAACCTAGCAGTTCGAAAGCACGAAGTGCAAGTAGATAAATAGGTACCGCTCTGGCGGGAAGGTAAAGGCGTTTGCGTGCGCTGCTCTGGTTCACCAGTCATGCTGGCCACATGACCCGGGAGCTGCACTCCCTCGGCCAGTAAAGCGAGACGAGTGCCGCAATGCCAGAGTTGTCCGTGACTGGACTGGACTGTCAGAGGTCCCTTTACCTTATTGTCCTTTCTATGCAACAAAAGCAGCCATTGCCTATGGGCAAGAGAGCCAAGAGTTTACTGAACACAGGCAGCAAGGCAGTACAGGGCGCTGTCGATTTGCTCTAGCTTGTGTGTAGCAATGCAACAGCCGCCTGCAGTGGGGTCACCAGATGCCTGCAGGAAGTGAGGACAGTGGCAAATGGCTGCCCATGAACTAAGGGTGGGGGAGTGGGAAGATGGTGGAGAAAGATGGTTGGCATCCCTCTTTCTTCTGTGTGCTCAGCAAATGGTTGGGGGGAGGTTGATCCAGAACTGGGCTATGACAGCCCTGCACCAAAGATGCCAAACCTCTCAGCCACTGAATAGACACACACACATTGGATTAAATCACTGAATACGTCATTTAGGTAAATGTGGAATAAGTTACCTTTGTTTGTGTGCTTTATTTTGAAGCCATCTTTGAGTTATCAGTGTTTCACAAGTTTATTAAGTTTGCGAGGTCCGTGCCTTTACACAAAATATCATATAACATTGTTAAAAAGATAAACAATAAAATTATTAAAATAAATTAAAATTCATGCCGTGCTGTCCCAGCAAAGGAGACAAAACCCAAATCCCCCCACCGTACAGGAAAGAGGATACAACAACAGGTTAGGAGGGTGATGGGAGGGCCCTCACTACATCATCCATGAACCCTACCCTAGTTTTCATAGCCCTCGCCACAAAGACCGCACCCACGTGGGAAATCCGTGGGTCAGCGTCCACCAGCAGAAACTTTACTTGGTCCTCAGAGTTGACTATTGATTTGGGAATAGTTTGTAAGATCTCATCCCTGAAAGCCGAGTAGATGGGACAGTACAACAAGTAATGCGTGAGGTCCTCTTTGGTTCTCATGTGACAAGGACATATACGGTGCTCTACCGGGATTTTTGCAAATCTGCCTGACAGATAGGCCGTAGGGATAGTTTGAAAACGGGCCATGGTGAAAGCTCTCCGAAGGGTGGGATCGGTGATATTCGCCAAGTAATTGGCGCAGGTTTTGACTGTTTTCAGTTGGGGAAACCAGTGGGAGGACCCTGGGTTCTGTATTTTTGTGATGTCTAACATCTTTGAGTTATCAGTGGATTTTCTTTCTTTCTTTTAAGCATGAGGCAGCATGGTGGCAAAAGGAGAGCTGTGAGCGAGCGAGCGAGCGAGTGAGTGAGTTCAGGGTGTGGGGCTGGCTGAGGGAAGGGAAATATAGGGAGAGTGTGAGGAGAGGTCAAGAGAGGGCCCCGAAAATGGTTACTGAAGACTTCTACATTCTTTGCTTTAAAATATGTTTTCCAATTGTATCTCACTGAGCACCAGGATGAGAAATTTTCCTTTGGGGACTGGTAATGGGAATAACGAGTGGCGCTGTGGTCTAAACCACAGAGCCTAGAACTTGCCGATCAGAAGGTTGGTGGTTTGAATCCCCACGACGGGGTGAACTCCCGTGGTTCGGTCCCTGCTCCTGCCCACCTAGCAGTTCGAAAGCACGTCAAAGTGCAAGTAGATAAATAGGTACTGCTGCAGCAGGAAGGTAAACAGCGTTTCCGTGCACTGCTCTGGTTCGCCAGAAGCAGCTTAGTCATGCTGGCCACATGACCCGGAAGCTGTCTGCGGACAAACACCGGTTCCCTCGGCCAGTAAAGCGAGATGAGCACCGCAACCCCAGAGTCGTCCGCAACTGGACCTAATGGTCAGGGTCCCTTTACCTTTACCTTTATTGGGAATAAAACGCTAAGATTGAGAACGTAGTATCAGTCATCCAAAGTTTGTGGCAGATACTAAAATTCTGCATGCATGACCATGCTTCAAAAACTATGGTACTGGGGGCAGAAATCCATGACAGGTTTTGTGCTTGTTTGTTAATATAGTGCAGCGTGCCTTGGTGTCTGTTTATTTAGTAGCACAAAAAACATTCATCTTGCCACCAGTATAGCAGAGTACAGAAAGGAGGCTACGGAAGTCTGTTCCTCCAGTAGCACATGGCTCTGTTAGCTTGGTATGCTAAGGGTATTGCAAAAATACAAAGAAATAGATTGTTTCTGCCTTTGGTGCTATCAATCCTGCACCTTTTGTCAGCACTAAATCCCCTACAAATAATAAAAATAAAGCTTCCTCGCGTTAAATCTTGAGCAGTCCATTAAAAACTGTGTACACAGTGAAACAAACAGATGATTAAATAAGGCCTATAACAGTATTTCTGTAATATGCCCTCTCTAAATAACATAATGGAAAAGGCCCATTCAGAGCTGATTAACCTCAGTTCAGGAAGATCATTTATTTCAAATCATTATGCTCAGCTGATTAAAAATGAATTAATTCCTACAGGAAACCATTTCCAAACACTGCCTCTACTCATAAATCCAACACAGAGGCGGGAGGAATGTCTCATAATGCAAAAATCTACACACAGAGTCATAAATCAGTACAAAAACCAAAGAGCGGGGGGTGGGGGTGGCAATGGCCTGGATGCCCACTCCTATTGAAGACCGTTGGAGCCAAAGAGAAATGGGCCTGATCCGTGCCTGGATGGTAACCCTGGAAGCCCACCTTGCTGCCTACAGTACAGCAAGAATTCTCAGACTCTGGCACTGGAAGAATGCTTAGGATTGCAGTGCAAGGCTGCATAGTCTTTATGCAGTTACCTGGGAGTAAGCTCCATTGAATACAGTGAGACTTACTTCTCAGTAGACAGTGTAAGGCTCCATTTACAATAAAGGAATAAACATTCCACGTGTTTTCTAAAAAAAAGGTGGCTGCTGAATCATTGCAAATAAAGAACTTATAGTGGATTGGTGTCATTTTCCTTCAAAATTACAGGAAGCGCATCATAGGCCAGCTTCACCATTTCCTGCATTTGGTGCTAAAATTTTATTTTCAGTATAAACAGGACTCTGTTTTTGCACCTACACACCCACCCACCACTTTAAATTGTTCCCTGAGACATGGAAGGGAGGAAAAAAGGGAAAGTGGGACATTCCGGGATCAAATCAGAATAGAACAACTCAAAAGGAGTCTGGTGTCTGGGGGGAAAGGCTTTGGCTACCCCACATATCTTAGCACCCAATGTGTTTTGACTATACACGGTTTTGGCTTTAGGTGCAACCCCTGGAGCATGAGCCCCACATTAACTTGCAGGCTTACTGTATTAATGTATTTCAACAATAAAAATTGTATTTTCTGATTGCTGATATCAAGGTATTCAGCGCAGAAGTCCTCTCCCACTTCCTGGTGGGTGCCATTGCATGACCTTGGTAGGCATGGTCTTGGACGGAGGGGAGGTTGTATCCTCTGCCTGGCCCCTCTGAAATGGGGTATCCTGTTAAGTAGTGGGTGGACACAGCAGACGACACAGTGATTTCCAAGCAGCTCTTGTTTATTCTCCGGCTGTAACAGAAGTGAGCTGAAGGGCTCAGCAGCCTGCTTATATAGAACTCAGCTACAAAGCAACAGTAACAACTTTCTGTAGTTACCCAATCCCTGAACGTCACTTTTCAATCCCTCATTTGCACATGTGGACCTGAGTGAAAACTGCAGCAGAATGAACTATATACACACACCCCTAGTGGCCTAGGGTGAGAACTTCAATACATAACATATCCCATTAAAGGGATCCAGGGAAGATGCTTCTGTTTGGATGCCCAGGCAAGGGACTACAGCACTCCCCAGGTGCAATCCGGTGGGGGAGTTACTCCTTAATGTAGGTCAGGGATGCCCTCATTTCCAGTTGACCCCAAATGTAAGTTCTTCTGGCAGGTGGGCCGGAAGGGGTGGAGCCTACCCAATACCTATGCCAAACCTCTTTACGTCTGTTGTAGCCTGGATTCACCCAAATGATAGTTGTCGTGCCTCCTATTCTTGGTATTGGGGAGGACGGACTGAAGGGTAGGACTGAATGCATGGTCTCTGAAAATGGGTCTGAACATGACTGCTGGTGCGCTGAAGTGGATTAAGTGTTGGACTTGGACAAGGAAGGCCTAATTTCAGAATACTCTTCTCGGTCACGAAGCTCAGAGGGTGACATTGGGCAAGGTGCCATTTTTCAGGCTGTCTAACAGGTTTGGAGGAAGGGCAGGAGACCAATGTGATGACCAAAATATGCACCCTCTATTCTGACACTTTACGCCAAGCATCTGAAATTGTATGATAAACAGCTATTAGCACATAGGCAGATCACAGCCGTGAGCAGTGGCAATGCTTGTGTTTCGTTTTGTTTTTCTGAGCAAAGCATATGACTTTGGATGGTAAATTGCCCCCCTGACTGGTGTAGAACGAATGTAATTAAACTGCATTTAAGTGCTCTCTGAGGTCTTCCCTTTCTCAATGTGGCATTTCACATTTTGCTGTCTTGTAACCACTTTACACCAGAGGCCTTTTTAATGCAAGAGAGAACTGGAGCTCATAAAACTGGTTTCTGATCCGTGCAAGAGCCAGGAGCTTGAGAAGGCTGCGTGGCAGAGGTTTTGCCAAAGGGCGCTTTTCTCTGGGGACCTGAGAGACAAAACTGGGGGGGGGGCAGAGACAGGCGTTAGGAGCTGCAAACTGGGCTGCAGACAGATTATACATGCAGGTCTGCAGAGATAATGGGACGCTCCTGGGATGCTACCACCAGCGGGAAGGGAGGTTTCCTGACAGGTATCCAACCTGGGAAGGTGGTGCCAGACCCCAACTGCCAGGAGCTGCACCGTGATCCAAGGGGGCTACTCGCGACCACGCAAAAGGCGCACCCCATTTGATTTGAGGAACGCTCATTATTTTGTCCACACAAAAGGAATTTGGCTTTCAGTTCGCAAAATATTTTTGCACAGATGTGATCCAAATAAAAACCAAAATGGCAAGTAAATTAATTCAGTGTGAAAAAGATTAACTTAGCAAGCAACACCTGAATTACATTAACAGTCTAAGCAACCCAAATGCTATCAAGGTGTCTTGGTTACATTACAGAATCCATTAACTGAAGAAAGCAGACAAATATCAATATCTAAAAATGCACCAAAGCACCCACCAAAGATTCCAGATAAGCATGCTGCAAAAACATGAGAAGTTTGTGATAGCTTGGGGTATTGAATTAATCATTTAATAAAATCTATAAACAGTACACAGCAACTAAATAGATGCCATAGACCTACATCAGTTCAGAAAATAAGCATCAGGGGACAATTGTACAATGGCCTGCATCGTTGTTGACACCGGGCACTTTATATTCTGTCACCTTTCAAGCATCTCTGATTTCAAAAGACACTTGAACTGAGGCATAAATGAGATACCCACCAGAAGGGAAAAATTGCTTCTGCTCTGAAGGGAATCAACTGAAAGCCACCTCAGGTTTCTTGCAGAGCTCTGCATTTTGCCTGAAATCCTTATATACACTTACTTAGGAGTAGAGATGGAAGGGTCTTCAATTTTGGTTCTCTTGGTTTCTCATTCTTTCAATTTTAAATTCGGTTCTCCACCTTTCTGCAGCAATTTAGTGCATTTTTTTCCCCCACAATTCAGTTTTTCAAATGCAGCTTTGACTAATAGGCATATTTTTGAAAGCAAGCTCTAATATAATGGATTTTATACTTCCATTAATGTTCATTTTTATGCACACCTTCCACAAATCTATCCATTCCTGTACACATTGTTGGGCTGGAGAAGTGCACTTCAAAATTTGGATAAGTGCAACTTTTGAAGTTCTCAAATTATTTCAGAAAGTGTTGATTTGATAGATTTGGATTCAGATATGTAGTTTGGCCACCTCATGAGAAGAGAAGACTCCCTGGAAAAGACCCTGGTGTTGGGAACGATGGAGGGCACAAGGAGAAGGGGACGGCGGAGGATGAGATGGTTGGACAGTGTTCTTGAAGCGACTGGCATGAGTTTGGCCAAACTGTGGGAGGCAGTAGAGGATAGGGGTGCCTGGCGTGCTCTGGTCCATGGGGTCACGAAGAGCCGGACACGACTGAACGACTGAACAACAACAACAAATGAACTGAGTCAAATCTTTCCCCATCCCTACTTAGGAGTAAGCTTCATTGACTCTAGTGGGACTCACCACTGAGTAAACATGCAAAGAACTTGCCTGTTAGACTCTTCAGGATGTATTGCTCCTTGGATAGTCAATTCCAATCTCAAGATTTCTGGGGTGGGGGTAGAAGGGGGTGGATGCCATGACCATAAAGGTAATAAGTTTATAGCATCATGTCAGGTATTAGCTAAGAAGTGCTTGAGTTGCCTAAGTGTATGGAGTTAGTTCCACTTCCCAATTCCACCTGCTACACTTGTGATAGTGCTGTCTTCTCTGCTCCTTGGTGAGAAATCGGGTTCTCCCCTGGGAGAGCACATGTTGCGGTGGGAGCTGGCTAGCCACCTCCCTGGCAGCTGGGCAGGGTTAGCTAGCTGGCCACAGCTTCCATAGGACCCTGGGTGTTGTTGTTGTTGTTCAGTCGTTCAGTCGTGTCCGACTCTTTGTGACCCCATGGACCAGAGCACGCCAGGCACGCCTATCCTTCACTGCCTCTCGCAGTTTGGCCAAACTCATGTTAGTAGCTTCGAGAACACTGTCCAACCATCTCATCCTCTGTCGTCCCCTTCTCCTTGTGCCCTCCATCTTTCCCAACATCAGGGTCTTTTCTAGGGAGTCTTCTCTTCTCATGAGGTGGCCAAAGTACTGGAGCCTCAACTTCAGGATCTGTCCTTCCAGTGAGCACCCAGGGCTGATTTCTTTAAGAATGGATAGGTTTGATCTTCTTGCAGCCCATGGGACTCTCAAGAGTCTCCTCCAGCACCATAATTCAAAAGCATCAATTCTTCGGCGATCAGCCTTCTTTATGGGTGTTGCTGGGGTGAATTAAATGTTGCAATATTGTGATGGACAGCCCAGCGTCCTTTATATTCCTCTGCACGCAGGGTGATCTCTCTCTTGGCTGCGTGCTTCTGATCACCCACCCTCCCTCCCTTTATTTTAGGCCTCTGCATTTGACCTTGCAACTGCCTGTCATGGGGTCGTCTGCTTTTGGGGCAGGGGCCCAGTAGGATTTTTTTCCATTTGGCTGATTGGCTGTTGTCATTTGGTTTTCGCCTACTGCAGTAGCAACTAGTCACAACTTGTAAGGTTGGCGGTTAGACATTGGTTATTGTGTTGGTACTGGTAGGGTGGTGCCCCCCCTCCAGAATGATGATGGTGTGCAGGGAATTCCGTTAAAGGAATCCAGGGGCTCGACATGCTTTTGTCCGAACCCCCGGTCGGGGGACAGGGCCACGCAAGAGCCCCTGGGACCTCTGGGGAGAGGGAGGCTCTGCTTCCGGCCTCCTTAACTCTCCTCAGGTGGCATTCTCCCGTCGCTGACCAAAAGTCAGCTCTGTCCCGGCAGACAGCTAGTCTGAACCAATGCCTACGCAACCACTCACATGATTTGTATTTGGATAAAGTTGTGGCCTAAATCATTGCCAAAAACCCAAACAAAATTATGTCTGAAGTGTGAATTTCTTGGGGGGTGGCTTGAGGACCTCAACACGCAACTGTAGTCCATTAAGCTGCAATAGCTAATATCTTTGGTCAGTTAGTGAAGCGACTCAGGAGATTATGTAGGCACCTTCAGCTTCTTGTGTTATAAGGCTTTTTACTTCTCCAAATGGTGTTTTTCTCTTTGAAGTTAAAAAAAAGCAGAAGGAAAACTCACAGCGTCCTCCCTTCAATTTCGGCACCTTTCCAAAATGGTAGACTTGCAATCCAGTGACTTCCTATATCTGACAGTTGAGCAGCATTAGCACAGCTGCTACCGTCTTTCACCTCCCCAGTTCACAATCAGCTCAAGCCTACGCAAAGTTTGGGCTGAACTCTGCCAGTGGCCTTGAAAGGTCCCTCTGCTTACTTGGCTAGGGCTGAGCTGGAAATGCACTAATGCTCCAGTGGTTCCTATCTGTCAGATTCAAATTAGGATAGCAGAGACAAGTCCTAGGAAATAGGGGCTGTCCCTGGTGATTGGAGTAAATGTCCTTCGCTCTACCAGCCAACAATAGCATTGTGGAGGCGGACTGGGCCAGTGGGCCATCCCCTCTCTCGAATTGGGCAGTTTTTCTTTCTCCCTGCTTTCAAATCCCCGTGGCTGAGAAATGCAGCTCATAACATTTTCCTCCCTTACAAGAGCATTGTCTGGTTTCTCATCCTTTAGTGTTTGCCAATTCCTCTGAGACCCAAGCGTGAAGCAATTATCTGAATAGATGTGTAGCAGGTCCCTTTCTATTTTTGTGCTTGTGCAGGAGTGTGATATCAAATACAACCCACTTCTGCAAGAGCTGGTTGTCTTCTATGTATGTAGAAAACTTGTGGGTGAAAAATGCAGTGTGTTACGGAAGATGGTTCTGTTTATGCCAATAGGTGGGGGAAACCTACCTGATGGATGGATTTCTATGCTGCTTTCCATTCAAAAGAATGAAAATGTGGCTTACAAACAATAAATAACAATAACATAATAGAACATCACAAGCACAGCATAAATAATATAATTAACAAACAATTACAATCTATAAAACACTACTGTATTAACAAACCAGCAACTAAAAAGTAAGCTATACATCGCAATTACAGCGTAAGTCATATTATATGGTTTGGTTGGCATCCGCCTGTCTCAGGAGACAATGGAAGAGTGCACCTTCACGGGTGAAGTCAAAACGTTGGAGGGTTACAGGCTTACAGCACCTGCTGTGGCTGTAGAGACTGAAACAGGAGAGACATGTTTTGTTGCAGCTGGGGCAGATGAAGGCATTCCTCCTCTGGTCACTGCTGCGTAGGCACGGCCCCGTTGTCTCCAGGCACAACAAATCAAGAAGGCATTTATGATCTGTAAAACAATATGAGCAGAATAGCAACTAAAAAAAACTAAGCTAAACACTATGTTCTTACACAAACACTCTCCCCCCCCCAATCCAATGACTCATAACCTTTCACTCTATTCAGTTTATTAAAATGCACATACACATCCATTATACAGGAGAACCCTGATCCAATAGAAATACCTACAACAGAGCTATACTTTATAAGTTATTTAGTTAAACTTGTGGCCCGTCCTTCTGACAAGTGATGTCGCCAACAGCAGCAGAAGTATAGCAAAATGCAACCATTTCCTTGTCCTTGGGATTTTTCAGCTGCTGCCCACGAGGCTTCTGCAGCTATAGCCAATGGAGATTCATGTTGGGTAGCAGCCGTGGGAACTAGCACGTGATGGCCTGAGTCCTCACTGGGTGAACTGGTGCCGGCAGAACAAGCAGGAAGACTCCAAGACTCTGAAAGCAAATAGGGGATTCCTCTGCCAGCAGGGGCGTAGCAAGGGGGGGCATAGGGGGCGGACTGACCCAGTTTCCATAATGGAGAGGGTGACAAATTATCAAGGAACAATTACTGCCCTACTAGGGCGGTTCATAAAAAACTTTTTAAAATAAAAATAAATAAATGCCTGCTCCAAAGGTCTTATCTTACTATACTAGGGATTATATAGCTATATATGAAATTTCATGCATCTCGGTTAATATCTTGACCCTCCTCCACCAAAAAAACTGTTTACTTGGCTGTTTTCCTATGTCGTGAAGGCTGAAATTTCAGTTCAGTGGAGCACTTACTGTTCCCAACCCTAACCCTGTGGAAAGCCATCAAATTGGACTTTAATTTGCTTTTGAGATGTTTTTAGGAGGTAATTTAATTATAATTTAATTTAATTTAATTGTAACCTCCTAATAATTATTACCTCCTAATAATCCTGATCGCCGAAGAATTGATGCTTTTGAATTATGGTGCTGGAGGAGACTCTTGAGAGTCCCATGGACTGCAAGAAGATCAAACCTATCCATTCTCAAGGAAATCGGCCCTGAGTGCTCACTAGAAGGACAGATCCTGAAGTTGAGGCTCCAGTATTTTGGCCACCTCATGAGAAGAGAAGGCTCCCTGGAAAAGACCCTGATGTTGGGAAAGATGGAGGGCACAAGGGGAAGGGGACGACAGAGGATGAGATGGTTGGACAGTGTTCTCGAAGCTACTAACATGAGTTTGGCCAAACTGCGGGAGGCTGTGAAGGATAGGTGTGCCTGGCGTGCTCTGGTCCATGGGGTCACGAAGAGTCGGACACGACTGAACGACTGAACAACAACAACAACAATTTAATTATTGTTTGAATGAATTTAATTATTGTTTGTCTGCCTCTTCCACACACGAGTAGACCCAGGCTCTGCCCTATCAAGGCCACCCCCCTAACCTGTCAGGCATCAGCCCTGCACTCCCAGTCTTTGCCCCCATCACAGGAGCCAAGCCTTAGGAAGCCTTCAGAAACTCCAGTGCAGTCTTTGCTAGCCTGATACAGCTTTCCAGGCACCAACAGCACTGCTAGCTCAGTCTGATGGGAGAGGTGGTCCAAAACATGTATATCAGGTTGGCGAAGACCACGCTAGTGGGATGGGTGTAGCAGATAGAACCAAGTTCCTTGCAAAAGGGCAGGGGCAAATGCAGCCTATGACAGGGCGCAGCGTAGCAGCCTCCAGCTCGGCTCAACCTGGTGAGCATGCCTAACTTGAAAACTTTTATAAGGGTCAACAGTACCACATGACCTGCTCAGGCCTATCATTGTTCAATATACTTCCTTGCTAGTCTGGCTGATTTGTCTGTACCTACTACCCTGGTGGTGAAATACAAGGTGAAATACTCCTGCTTGGCAGGGGGTTGGACTGGATGGCCCTTGTGGTCTCTTCCAACTCTATGATTCTATGATTCTAAGGTAAATTTCTGCATCTTAGATCCCAGGGTCAGGTTCAGAAGAGAACATCTAACCCACACTTGTTGTGACCCTGGTTTAATAGCCAAAAATAACACGTTTCATGCAACCTGGTAGCTCTCCAGTTCCCAAATTTGACAGTGGGGTGTCCTAAGTTCATATCTTAACACCCCATATGCCCCACTGACAATGGACAAGTGTTGGGGCGTAAATTCAGAAATGAAAAGGTTTGTACTTCCAATGTGTGGAGGAAAAGGTTGGCAGTTTTGAACATTCTTTCATCTGTTAGTAGACTTTAAAAAGGGGGGGGGTCAACCTCCTCTCCCAAAATATAAAGTTTGTTCCCCCCTTTGAATGAGAAAATTTAATCTCTTCCTTGTCTCTTTGCTCTCTCTCTCTCTCTAGACGGCTGTGGAGTGTTGACTTGATAAAGAGGCTGCTTGCTTTGGGGAACTGAATCAAGGAACGTGTCACAGAGTTGAACATCAAACAGCCTGTTTCAGCAGGTACTGGGCCTTCTTGATTCTCCCCCACCCCTTCCCCCCCCATCATTCGGTGTGTACAGCAGCTTGTCTCTTTAGTCCCGAAAGAAGCTCAAAGTCCAAATAGAAGGGAAATCCGTTCTCCACACAATCCCCGCCGCCTTTCATTAAACCTCCCGGAGGATTCCACCTTTTTAATGACGGGGCTCTTGTCCCCCTTAGGTTATTGGATCTCAGTCTGTTGCGGAGCCCACCTGCATGTGGGCTCCACCTCCTTTCCTTGGTGTTGCAGTTAGCTAAAGCGTGTGCAGCTTGAGACCCAACAAATTCAGCTCACCAACCATATCTAGGGCAAGCATCTGTAAAGGCTGCAGTGTGTGACCTGTGGGTTGCATTTAGCTCAAAGGGTCACAGGTTGTGCAGGGCAAGTGTGCTTCTCTCTTCCCACCAAACCAGTATAAAGAAGAGCTGGTCAAGCAGAGATTGGGAAGGACTGAAGTTAAAGGTCAGCAAGCATTAGATCTCAGCTTCAGGCCCTGCCACTTTCAGACACCAGGGAACAATTGGGTCCGAATACCAAGCCACATGGGACGCTGGTGGCGCTGTGGGTTAAACCACAGAGCCTAGGGCTTGCTGATCGGAAGCTCGGTGGTTCGAATCCCCACGACGGGGTGAGCTCCCGTTTCTCAGTCCCAGCTCCTGCCCACCTAGCAGTTCGAAAGCACGTCAAAGTGCAGGTAGATAAATAGGTACCGCTCTGGCGGGAAGGTAAACGACATCTCCGTGCGCTGCTCTGGTTCGCCAGAAGCGGCTTTGTCATGCTGGCCACATGACCCGGAAGCTGTACACCGGCTCCCTCGGCCAGTAACGTGAGATGAGCGCTGAAACCCCAGAGTCGTCCACGACTGGACCTAATGGTCAGGGGTCCCTTTACCTTTACCTTTACCAAGCCACAGCATCTACTTTGCTTGCTCATTTCCTCACCCAAGGGCCTGGGCAGGCAGGTGAGCAAGCAAGCAGTGGCAGTCCAGGGGGCAGTGGGACCCCCTCCCAGGGCTCTGGGGCCCCAGCTGCTGCCCACAGGTGCCACCCCCTAATGCCAGGGTTGGGTTTCACAAGGCATAAGCGCAGAGTAGAAGGCCTAACATGGCTGACACGAGGAAGCTACATCGCTAACAGTGTTGTTTTTAATAAGGTACCTAAGGACGTGGGTTATTACGTGACTGGCAATAAAAGCATATTACTGTGCTCACTCATGCCGGGGGATGCATGCTCTACTCCTGCATTATGTGATCTCTGATGGGCTGGCACAAATCATTTTTTGAATTATTTACTAACCTAACTGAACATTTCCAGGGCTTCAAAAGCCTATCATAAAACACAGCCATGTCCCTACAGTACTCACCGTAACTCTTCGCTTGGTGGAAGGAGAAACAAACTTGAGCTTCCTTTTAATTTCAGAGGTTTCCAGATGTTCTATATTTCCTTTTCTCCTTTGTGAGGCGCCTGCTGTGGCTTTGATAAACAGCTGAGACTGTGCAAAACTCTTCCAAGAATGAGTTATTTTGCTGGTATGCTTTCCTCTTTTAAAGATTCCCCCCTCCCCTCGCTTTATGGTCTCCAGAGAAACTTTGGTTTCATTTATCATGTAAAGAGGTTTCCAAGGAGTTGCGACATTTGCGCAGTTATGTTAGAGAACCGACCGTGTTCGTAGGGCAAAAGGTGCATTTGTCCCAGACCATAGCTTTGCATGACGCATATGCATATTTCCACCTGGCATCCACAATTTTAGTCCTGCTTGCATTCTAAGCCAGATAGAGATTTGATTTGGGGGCACCAGTGTGGTGTAGTGGTTAAGAGCGGTAGACTCGTAATCTGGGGAACCGGGTTCGCGTTTCCGCTCTTCCACATGCAGCTGCTGGGTGACCTTGGGCTAGTCACACTTCTCTGAAGTCTCTCAGCCCCACTCACCTCACAGAGTGTTTGTTGTGGGGGAGGAAGGGAAAGGAGAATGTTAGCCGCTTTGAGACTCCTTCGGGTAGTGAAAAGCGGGATATCAAATCCAAACTCTTCTTCTTCTTCAGCAACAAGTAAAGTAAGCTGGCAAAGTGCTGAAGATCTGAGGGGTGGCTATGCTATCTCTGTAGGCAGTTAATGGTGCTGAGCTGGTTTGAGGGCCGTGTCTAAGAGTACGAGCTGTATGGGCCCACTTCGAATCTCATCTCAACCATAGACTCAGCAGATAGGCACTATCCTCTCAACTTCCATTCCCCAGTTCTGTTGCAATACGTAGCTAATTTTATTCTGCTTTCTAGGGCTGACCAAGGTAAGAAGTATTTTGAAACTTCAAATATGTGATATAAACGGTAATTGTGTTGTTATTCAAACACCCCAAGCCACCAATATTCATGTGAAATTCTCTTAACTCTGGGGGGGGGTGTCATTTATGTAGATCAAAGTATAGCCTATGTTGATTTTCCTCAGTTAGGCTAGTTATCTTTAGGAGTGCATCAGAGTTCCACCCTCACCAGAACCTGGGGCAGAACGACACAGCTTTTGACAGAGGTGAAAACATTCTCCATGTGGAAGCCCTGCTTTACTACAGGGCTTGGGGGTCCATCCTGGAAATATACAGAGACTTCCAGTAAAGAAAGGGAGATGTTGTGCCTGAGATACATTGGGACATTTGAGGTGGGCATGGCATCTAGTACAGCTTCCCCAACCCACCACCAGCTTGCATGAGACTCTCAGATTCACATCCTGAACTTCTCCAATCCAGAACTTCTCCAGAAAAGGGGAGGGTGTTTGTTTTAAACTATCCTTGCTGGAACAAGGCCACCCTTCCTTGGAAATACCACACCCCAAGATATGGTGACTATGATGCAGTAAGGAATCAGTAAACACTACCACCCTCTTGCTATGGAGTAAATTGCAGGAGCTACCCATGGTTAAAACTCCAAGTAGCAGAGGCATGCGGTTGTGCCCAGCCTTAATTACTTTGAAGGTCTGTGAAATCTGGGGCTTATTGGTAGGAGGTTAAGGTGGTGCCTGTTGCTGATTCTGTTTCTCGGCCTTTCCTTTCTCTGCTGGCTATTGGCACTTTTCACCCCTTTCTTGTAACCACTATCCTCTTGGGAGTTGCTGCGGCCTGGGACTGTGCTGTGTGGACTAGCGCCTGGAGACAGTCATGAGAGAGAGAAAAACCCCAAGACCAAATCCTGAAAAGATAGAGGTGCTGTTGGCAGGGAGTTCATGGGAATGGGAATTACAAAGAAGACCTGTTTTGCCTGGGGAACCTATGACTATGACTTGGGAATGTTGTTGTTGTTGTTCAGTCGTTCAGTCATGTCCGACTCCTCGTGACCCCATGGACCAGAGCACGCCAGGTACCCCTATCCTCCACTGCCTCCCGCAGTTTGGCCAAACTCATGTTAGTCACTTCAAGAACACTGTCCAACCATCTCATCCTCTGTCGTCCCCTTCTCCTTGTGCCCCCCATCTTTCCCAACATCAGGGTCTTTTCCAGGGAGTCTTCTCTTCTCATGAGGTGGCCAAAGTACTGGAGCCTCAACTTCAGGATCTGCCCTTCCAGTGAGCACTCAGGGCTGATATCTTTTAGGATGGATATGTTTGATCTTTTTGCAGTCCATGGGACTCTCAAGAGTCTCCTCCAGCACCATAATTCAAAAGCATCAATTCTTCGGTGATCAGTCTACTTTATGGTCCAGCTTTCACTTCCATACATTACTACTGGGAAAACCATAGCTTTAGCTATACGGACCTTTGTCGGCAAGGTGATGTCTTTGCTTTTTAAGATGCTGTCTAGGTTTGTCATTGCTTTCCTCCCAAGAAGCAGGTGTGTTTTAATTTTGTGACTGCTGTCACCATCATCTGCAGTGATCATGGAACCCAAGAAATTAAAATCTCTCACTACCTCCATTTCTTCATTGACTTGGGAGACAACGGTTCAAATTCCCAGGCACTAGTGACCTTGGGCCAATCACTGCCTCTCAACCTAACCGGCCTCACAGGGTTGCTGTGAAGATAACTTTGGGAGGAGAAAACCACATATACCACCTTGAGCTCCAGAGGGGAGGCTGCAAAGTGATATATAAAAGGGAATTAATTAAGTAACCCGGGGTAATTAATTAATTAACATTGATCCAATGCTGTTGCTGGAATCCTAAGTGGCTTCAGTGGCAGGGAATACCTATGTCCAGCTCTGGCTGGTTTGTCAGCTCTGGCTGTCCCTGGATTGGATAGCCTTACGTATTCTGGTAAAACTTACAGCTGGACTACTGCAATGCACTGTGTGGAGCTACTCTTCAAGGTGGTTAGTGCAGAATGCAGCTACTGTACAAGGCTACAAACCAGTGCAACAGATTGGAAGTGTTTTCATCTTGTGAGCTGCCCTGAGATCTTGTGATAAAACTAAGAAATAAAATAAATAGAGTACATTTCACCGATAATGAAAACACGGGATACTGGCTGCAGGGAGCTGCTGAGCTCCATTCAAGGTGTTGGTCCTGGTGTATAAAGCTCCAAAATGCTTAATGGAGCTCCTCTTCTATAGAGCTACAAATGATCTCTGGGCATAATTTGAAGGCGCATCTGTTGCTTGGGCTTTGCGATGCTGAAGGTAATTCTGCATCTTTTACTTGTTTTGTTTTAGTTACAGGTAGGTAGCTGTGTTGGTCTGCCATAGTCAAAACAAAACAAAATAAAATAAAATTCCTTCCAGTAGCACCTTAGAGACCAACTAAGTTTGTTCTTGGTATGAGCTTTCGTGTGCATGCAGACTTCTTCAGATACCTGAAGAAGTGTGCATCTGGTATCTGAAGAAGTGTGCATGCACAGGAAAGCTCATACCAAGAACAAACTTAGTTGGTCTCTAAGGTGCTACTGGAAGGAAGTTTTTTATTTTGTTTTGTTTTGTTTTGTTTGCTGCATTACAAAAGAAATTGGTTGAAAAGTTTTAGGTAGATAAGTTTAAATGCGTGGTTTTTATTATTGTTGTTGTAATTGGTTATTTGACTATGTTGAAAACCACCCTGCGCTCCTGTGGGAGGATGTGCGGTCAAGCAATGCCACCAATCAATCAAAATAAAGTTCCTCATTTGTTTGAGACTGACAAATACTCATCCCAGCCTCAGGGCATCCTGCTAACGCTCCAAGAGCCAGGGGGTGCAGCCCATGTGCGAGAGGAATCTGGCAGGTTTTTTTGCACAAAGGGACCCAACTGAGCTCAGCACACAAGGCGCATGTGGTAAAAAAGAAGTGATTTCCTCCTCTTACATAGGACAGGAGACATGGTACATATGCACAGCCTGGCCACACTTGTGAAAAGCAGCACTGGATGGTCATGTATAATGAATGGCACTTCCAAACACATTCACTGCACACTATATGCATGACTATCCTCAGTTTGTAAATGGAAAAAGCAATCAATTACAAGTGACAGGTTTTGAGCTGCTGCAAAAGTTCTAAAACTTCAGGGGAAAATAAATATACTATAAAAAGGACTATTATTATTATTATTATTATTATTATTATTATTATTATTATTATTATTACAGTATTATGATTATGATTATTTTCTCAGTTAATTGCATGTCTCCTAGGACTGCATTATTTGATCCCTTAATCTGTTGTACTATTCGACTAAAAAAAAGCTTTCGATCAATTGAAAAGGTGCCCCAATTCATAAAGGTAAATATTTCTAACACATGGTTGGTGGGGTGAGCTGAGGTTGTGGGAAGCCAGGAAGACTCTTACTTGGTAGCATTCACTCTCTTGTGGCAATTTTGCTAAGAGAACCAGGCAAGAGGGGGGGGGGGACAGAGGCTTTAGGAGAATATTGCACTCTGCCAAATAGCTGACATATGTGAAAGATTTCATGTTGCACTCTGAGTACAACAATAGCTGCCAAAAGGGTGCTGGGGCACCTCTCAAAAGAGTTTGAAATTTTGAATCAGGGTTGCAGCCAAGTACATTTCCAATATTGCAAGAATAAATCCTGCTATTGGAATAAATTGCAGAAATGAAGGACACCAAACTGTTATTTCTGCCTGTGAACTCCTGGTGCGCTGAATGTTTAGGACAGGGGCTTACTAATTTGTTTAGTTCAGGCACGTCCAACAGGTAGATCCTGATCTACCAGTAGATCACTGGACGTCTGTGGTAGATCACTGGCAGATCACTGGCTCCCCCCAAAGAAGCTCAACAACTTTGGCTCCCCTAAAAAAGCTCATTTTTTGCCCTGCACCCCCCTTCCCAGAAATGGGGCTTTCCTCCTCCCTAAAAAAGCTCACCAACTTTGACCTGAACCCCCAAAAAGGGGGTAGATCACTGCCAGTTTTTAACTCTGTAAGTAGATCACAGTCTCTTGGGAGTTGGCAACCCCTGGTTTAGTTAATCAGTGGTTTCTCCCTGGACTTTTCTATTAAAAAAAAAAATCCCAAATCATTTTTATTCAATTTACAATAACACATTGATAATTTTCATTACATTTTCTCCTCTTATCTTGTACATTTTGGCTTTTTAAGGCCGTGACTTCCTTCAAACCTTCCTTATCACTTTTCAAAACAATACTGGCGACAGAAGCAGGAGATACCAGTAATCTGCCACAAAGTGTGGCAAAAGAATAATGCCAGTGGAGGAAGGTGGTTTTGGGTAAAGGGTGGAACATAGCCAAGTCTCACTGACCCCATGGCATCGTGGCATTATCACATTCAGCACATGATCCCTGATTAGTAGGATCTCATTCCATGATCTAAAGGAACAGGAGATGAGAAAGATAATAGTTTGTGGGCAGGTGTAGTTGAGGTTATGGAGTAGATCTGAGATAACCTTGGGCAAATGCTGAGGAATGTCCGAAGTGAATATGGTTATTGTTGTTGTTGTTCAGTCGTTCAGTCGTGTCCGACTCTTCGTGACCCCATGGACCAGAGCACGCCAGGCACCCCTATCCTCCACTGCCTCCCGCAGTTTGGCCAAACTCATGCCAGTCGCTTCAAAGACACTGTCCAACCATCTCATCCTCTGCCGTCCCCTTCTCCTTGTGCCCTCCATCTTTCCCAACATCAGGGTCTTTTCTAGGGAGTCTTCTCTTCTCATGAGGTGGCCAAAGTACTGGAACCTCAACTTCAGGATCTGTGCTTCCAGTGAGCACTCAGGGTTATCGTAAGCACTTGGTATTTGTCAGGCATGATGAAGAATTAAATTGCTAATTAATAGCACAATGAGTGTTGGAGGTGTTTTCCGTTGCAACTGGAGAAAATTATAACATGGATACCAAATGGGGGAAATAGCATTGTCGTGCAGGAGCAGCTGGCTGTAAGAGGGATAATGAGGGAACGGCATGGCAATATGGCTGAGAAACATTGGTGATTAAACCAATGGCACTGAAACACAGAGGTGGCGGGAGCTTCATGTTCGGCTGGAAGAGAAGTTGGTAGAAATGGGACACAGATTATTATGAAAAAGCTGCTGTACAATTTGCAGTGGAGATAACAGAGAGGATAATGGAAATAATTGTGACCGGAACAGGGGTGAACGTAATGTTGGATTATTGTAAAAATGATCACAACAAAGGTGGAGGTATTATCAATATGGAAGGAGTACCAAGAGGGGGCCATATGAAACAGCTAGTGTGCCTGTCATATTCAATTCTGATTCCCATGCACCACTTGCAAAACAGCAATGGACAAAGACAGCTCCGAAAATGAATGACAATAATTTCGAAATGAGAAAATAATTGCAAATATGAAACCATCGTACAGGTATGGATAAAATGAAGAAGATGCCTGAGTTGAAATGGGGTGGCCAGAGAGATGAGGATTTTTTAAATTTATTTTTTTATTATTATTTTAGTGAAGATACGGATTTGCAAGAAAGGGAGAGATAGGAAAATGGTAATGGATATAATTAGGGCTGTAACAGAGTAGTGATAAAGATAATGGGACTGTAATTGTGGTGAGGTGATGATTGCAAACGAGGAGGTGAGGATAACAACTGCACAGGAGATGATAAGGAAGATAATGGATTGTAAGGCTGTTGTTGTTAAAGGTAATGGAGCTGGGATGGAGAAAGGTAATGGAATTATAATGAGGTGATGACGGCCATGTTAGGAAAAACAGTTATTCTAATAAAAGGGTTGAGAGCCCCATAATACAAGGAGGCACCAGAATTATAATACTTGCCATAGCAGCTGCTGGTAGAGACAACCACAGGGGCAACAATGAATGTGTTTGTTGTTCTTGCAGTGGCGCCATTTCAAGAAAACAGGAGGTCGCAGTCTTGCCCTTAATTGCTTCAAGGGCAACTGGTGCTGGGAGATGTTGTAACCTAGCATTTCCAAAACTTCTGAGAGCCAAAGGCACAGTTTTTCTTCTGAATCAAAACTGGAGTCACATTTCACTCCCAAAAGGTGTTGTTTTAAAGTGAACGTAGAGAAAGAGGTACTCACAGTCAGATGAACACATCTCCTGTCTTTTTGCAGAAGTTGCCTATCTGACCACACCTCCTGGTTGGAACTGTGGGAATGTTTAGGGATGCAGGAGAGGATATATTGTTTATTATATCCTATTCCAGCTTGTGTTAACAAGTCCCAGAATTTAGCAGAGTTTTTCATTCCCCTTTAAAACACACACCTTGCTCAGACTCACTAGAGTCTCTATAATAATATTGTCCTGGTATTTTCCCCTTTAATCCCTCCTAAAATAAGACACGACACATTCTTCTATAAAAGCATAAAAAGAGTTTACTTACAAGATATCATCTGTTCACAATCAGATCCCAGAAGGTAGACTCTTAGCTTAGAAAATAGTATATACATCATTAGGAGACTATTCCTTAAGAGAGATAGCTCCTTCTAGTCAGACATAGCTGTCAACTTTTCCCCCTTATTAAGGGAAATTCCCTTATTCCGAATAGGATTCCTCGCAAGCAAAGGGGAAAGTTGACAGCTATGCCAAGAGAGCAGCTTGCCTAAGCACATGTTGCTCAGTTGAAAGACGGTCGGAAAGAGAGAAAGATGGTGGCCAGCATGGTGCTTTTGTGTTTTACCTGCACAGGTGAGGCCACACCCATCTCCAGTTACACAGAGGAAGCCCGTCCCAGCCAAAAATAAACAGGAAGTTCCGGCTGGCGGACTGAGACCCCCTTCATGTCCACTCTAGCAATGTTGTGTTTGACTGCGCCTGTGTTTTACATCCCACAGGAAAAAGCAAGCCCAGAACAGTGACTTGTGCAGCATCACTAGTGCCAGCCTCCTGTGGAGGGGGAAGGTTCTGCTGCCTATCTCTGCATCAAGAGTGACTGAATAATCTAATCACACGGCAAAATAATCCCTCCCACCCCAGAAGTGGCTAATTAGAAAGGAGACGAGGACAGAACAATAAATCATGCACAGATGCAATGGGCAGCCTCCTCAATTGGGGGAGGACAGAATTTAATTACTCATGGAAAGCTATTAGTTCTCCTGTGACGTGCAGTTTGGCAATTGCTGTACTAAGGGGAAATATAATCCTCTGGTAGATTGCAAGCAAGTGTGTTTCAGGAGCAATCAATCCATGGAGGGACAATAACACATCTGGGGCACCACAAGAGGAGAGAACCCAAAACTAACTGCATCAGGAACATGGGTGCCTGGGAGCACCATGTGAGGAAGGAAAGAAGCTTTCATGCCTTCCTACTTTATATGAGAAGACTGCATTTTACACAACATCCCACCTCACACAGTGGCAAGCCACATACCATAGAGACCATGATTCCAAGAGATAGACCATAAACTTGACATGAGTCAACAGTGTGATGCAGCAGCTAAAAAAGCCAATGCAAATCAGCGGACCAACTCAGCGGACCATAATATGTGCAGTAGGGTGCAATTTTGTGGCACTATATTGTGCTTCTGATTTGACACACTGGCTAAAATGGAGGCCACCATTGTCTTAGAAATTCCATTAAAAGTCAGTTGCAAGGAGGTTTCATACATAAATATATAAGTGCACTGAGGCAATAGCCGTCCTGCGTGCAGCAGCCGAAGGGTCTGTGGCCCAGACTGTGTGTTTTCATGATAAGGGACATTTAGTTGAGGATTTAAACGTACCGGGCATCTGTACTTCTCTCTGAGTCATCTAGGAGCCAAAACATTAATGTGCAAAGGTTGTGGTGCTGGACACACATAGTTCGGAAGGTGGGGGTATTCTTTTAAATGTTCAGGCAGCTGTGAAATAAAGAAGGGAAGATAAGTGCTAACAAAATCACGAGAATACAGAAAAATTGGAAAGAGAAATATACAATAGATTCTTGCTCTTCCCTCCGAGATAAGCAAGAAATGCTTTTCTATAACTGAAAGACTAGTTTTGGTCATTTTGGTCAAAGATAAGACTTCTTGTGTTTATCTTTTTTTTCTTTTTAAAGCAGTTTTGCAATAAAGATGTAAACCGAAAATAACTTACAGTATAACACTTCTAGAAGACAAAGCAATTTTTCACAACAATGGACAGTAACAAGTTTGCTACAGTGAAGGTGATGGAGGCCAAAGCAAATGCTATCAACACACTGCCCCCACCCCACAAAAAAACCCATTATTGCACAGTAGGGAAAGCCTTTCCAGCTGCAGAAGTCATGGGAACGCAGCTCTTGAGCAAACTGTCACAGATTTCAGACCCCTTGGAGAGCGCCTACCCATCTCTTAGCATCCTCAATAGGTCCAGTTACAGGTAGGTAGCCATGTTGGTCTGCCATAGTCAAAACAAAATAAAATAAAAAATTCCTTCTAGTAGCACCTTAGAGACCAACTAAGTTTGTTCTTGGTATGAGCTTTCGTGTGCATGCTGAAGATGACTCAGAGAGAAGTGGTATCTGAAGAAGTGTGCATGCACATGAAAGCTCATACCAAGAACAAACTTAGTTGGTCTCTAAGGTGCTACTGGAAGGAATTTTTTATTTCATCCTCACCTCAAGTGTAATTGGTGGTCTCCAGACACTTTCCCGCACATTGGCACCACGTGCTGAATGGGTTTAGACTCAGAGCAAGAGGCCTCTGAGAGAACTGGTGTAGAGGATACATTCCACCAGCAGTTGCTTTGAATGAAAGGTCCAATGTCCTGGAGATCTGTCTCCCTGCTGTCCCATCCAGGGTTTGGCAAGAGCGAGGAACCTCAGGCCCAAATCCCTCCCTGGCCATGTTCCACACTCAGAGGTTTTTTGAATCGCTGGAATGTCTCCTTGAACTCTGGCTTTGCCTCTTGCCTAGATGGAGTACAGTGGACGCTCGGGTTGCGAACGCAATCCGTGCGGGAGGTGCGTTCGCAACCCGTGCCGCTGCGTATGCGTGCGGCGCAATTCGGCGCTTCTGCGCATGCGCAAAGCACGATTTAGTGCTTCTGCGCATGCGCGAACACCAAAACCTGGAAGTAACCGGTTCTTCAGGGTTTGGCGCGTTTGTATCCTGAAAATGCGCAACCCGCAGCGAATGCAACCCAAGGTATGACTGTATAAAGCTCTCTTTCTCTCCCTCCCTCCCTCCCTCTGTGTGTGTGTGTGTGTGGTGTGTGTGTGTAGAAACTAGCCTACCACACAAAGGTGAATTATACTTTTGTTGCTCTGCTTGCTCACCTTTGCCTCTGGCTCTGACCATGGCTGCCATGTGGCCTCTGGGAGGTCCCCAGAAGGCAATATGTCCCTTAGACTGAAAAACTTGCCCCATCCCTAGCCTATGGGCCATAGCATACTTCCTCAGTTGCTTAACTAAACATTAAGCAACATATTTGAATAACTGAACACCTCCTAGTATCCACACCCAGAATGCATACCCCAGACCTCCCTACCGCCTCCCGGTAAGCAGCAGCAGGGCCACTGCCAGGAATCTAGTGATGTGGCAGAAGATCTAGAAACAGGCATTGACTTCTGGAGTTAAGAATTTAAAAAAAAAAATGGTCTACTGTAAAAGCTAGTAGAATCATAGAGTTGGAAGAGACCCCAAGGGCCATCCAGTCCAACCCCCTGCCAAGCAGGAAACACCATCAAAGCATTCCTGACAGATGGCTGTCAAGCCTCTGCTTAAAGACCTCCAAAGAAGGAGACTCCACCACACTCCTTGGCAGCAAATTCCACTGTCCAACAGCTCTCACTGTCAGGAAGTTCTTCCTAATGTTTAGGTGGAATCTTCTTTCTTGTAGTTTGAATCCATTGCTCCGTGTCCGCTTCTCTGGAGCAGCAGAAAGCAACCTTTCACCCTCCTCTCCATGACATCCTTTTATATATTTGAACATGGCTATCATATCCCCCCTTAACCTTCTCTTCTCCAGGCTAAACATACCCAGCTCCCTAAGCCGTTCCTCATAAGGCATTGTTTCCAGGCCTTTGACCATTTTGGTTGCCCTCCTCTGGACACGTTCCAGCTTGTCAGTATCCTTCTTGAACTGTGGTGCCCAGAACTGGACACAGTATTCCAGGTGAGGTCTGACCAGAGCGGAATACAGTAGTCTGGGTAGCAGTCGGCAGCACAGAACATTCAAGGTCATCTTGGGAGGAGACAATAAGAAAACTGTGTCTGGAGAGGGGAGGGATTAAGAAGACTCCCTCCCCCCAACTCTGAGAAAGAGGAAAATAAAATGTGTGTGACTAAACATCACAGGTGCTGCTTAAAGCCCTTGATCCACCAGAATCTACTCTGCCTTTGAGAAGCAAGCTGAGAGATTCTCAGCGTCAATCGCTCAGAAGCCAACAGCACAATGATGAATCAGTTCAGAGATCTAAGTTCTAGAACAGACAGGTTTGTGAATGACTTGATTTTATCTTTTTTAAGTGGGAAGTGCTACTGTCAAGAGAAGAACATTATTTTCTGCAAAGTAGCTTCTTTGGGCTCTGTCGTCTACCTTACAGGGTTCAGTATAAACAGGATAGATCCCGAAGGGTGTCACTCTAAAATCCCAGGAGGGCAGGTGGAATGCAACTGTGATAAACATACACCAAAGCTACCGGTAGTTCCTTCCATTGATTCTTGACTTGTAAAATGTTTGTCAAAAAGACTGAGAAAGGATGGAGGGAGGAACTGTTCATTGCACAGTGTTTTTCATTTTTCACTGGAGGAATGGAAGGCAGCGTGTTTATCTGCATGAAAAAAGAGATGCCTCTTGGGCAGGGCCAGATCTGCTCCTGGTGATCCCAGTGTCTGGAAAGATGGGTATGTATACTTCCACTTGCATGTGACTAGAGGTGGGCGTGACCTTACCTGTGCAGGTAACAAAAGCACATGGCATGCAGCCTTCCTCCCTCTTTTCCTTCTTTTCCATCTTCCTTTCATCGTGTGAACTGCAGTGACTGCAAGTCACAATTAACCCCCCATATGGGGTAGATCCACATGTATATACTTTGTAACTAAGTCTGCCTTCTGGGATCCAACTATGAACAGAATGTGAGTAAACTACTTTTATATACTTTACACAAGATTGTGGCGTGCTTATTCTTTTAAGAGGGATATAAGGGAACTTGCCAGGACATTAATATTGAGAAACTTAAACAACCCTGCAACCAGCTATCTCCTGTGCCATTAAAAGGGGAATGTGAAACTCTGCTAAGTAAAGGAACTTGCTAGCGCAAGTTAGGAAGGATATTAATATACAATATGTCCTCTCCTGCCTCCCTGAACTTTCCCACAAAAGGACTGTAAGTTCAGCTCTGATACCGGAAACGCATTCCTAGGCTAAGATACACTCAAACTTGCCTTGCCCCTCAATTTTATGTCTGCCTAGGACCTCCTAAACCACCACAGTATTTTCCACTTGGCTGTTTTTCGTGGACCTTGGTGGTTCTAGGGAAGAAACAAAGTAGATCCCATTGGTTTGAAGTCTACCCTGCCTAGTCCTAGATTTTGTAGGGTTTGAAAACAACTGACTGCAAGGATGCTGCTCCCCCTGCTGTGCAGATCTAAGCCTAAGAGGAGGACTTGGTCCTGCCAAAGTTGCCCAAGGGCAAAGGAATTTGTTGTTCCTTTTGATATAAAGGTATAACGCAATTAAGAAAGAACTAATGGAGGAATGAGCACACTAAACATAAAATCGCTCCGAAATGAAACCAGGAACTTCTCCCACCAGAAGGGAAGAAGAAACCCAGGGAAGTTAAAACTCTCAATATGCAGAATGCAAGAAACATTGCCTCAGGGTCAAAACATCTCCTGGTTGACCTAGAAAATGAGGAATTAAAGCATGCACACAAGGAATAAAAGCAAGCCTTACTTCAGCATAGACAGCACCAGTGGCTGAGTCATGCAAGCAGCAGGCTACCTGCTAGGCATCGAAGTGCATCCTCCTTGTTTAATCAGGATGTAGCAGTCACCAAATCCATCGTGTTCGATTTGCAGAGGGAGGAGCATGGGTTTCTATTCAATCCACCCAACAATGCAGAAACATAACAGAAGGCCCATCACTGTCAGGAGTGGAAAGCACCAGTAAGTCAAATTAAGTTGTTCATTCCCCCACCCCTTCACCGATTGACGAGGAAATGGACCAACTAATTAATGCGAGGGAGATCGTGAAAGATACAGGAAATTGAATGCAGATTTCCAAAGAATAGCAAGGAGAGACAAGAGGGCCTTTCTAAACGAGCAATGCAAAGAAATAGAGGAAAATAACAGAATGGGAAAAACCAGAGATTTGTTCAAGAAAATTGGAGATATGAAAGGAACATTTCGTACAAAGATTACCACAATTAAGGACAAAAGTGGAAAGGACCTAACAGAAGCAGAAGACATCAAGAAGAGGTGGCAAGAATACACAGAAGAATTATACCAGAAAGATATGGAGATCTCATACACCCCAGGTAATGTGGTTGCTGACCTTGAGCCAGACATCCTGGAGAGTGAAGTCAAATGGGCCTTAGAAAGCCTCGCTAACAACAAGGCCAGTGGAAGTGATGATATTCCAGCTGAACTATTTAAAATTTTAAAAGATGATGCTGTTAAGGTGCTACACTCAATATGCCAACAAGTTTGGAAAACTCAGCAGTGGCCAGAGGATTGGAGAAGATCAGTCTACATCCCAATCCCAAAGAAGGGCAGTGCCAAAGAATGCTCCAACTACCGCACAATTGCACTCATTTCACATGCTAGCAAGGTTATGCTTAAAATTCTACAAGGCAGGCTTAAGCAGTATGTGGACCGAGAACTCCCAGAAGTGCAAGCTGGATTTCGAAGGGGCAGAGGAACCAGAGACCAAATTGCAAACATGCGCTGGATTATGGAGAAAGCTAGAGAGTTCCAGAAAAACATCTACTTCTGCTTCATTGACTACGCAAAAGCATTTGACTGTGTCGACCACAGCAAACTATGGCAAGTTCTTAAAGAAATGGGAGTGCCGGATCACCTCATTTGTCTCCTGAGAAATCTCTATGGGGGACAAGAAGCTACAGTTAGAACTGGATATGGAACAACTGATTGGTTCAAAATTGGGAAAGGAGTACGACAAGGCTGTATATTGTCTCCCTGCTTATTTAACTTATATGCAGAATTCATTATGCGAAAGGCTGGACTGGATGAATCCCAAACCGGAATTAAGATTGCCGGAAAAAATATCAACAACCTCAGATATGCTGATGATACTACCTTGATGGCAGAAAGTGAGGAGGAATTAAAGAACCTTTTAATGAGGGTGAAAGAGGAAAGCGCAAGATATGGTCTGAAGCTCAACATCAAAAAAACTAAGATCATGGCCACTGGTCCCATCACCTCCTGGCAAATAGAAGGGGAAGAAATGGAGGCAGTGAGAGATTTCACTTTCTTGGGTTCCATGATCACTGCAGATGGTGACAGCAGTCACGAAATTAGAAGACGCCTGCTTCTTGGGAGAAAAGCAATGACAAACCTAGACAGCATCTTAAAAAGCAAAGACATCACCTTGCCGACAAAGGTCCGTATAGTTAAAGCTATGGTTTTCCCAGTAGTAATGTACGGAAGTGAGAGCTGGACCATCAAGAAGGCTGATCGCCGAAGAATTGATGCTTTTGAATTATGGTGCTGGAGGAGACTCTTGAGAGTCCCATGGACTGCAAGAAGATCAAACCTATCCATTCTCAAAGAAATCAGCCCTGAGTGCTCACTAGAAGGACAGATCCTGAAGTTGAGGCTCCAGTACTTTGGCCACCTCATGAGAAGAGAAGACTCCCTAGAAAAGACCCTGATGTTGGGAAAGATGGAGGGCACAAGGAGAAGGGGACGACAGAGGATGAGGTGGTTGGACAGTGTTCTCGAAGCTACTAACATGAGTTTGGCCAAACTGCGAGAGGCAGTGAAGGATAGGCGTGCCTGGCGTGCTCTGGTCCATGGGGTCACGAAGAGTCGGACACGACTGAACGACTGAACAACAACAACAATTAAAGATGTAAGACCTAGATGGCATTATCCTTTTTTGTTTTTTCAACATATCTGGGAAGTCAGGGGAAGGAAAATGCAATTGTTGAAAAGACAAAAGGCTCTTCTAATGTAGCCTTTTGTCTCCACAAGTGCAATTCTGAGATGACTACCATGGTGAAAACTTGCATTGTTTTAAGGCCAAGACCAAACTATGCACTGTGAGTTGTGAGCATTTTTGGCAGTGTCAAAGAATGCTTCTCATTTTTTGGAGGACTTGGCCCATTTATTGGGGAGTAGACCTGACCTTCTAGTCTCTTTAAAACTTACCGCCATTCTATTCACCAGTCTTTCTGAGCAGCTGGGTCAGTTTTGAGTAGAGAATCTGACAATTTATTGGATGTGTTCTGTTTGTCAGGAGCTTCCTTCATTAACACCTTTCCAGCCTCACCTCCATTGGTTGTTCCAGGCAGCTTGTCAACTGGAGGCAAATACCATGAATGGAGTGCCTGTTTTCCTTTGTTCCTCCCTTTGGCCACTGAAGGATAGCCAGTGTGGTGTAGTGGTTAAGAGCGGTAGACTCGTAATCTGGGGAACTGGGTTCGCGTCCCCGCT
This sequence comes from Lacerta agilis, assembly GCF_009819535.1. Classification (NCBI taxonomy): domain Eukaryota; kingdom Metazoa; phylum Chordata; class Lepidosauria; order Squamata; family Lacertidae; genus Lacerta; species Lacerta agilis. The sequence continues at coordinate 3,621,470 of NC_046317.1, read as the reverse complement.
CCTCCACATGCAGCTGCTGGGTGACCTTGGGCTAGTCAGACTTGTCTCTGAAGTCTCTTTGCCTCACTCACCTCACAGAGTGTTTGTTGTGGAGGAGGAAGGGAAAGGAGAATGATAGCCGCTTTGAGACTCCTTCGGGTAGTGATAAAGCGGGATATCAAATCCAAACTCTTCTTCTTCTTCTTCTACTGTGTGCTGCAACCTGTATTGGGTGTTCCTACCTGTGTGAGTGCTGAGACTCTCCAACAGACCATCCATTGCAGGAGGTTGGCTTAAATGACCCTCAGGGCCCATTCCAACACTACAGTTCAATGATTCTAGGAAGCTGCCTTATACCTCAGGTCTATGTAGCTTAGGACTGCATACCCGCCAACATTTCTCCAATGAAAACAGGGACATCCTAAGGAAAAGTGAGACATTCTGGGATCAAATCAGAAACTGGGATGGCTTCTCTAAATCAGGGGTGTCCCTGGAAAATAGAGACCCTTGGAGGGCCTGGGATTGTACCCTGAAGACATTCCCAATCCACCTGAAGATGCCAGGGGTTGAAGCTATGACCCTTCCCCAAGTTCTTTCATGTGTATTTTCTTAAATTACCATCCTGCTTTCCCTCCTTGTCTGTCTCATAGTTCACATTCTTAATAAAAAACCTCTCCTGCGCAGACTTCATGGAACTTCACCAGCTAACTCCAAATGAAGATACCTAGCACAGGACTTGGCAAAGGATTTCTAGATCTTTGCTTGTGCAATTGGCACAGAGGCCTAAACTGAATCAGGATGTTGGCAGAGGCAAAACAAACACCCACCTTGATTGTATATTCAGGAAGGCCAGAAGAAAGAGGAAGGGGGCCTTCGGTTGCAACCCAAGGTCAAACTTGAAACATCTTTGGCATTTTCTGTAATTTAGCCCTAAACTTCCCATCTCTCTGTGACAAAGGCAAACAGGCAATTTAAGTCTTTTTCAGGGGGGGGGATTCCTCCTTGCTGAATTTGCTAATTTCGACCTGAAATTGTAAGGTGGAGACTAGTCAATGCAGCCCTAAATTTGTAGTTCCATGTAATAGCTGTGAACAAAAAGATCAGATTCCTGCAAGTTCCAAAGCTCTCACTTAAGGGAGCAAAACAAGAGTGGCCACCCTGTTGAATGCTGAGATGTGGGATCTCCCAGTGGGTCAATGGGATGCAGCTTGAAATGTCATTAGGATTTCCAGTTCTCATTAGCACTTTGCACATGTTTTGTGTGGTATGTGAGGGGAGAGCACACACACTTTGCAGAAGCTGTTCTGCTATCTGTTTGGACAACCTTCATTTGGAACTGCTGTCCTCAGCCGCTTAGTCATTCATTCGTTTGCTCACTGCCTCGCTCATTCATTCATCTGTTCGTTCGTTCATTCCCTCCACCTGCAGACACCTAATAAATAATAAATATTTCAGGAGCGGCTTCTACTGTCAAGGCCGGTGGCCCCTGTGTCATGTAAAATGAGGCGCTTGCCTCATTCAAGGAGAACTGCTTGAATGCAAAAACAAGGGGGGAAAGAGAAGAGAAGGCGGCTGGGGTGGGGTTTGAGGGTTGTTGCATGGAGGTCTTTTTAGCTTAAGAATAAGCTCAGCTTGTCCCTGATAAGGCAGATAAGCAACAATTGGTTTTTAGGAAGCTCCAGTGAGAATTGCAAAAAAATAAAAAAATAAAAACCCTCAAGAATGACTTCATTGTTAGGAGAGATGCTGTGCCAGGACAAGTCTGCTTAGCATTCCTCTTGTGCTCAGTGTTGAGAAGATTCAGGCACAGTCGCTTAATGCACCAAACCAGAGCATGAGGAGAGGCTGGGAGGGAGACTCTCAGTCAATTCGGCTGCTCGGTGCAGCATCCCCCTCAGGGAACACTGATTTACAGCACTCTCCCTTAATAAAGAAAAATTGATGGGTTTCCACTGCCTCTACAAAGGAGTTACTGGAATTTGGCTCCACAATCTTAGCGCAAGCAGGGAGGTATGGAAAGAATAATCAGACTGAAATGTGACAGCAAAGGCAGGGGTTAGGAGTACAGTTCTGGCAAGAAAGAGAGAAATCAGTAGGGACCTCTCTCTTTGGCAAGTACCTTATTTTGAATATTCTGGTAGTCTGGCCTCCCCTTCATGGTTAACACCAGAGTTCCTTATGCATTTCTTGCACTAATATTTACATGGTTTTTTAGACACTATGCACTGGGAAATTCTCCTGCACAAGTCTCACTGAAAAGAATTGTACAGGAGTATATTCTAAGACTCTGACCAAACTGCGGGAGGCAGTGGAAGACAGGAGTGCCTGGCGTGCTCTGGTCCATGGGGTCACGAAGAGTCGGACACGACTAAACGACTGAAACAACAACATATTCTAAGACCTAGCATTGCAATCTTAGGCTGGAAACATGCAATGCATTTTATGCAGGTTTGGCTTCTTATAAGGTGTACATTTCCCCCCTTTTGTCCCACTATCACCACTGGACAAATGAAACAGTACAAAAAATGCCATCCAAAGACTTCAGTCTGCAAGGCACAGCAAAGCCACCATCTCCCCTTCTGCAGCCAAGGGTTGCTTAAACAGACAAGACTTCTTTAACTACCAAAATGCTAAACCGTGTTAGCAAAGGCAAAGGCGGTGTGGGTGTGCAAGCAATTATCTCTCTTTCAAACTGCATTCAAAGTTCTCAAGAAACTTTCCATTCATTTTAAAACTGAAACTGAGATTTTTTTCCTTCAACCTAGCCTAGCCCAAACCTTTAGGTGAACACAGAGCATCTCTCTTGAGGAACCATCAGCTCTGCCTTAGAGAGCATCTACAGTAGGATGAATATGGAAAAGGGAATTTCAGAAGATGTAGCTTTTCAACGTTCTACCTCTGCAGCGCAAATAAATATTTTCACAGCGCTCTAGCGGCTGTGGTGGCTCATCTACCAGAAGTAACGTATTTGGCATTGTTGGGCTTTTGGTTTTAACTAGAAAAGCCTCAAAACCAGTTTACCACTTGGAGTGGTGTCCAGCTACGCTTCCTCTGCGTTTTCCTGCTTCTCCAGTGCTTTTGCAGAGTTTTTCAAACTTCTAACTTCTTAGTTCTTCTTGCGCAACAGTATGTGTGCCTTTCGTGCCAGCAATTAAACTCCCACAACATCTGGGTTGTTTCAAAGTAAGCAAGCTTTAATTACAAGCATATAAATCACAGACACTCTCCCGGAGACTCGGATGACATCTCCTGCCTCTCCGGTCCGCTCAAAAGCGAAAGTAAGACTGAACAGGAAATAAACAGTGCGTCACATAAATCACAAAGACATTGCATACAGCAGATACCCCGGATGTTGTGACACATCCTCTTCCCTGTGGGAGGAGCAAACTGTTGAGCTTCTTTAACCCTGAAAGCTCCAAACCTAACAGGCATTAAATCTGGAAGTGCACACTCAATTCTCCTAGGAGGCTTAGTTCAGTCAGAATCAAGTATGCACTGATGCTAAATGCATTGTTTTTTGGTAAATGAGCCACCACAGCCACTAGAGGGCCGTGAAAATTTGTGTCTCAGGCTTTTTCGACTCATCTACACATGTACTATCTGAAACCACAGGGGCACATTTGTTGCCAGATGTGAAATATATTGGCATTATTTTCAGCTTTCCTACTCAACTAAGCTATTCCTATAACCTCCCTCCCTTCAAAACACACAGTCACTTCAGGGGTGGTATTTTCATATTTTTTAAGCACTGGAAAAAAATCTATTTGCACAAGTCGGGCTGGTAAAGCCCAGAAAACAGTTTGTTCTACCTTGATTGCTTGGTTTAATTGTTACAAATTCATTTCTCCTTCAAATGTTATTGAATTCAGACCACCGCCCCCAACAGATAGATGGATGAAACATTGTTAACTCTCCTTTCTCATAAATTAGAAAGCATTAGAAACAGAAGCGATCAGGCTTCCAGGGGAGAAATGAAAAATGAAGATTATATGGAATCGTAGAATTGTTGAGTTGGTAGGGATCATCTAGTCAAAACCCCGGCAATGCAGGGATCTTTTGTCCAATATAAGCCTTGAAACCACAACCCTCAGATTAAGAGTCTCATGCTCTACTGGCTGAGCTATCCCAGCACTCAAGGTTTTGAAACGCTCTGGCAGATCGCGGGGTGTATGTGGTAGATCACGGGTAGACTTTCTAAAAAAAGCTCAACGATTTTGGTAGATCACTGCCAGTTTTGTTTTGTTTTTTTTATAGTGGGAGTAGATCTCAGTCTTTTGAAAGTTGGACATGCCTGGACTAGATGATCCAACTCTACAATGCTGTGATACTTTTTGAGTAAACAAGAAAAGAATCTGTGTGTGAGTGGCCAAGCACTTTTGAGCACTCCCAAAATTTGCCGTCCTTCCCCATAATCTGGCACAAAACTGTAAAGACATGTGCTTTCAGAAACATAAAATACAGAGTTGCCAGATTGTGTGGGCTTGACTTCTAAAACGAACAAAGAAGAGAGAGAGAGAGAGGGTTTAGATTATAATAGGATCTTTACTGTACTTTTTCTTCTCCGCCCAGGGATTAAACTAATCATCTTGAAAAGTTCAAATGCATTTTAACAGCCTCAGGATACTTTCACAATTGATCCTATAGAATTAAATAGTAAACTTCATGCTTGCCCGAAAGAAGATGGCACTCTGATAACTCTGCTTTCCTTGCCACGTTCAATGAGGCTGAGAAGCCCTTAGGCAAGGACCATTTATTTTAGTGTGCAAAAGCCTCAGTGCTCCTCCAGCATCAAGAGGAAAGAGGGATATTTGTCCCCAGGAGACACTGACTCAGAGAGGAATCGGAGGGCAGGGGCGGCTCCATCCCCTGCCCCCTGAAGCGACAGATTCACCTTGTCTAACCCATGTACATAACTGCAGGCAAGGCTAGGGCAGAGGTGGTTTTAGGGTAGTGCGACTGGGGCAGTTACCCTAGGTGAAACACTGCAGAACAACCCAAAACAATGGTGTAGAACGGAGCGTGAGAGGAGGGGTACTGAATTTTAGCATTGCACAGGGAGTGGCTGAAATTTGAGAGCCGAAATGTGTAGATGTTAACTCAATCAGGTTGAGGAGCTTCTCCAAGTTTGTGTAGTTACTTTGCTCCCAAGTCTGGGGAATCTCCATTCAGCTGTGGGCTAAATCTGAATATGATCTGGCAGATATGTTTCCCAGTGCTACCTATAACTTCAGAGAACTAATGCAGAGTCAAATGAACAAGCCATGGTTTGAGGTTATGTATAAGGGCTCATCTACATTTTTGCTTGACCTATGATTTGATTGTATTGTGTACTGATTAATTCCCCAAGAGCCGGGAGGCTTTTCTCATTGTTCTGTAGCTGTGCCTTGTGAAAATCCAATCTTACCCGCTGAATCGGATCTTATCAGATGTGCAGAAAATCCAAAGAGAGATTTTGCTTAACCAAGCTTCAATGCAGAGGGTAAAATCAGATTTTCACGAGGCATGAACAATGAAAAGAACCCTCAAACCTTTGTTGTTGTTCAGTCATTCAGTCATGTCTGACTCTTTGTGACCCCATGGACCAGAGAACGCCAGGCACCCCTATCCTCCTCTGCCTCCCGCAGTTTGGCCAAACTCATGCCAGTCGCTTCGAGAACACTGTCCAACTATCTCATCCTCTGTTGTCCCCTTCTCCTTGTGCCCTCCATCTTTCCCAACATCAGGGTCTTTTCCAGGGAGTCTTCTCTTCTTACGAGGTGGCCAAAGTACTGGAGCCTCAACTTCAGGATCTGTCCTTCTAGTGAGGACTCAGGGCTGATTTCTTTAAGGACGGATAAGTTTGATCTTTTTGCAGTCCATGGGACTCTCAAGAGTCTCCTCCAGCACCATAATTCAAAAGCATCAATTCTTCAGCGATCAGTCTTCTTTATGGTCCAGCTCTCACTTCCATACATTACTACTGGGAAAACCATAGCTTTAACTATACGGACCTTTGTCAGCAAGGTGTCAAACCTAGAGGAGTTAAATTGGTACACAACATGGTCAAGAGAAACTGTGGAGCTTTTGATAATTTTAAGCAAGAGGAATGGACCTCGTCAGGTTTTGATGGGAGCCACACGTATCAGGAGATTTCTGAGTATCAAGCCATGAAGCCAAAAATATCTGAAACTGTAGAGCAACCTCGGATCTGAGCTACACTACTGAAAACTACAGGCATTCCATGAACTATCTGTAGGAGCCACAGTCTATGGGAATACTTCGTGGACGAAGATCCCTGTGTTATGAATAAATATGACAGGATGGCTGAGATTAAAAATATAGCATAAAGCCTATCCAAAGCTTATATTTCACCTGGGCATGATGACATGGTTATTGAGCAAAGACTGGCCTTCATGACCTCATTTAAGTTCCTTAATTTTGGAAGATAATATAGCTCAGATTGCAGTACAATTTATTCTAGTCTGTCCTTACCCTATCACAGAACATTAAATTGTGTACACAGCACTGTACTTTCAGAACATGCTGGCCCAGCTGAAGTAGAATTAGCAACGGTAGAAATATCACTGTGGCATTTGAACAAATCTTCATCTTTGTGTCTATAAACGATGAGTTTCTGTCATTACCATGTGAGCTGTCCTCTTTTTGCCCCTCTCAGCTTGGACTACAAAGCTACTTTTTTCAAGAAATGTCTTCAGTGTGTACTCTTTGTAACACCCATCTACTGCAATGCACACATTCTGTACTTGTTAGCAACTCAGTTACTTGGCAAGTATGTTGTATTGTAAGCTGGCACCATCAATCACCTGCCTTCTGACCCCTCAAAAGCTTGCACGGGCTGCTGTTTGGCATATTATACACCTGGGATATATGAGCTTGAAGCTGAAATAAAGTGATTGATCATTATACACCTGAGAGGTTCACTCTGTCTATTCTCTCTTTATGTATTTGCTGGCCAGTCCTTTCCCCCTCTGTCCTCTTCTAGCCATTTTGAAAGCTGAAATCAGCCATTAAAATGTGACTTAGTTATGCTAGATATTTATGTCAGAGGGTGTAAAGTAATTGCATACCTTCAACAGAACAATAGCTTTAATTTCACACTAAATGAGACACACTTAAACATTTGAAGATTTAGGTGCTTATCACATCATTACTTGCAAAGACACCAAATGTTCATTTCAGGCTTACTGCCTTCACTTTAAAGATCCTGTGAAGTTCCCCTCTGGACATAGAAGGTATCCAGTCACAGAACTATGAAGTGTTTTTCAACCACAGTGAAAGTCTGTTTTTGGATCAGTGCTTGTGGCCAATCCCTTCCTAAACTCTCTATTTCCCCTCTGCCAGCCACCTATACTTCTAAGAAAGAAGGGGTTCCCAGACATTATGTGACTATGAATGGTGAAAAAAGTATGTGTGGGTCTTGAGGGGCACACATGTTGACACGTTTTTTTAGAATCTGGGCAGTAAATGAATGTGCGTGAGGTTTGTGAAGTCTGACCGAACCCAAAGGGTGCTCATTAACGGCTCCTCTTCATCCTGGAGAGAAGTGACTAGTGGGGTGCCACAGGGTTCTGTCTTGGGCCCAGTCTTATTCAACATCTTTATCAATGACTTGGATGATGGGCTTGAGGGCATCCTGACAAAGTTTGCAGATGACACCAAATTGGGAGGGGTGGCTAATACCCCAGAGGACAGGATCACACTTCAAAATGACCGTAACAGATTGGAGAATGCTTTGATGGTGTTTCCTGCTTGGCAGGGGGTTGGACTGGATGGCCCTTGTGGTCTCTTCCAACTCTAGGATTCTATGATTCTATGCCACTATGCACATCCACACACACTGAAAAGAGCAGGGGAGGAGCTACTTTTGCAAAGAACTGGCTCTCTGGGCTCATCAGAGATAACCAGGAACAAATGGGAGCCCACCTTTCCCCAGAATGTGAAGAGAGGCCATCTGAAAAGCAAGACCTTTGACAACGGGCAGGTCTAGAGTTTGCCTGTGGAGTCTCAGAACCCAGTTCCAAAATGCCCGCAGTCAACAAAGATTACATTCTGTGCATGCTTCTGCCTCTTAAGTGGAGGTCAACCTGCCCAGGGCCCATTCCCATGTTCCACATACTTAGCACTAAAATAAGAAGGCTGAACATTTGAGCTCTAGGGTAACATGATGTGCTCCTCGTTACAACCTCTCTTTGGGACCATGGGCTCACTCAGCTTTTTATGTGATTTGCTGCATTCCTCACACTATTCCGTGGAAAGGTCTATGTGGGTAATTTATTCTACCCCTGCAGTGCTCAGTTTACAGGCAGCAGCTGGTTCTCAGCAAAGGTTGTTCTGCTTTAATAATATTTTTTTAAACAAAGCATAAAAGCAACATTCTGCCAAATTTGGCCAAGGTCGAAGGAGTTCCTGTGTCAAGCGTCCTCTGCAAGAAGGCAGGGCAAGTAGCTTTGATTCATTTTGCATCAGGGCCTGTTTCTCTCTGTTTCTCTCACTTGCTTGACTAATCTAGAGCTATGGATTACGCAGATAGTTCTTTCGTGTGCATGCGCACTTCTTCAGATAAGTGTGCATGCACACGAAAGCTCATACCAATAACAAACATAGTTGGTCTCTAAGGTGCTACTGGAAGGAATTTTTTTATTTTGTTTTGACTATGGCAGACCAACACGGCTACCTACCTGTAAGCAGATAGTTATAGAATCATAGAATCATAGAGTTGGAAGAGACCACAAGGGCCATCCAGTCCAACCCCCTGCCAAGCAGGAAACACCATCAAAGCATTCCTGACAGATGGCTGTCAAGCCTCCGCTTAAAGACCTCCAAAGAAGGAGACTCCACCACACTCCTTGGCAGCAAATTCCACTGTCGGACAGCTCTTACTGTCAGGAAGTTCTTCCTAATGTTTAGGTGGAATCTTCTTTCTTGTAGTTTGAATCCATTGCCCCGTGTCCGCTTCTCTGGAGCAGCAGAAAACAACCTTTCTCCCTCCTCTATATGACATCCTTTGATATATTTGAACATGGCTATCATATCACCCCTTAACCTTCTCTTCTCCAGGCTAAACATACCCAGCTCCCTAAGCCGTTCCTCATAAGGCATCATTTCCAGGCCTTGGACCATTTTAGTTGCCCTCCTCTGGACACGTTCCAGCTTGTCAGTATCCTTCTTGAACTGTGGTGCCCAGAACTGGACACAGTACTCCAGGTGAGGTCTGACCAGAGCGGAATACAGTGGTACTATTACTTCCCTTGATCTAGATGCTATACTCCTATTGATGCAGCCCAGAATTGCATTGGCTTTTTCAGCTGCTGCATCACACTGTTGACTCATGTCAAGTTTATGGTCTACCAAGACTCCTAGATCCTTTTCACATGTACTGCTCTCAAGGCAGGTGTCACCCATCCTGTATTTGTGCCTTTCATTTTTTTTGCCCAAGTGTAATACTTTACATTTCTCCCTGTTAAAATTCATCTTGTTTGCTTTGGCCCAGTTCTCTAATCAGTTAAGGTCATTTTGAAGTGTGATCCTGTCCTCTGGGGTATTAGCCTGTTGTCTGCTTGTAATGATATACTGAAATCTGGATATCGGAGGATTAATCTCTAGGGAATTAAGGTGTGTATGATCTTGCTTTAGGTGCAATTTGATGGCCTCAGAGCCCTTTCTTGGGATGCTTGTGAAATTCTCCCCATCTGAATTTCCCCCCACATTTTTGTTGTTTCTGGTTTCCTGATTTTCAGGCCAAAGCAACACTGGCATTTTAGCAATCCCTACCAGTCTACCAAGATGGTGCTGTGGTCTAAATCACTGAGCCTAGGGCTTGCCGATCCAAAGGTCGTCGGTTCGAATCCCCACGACGGGGTGAGCTCCTGTTGCTCAGTCCCTGCTCCTGCCAACCTAGCAGTTCAAAAGCACGCCAAAAAAGTGCAAGTAAATAAATAGGTACCGCTCCGGCAGGAAGGTAAACGGCATTTCCATGCGCTGCTCTGGTTTCAACAGAAGCGGCTTAGTCATGCTGGCCACATGACCCGGAAAAACTGTCTGCGGACAAATGTCGGCTTCCTCGGCCAGTAAAGCAAGATGAGAGCCGCAACCCCAGAGTCGTTCGTGACTGGACTTAACTGTCAGGGGTCCTTTACCTTTACCATTCTCCCATTCTTGATTTCCAAACCTTGGTCAGACCACTTCACATGTGCAACTTGCCATCATTTTACACCTTTTCTTCTCCTTACAGGTTGCAGAAGCCCACCGGTACATGTGCATCAGTAAAACCACAGCATGATGGGTTTATCTGTTTACTTTGCACTAATTTAATACATATGCATATGCAGGTGTGTACTGGTGGACTGCCAAAGAGAAAAAAAGTTGCAAAATGAAAACATTCATTGGCTCATTTTGAAATTAATTTTAGAACTGCTTCAAGTTAAATCGGAAGGTAGACAGAGCATGACGTACGTAGATCAAGAGTGGAACAGAAGCGGGGAAACCTTCTCAGGAACAATAGCTCAGTTGGTAGAGCATGAGACGCTCAATCTTAGGGTGGTGAGTTCAAGCCCCACATTGAACAAAATATTCTTGCATTGCAGGGGGTTTGGACTAGACGACCCTTTGGATCCCTTCCTGCTATACATTTCAATGATCTCTGCTACATGCAGCAGGTGAGGGTTTTGTTACTGAAACTTCTTCATATGGAAAATACTTTCTGGCCCCCATTTCTGTGGTGTCTGCCATTTCTTTCCCAGAATGTCCCAGAACAATTCTACAGCTTCCACTGTGTATTCCCCCAGAACAAAGCTATGTACTGGAGCCTTGTGGAAAATGTCACCTGGTGTAATTTTGGCTGAACTGTTGAGATGCTCCCCACCCAATCCCCAGAGGGTGCAGTTTACTCAGTCCTGCTTTCCAGTGAGGTCTTGTTCTCTGTGATTCCCAGGAACTCTGTCATGTAATGTTTTTGTAGGTCTAGATTAGCCCTCAGACAGGTTCCAGTACACCCACATTCAGCATTCTGCTTTTCCCTTCTCCTGTTGTCCTATTTTCTTGAGTATCTGGAAGAATAATGGAAAGGCATTTGTCACAAGAAAACATCCTGTTTGTTTACTGCTTATCAAGCAATACTGAAACAGCAACCCGTTAATGACTTGCCTTCGTTTTTATATCTCGGGAAGATGCACACATTTTCCAGCCCGCCAATAAATCAACTTCAGGGCTTTCCCCCCCTTCTAGCACTATTTATATAATATTAACATTTTGCATTTTATACATGTTAGCATTTTTAATGCCCCAAATCCCCACATGCTCCATAAAAGCCATTCAACTGTTACTAAAAATGCAGTACCTCCTCTTGCGGGGTCCATCAGCAGCAAAAAGAGTGTTTTCAGCAACGTTATGCTTTGGATTTGAAAAGCGGTCGATGACAAACCACTTGGAAACACTAATGCAAGAGACGAGTGACTGTTGCCCAACCCCCGCCTCCATTACGGGGGGAACCAACCTATAGAGAGAGGTGGACCACAGGTGCCATCAGTGCAATTACATATACTTCTCCTCAGAAGTAAGTCACGTTCAATTCAGTGGGGCTTTTTCCCAGAGAGAGGACTGCAGCCTTAATCTCAGAGGTAAAATTCGCGAAACGTTGCAGCCAGGGCTGCTAGATCCTTGAGCTTGACTCAAATTTCAGTGTTTCAGCTGCCTTCTTTGGATCTTTGGGCCAGAATCAAGGGAGGTGAGCTACTTTCCACTTGCCTTGACAGACGTTTGTCGTTTAGTCTGCCTCTTCACGCCCCTCACCCACCCACTTGTCTACCTACAACTCTCTCGGTTTTGAGGCAATTCCTCCCTTTACTCACTTCTTCAGCTTCATTGGTGCTTGCTGTGAATTGCTTACAGCAAATTCCAGTGAATTTTAAGTGTTAAACCATGGGTGGCCAACTCCTAAGAGACTGCGATCTACTCACAGAGTTAAAAAGTGGCAGTGATCTACCTCCTTTTTTGGGGGTTCAGGTCAAAGTTGTTGAACTTTTTTTTAGGGGAGCCGCAGTTGTCCAGCTTCTTTGGGGGGAGCCAATGATCTGCCAGTGATCTACCGCAGACATCCAGTGATCTACCAGTAGATCACGATCTACCTGTTGGACATGCCTGTGTTAAACAAACAAAACAACAGGTCAGTTCTATGCTTGTTTGCTCAGAAGTGAGGCTCACTTGCTAGAAGTTACGTTTAGGAATGCAGAATTCAATTCATTTCTAACAGAGGTTTTTATTAGGCAGGGTTCAGATCATCACACACACACACACACACACACACACACACTGAAAGAAAGCAGAATGGGTGTCCCAGGACTAGCTTCCAGCAGCCACACACACACAACACACACAACCAGTCACACATTCAGAGTACATTGGAAGAGGCTGTATGTGTGTATGGCTCCTTCACACAGGGGGGGATCCTTTCCCAGTCAGGATTGCCCCTTGCATGATAGACCTTTATGTGCATGCATCACTATACATGAATAGAGTCTCTTCACACATGAACTGAACACATGCTTGATGTTGGGTCCAACCAATGTGGCCCAGGCACTTCCCTCACATATGCATGGGGAGGGGTGGAGATTGTCTGAACCCTTCTTTCATGAGAAGGCTCAATTCTTTCAGGCTCAATTCTTTCCTGAACAGCCTGCTTCTGTGTGTTGTGGTCCTAGGCTCAGACTCACCATGGGCCATGAGGTGATGGAGTGGAGGTGGGAATTTCCTTCAGCGTGAACCCTGGTCCTCCCCACTTCCCATTGGCACCTGGCTGACCACAGATATAACAAACTGCTGGACTAGATAGGCCTGATCCAGCGGAGCTCTTCTAATGTTCTACCTTCCAGGTTTCCACCTACAACACAATCCTAAACATATGTCTGGCTTGTGGGTTTCCTACTGATTGATCACTGTGAGAGCAGGCTGATGAACTAGATAGGCCATTGGCCTGATCCAGCAGACTCTTCTTAGATTCTTATGTTTTCTCAGAAGTAAGTCTCCCCGAGTCCTTGAATTCTTAAGTGCGTTAGGGATTCAGCCTCAGTATGCTAGTGCTTTAATTATTCTGAATGGAAAGCTACATGCTGATAAGGCCTCTGGTGGTTTTCCTCCTTTAGACACTATCCTCAAGGTCAACAAATACCTTACGGAATAATTGCAGCTTTTTCTTTTCTTTTCTTTTCTATCATCAGTTTCCAGGGTATGATTTTTTCCCCCAGACATGAATCCTCACATAATTTCTCCCAAACTTTTACTTATCTTCACTTTAGGATATGAATTAATAATTGTTTTTCTTTAAAAAAATATCTCCAAATATGAGCAGGATTTGCTTATGTAAGGTGCCTCTGAGAGCAGTTCAGTATCTTTTTGTTGCATCTGTGTATAATGATTGTGGTGAGCCTTCTGTGAAAGCAATGTTGAAAAGACGTTTAGGCTCCCATGAACATAACACAGATGGATATTAGCTGGCAGATAGATAGATATATATAGTCCCAGCCCACCCCCTGCAAGCGGTTCATGGAAAAGAATCTGAAATCCTAGATAGTTCTTGTTCCAAAATTCTGTTTCATCTTCATTACATATTTTATTTATAGCAGGGTTACGTATGGTGAAAGGCAAAATATTTATTGGCCTATGAACTGGGATGAAGCCAAGAGAAAATGAGTAGTAAATGGTTGAGAGCCATACATGTTAGATTTTCATTGACTGGAATATTTTGTGGTGAATTGCTTGCACAAATGAGCACTGGTAGCTTAATGACCACATGCTGTTGTTGTTCAGTCGTTCAGTCGTGTCTGACTCTTCGTGACCCCATGGACCAGAGTACGCCAGGCACCCCTATCCTCCACTGCCTCCCACAGTTTGGACAAACTCATGCTAGTAGCTTCAAGAACGCTGTCCAACCATCTCATCCTCTGCCCCCTTCTCCTTGTGCCCTCCATCTTCCCCAATATCAGGGTCTTTTCTAGGGAGTCTTCTCTTCTCATGAGGTGACCAAAGTACTGGAGCCTCAACTTCAGGATCTGTCCTTCTAGTGAGCACTCAGGGCTGATTTCTTTAAGGATGGATAGGTTTGATCTTCTTGCAGTCCATGTGACTCTCAAGAGTCTCCTCCAGCACCATAATTCAAAAGCATCAATTCTTCAGCGATCAGCCTTCTTTATGGTCCAGCTCTCACTTCTGTACATTACTACTGGGAAAACCATAGCTTTAACTATACAGACCTTTGTCGGCAAGGTGATGTCTTTGCTTTTTAAGATGCTGTCTAGGTTTGTCATTGCTTTTCTTCCAAGAAGCAGGCGTCTTCTTATTTTGTGACTGCTGTCACCATCTGCAGTGATCATGGAACCCAAGAAAGTGAAATCTCTCACTGCCTCCATTTCTTCCCCTTCTATTTGCCAGGAGGTGATCTATGACCACATAGATGACTATTATTGTGATAATTATTTTTCAGCTAGTGGGCTATGACTAGTGGTGAGCTCGTTTTCTCCAGGTTCTATTTTGGGGAGTGTCTTTTTTGGGGAGGGGGGGTCCTTGATCCTACCCTTTTCATGGCTATTTGCACCCATTGTTTCCTCCTTTCTTCTTCTGGTGTTTCAGCAGCCATTCTCTCTCTTCCCATCCCCCTCTTTTTCATGACTCATTGAATGGTTCCAGCCATTCAAGGACCACCTACCGGAAATGATTAAGGTCATCATAATTCTGTGTGGCCCTTTTGATTTAGTGATATGCTGATGTTGTTGTTCAGTCGTTCATTCGTGTCCGACTCTTTGTGACCCCATGGACCAGAGCACGCCAGGCACCCCTATCCTCCACTGCAGTTTGGCCAAACTCATGTTAGTAGCTTCGAGAACACTGTCCAACCATCTCATCCTCTGTCGTCCCCTTCTCCTTGTGCCCTCCATCTTTCCCAACATCAGGGTCTTTTCTAGGGAGTCTTCTCTTCTCATGAGGTGGCCAAAGTACTGGAGCCTCAACTTCAGGATCTGTCCTTCCAGTGAGCACTCAGGGCTGATTTCTTTAAGGATGGATAAGTTTGATCTTTTTGCAGTCCATGGGACTCTCAAGAGACTCCTCCAGCACCATAATTCAAAAGCATCAATTCTTCGGTGATCAGTCTTCTTTATGGTCCAGCTCTCACTTCCTGATGTTGTTACCAAGATGTTGTTCCTGATGCTGATGTTACCAAGAGCAAATAAAATCCATTCGACTGAGGGAAATGTTTCCTGCACTGGACACATGGATGATTCAAATCAAGCAGGGACCATTCTGAATATCACACAGTTTCTCAGCCCTCACCAAAAGGGCTTCCCTTTTGATTCTGACAGAGTGCTTAGAGACATTCCCCTCTCCCCATTTCGCGGTGTCAGTACTTAAAAACCACAAGTGCACTATTACCATACCTAAGTTAATCACAGCAGAGGCACTAGAACCACCTTCACCATAGCAACGTAGAAAAAGGGGATCGGTTGCATGAGAGAAAGAAAGAGCCCTACTGAAGGCACATGAGGCCACCATCTTGCTGAAGCAAGTCTAGGTCTAGGTCTCACCAATGCCTGGGTGAAGGACTACCTGGGAGCCTCATGTAGACCACCTTGGGTTTCATGATGGAAGAAAGGTAGGCTATACAGGTAAATATAATGAAATGAAATAATGATAGACACAATGAAACTGAAAATAGACTTAATACTTGAGACTGGGCCCCATGTTATAGGCTGGGATTACAGGTGGTTTTGGGGTCTGAGAAGCTTAAAGAACACATTTATACCAATAACCGTGTTTTCATTTGATTGAATCTGAACACAGAGAATAGCCTTTGAGATCTGCTTGCTAATGTATAGAGCTGTAATGGAACAAAAGGCCAACTTGCTCAGCCTCATATTTTAGTGAGCCAGGACCATCCATCAGCCCCTCCCAGATCAATCTACACCAGTCTTCCCCAACTTGGTGCCCTCCAGATATTTTGGAGTACAACTCCCATCACCTCTGATCAATAGCCGTGAAGGCTTGGGCAGATAGGAGCTCTAATCCAGAACATCTGGATGACAAGAGACACCAGATTGAGGGAGGCAGTTCTACGCTCTTAGACCTCATTGTACCGTAAGCAAACAGCAGGAACAACTTGTTTTAACAGCTTCAAAAGAAGTACTTTGAAGGCAAGTTTCTCAGCTGATGATTAGATGTGCCCATCAGTGTTTGAGTATCATTGTGATAGCAGCATGGGAGTTTCTAGAAGAATCGTCTCTTGCTGGGAAATATAATAATGCATTAGGAAGATAATAGTACTACACAGACAGAAAGGTTTCCGACAGAAGATTTCCATTGTACTCTCTGCTTCACTGCCACCCCCCTCCCCAGCCCAATGGTTCTCCGGGAGCATAATATAGTAATACTTATAAAGTTGTCTCCGTTGGCATTGGCAATGAAAATGGAATTTAATAAGCTCGAAAACCAAATTTGGGAGTTAAATGCTGATTAACTTTGGCCACAGTGGGGGTGGGGGGTGTTTGGCATTCTATTGCCTTAGCTCTAATATAGACCAAAGTAAGCATTTTGTAAGTGATTGAAAACCTAAATAAAAAAATAAAAAATTGGGGGGGGGTCCTGCAACTGCCTCATGTTGAGTATATGTTGTATACTTATTTAATTCATTTTAATTGCAGATGCAGGTGGCATTGTGGGTTAAACCACAGAGCCTGGGGCTTGCTGATCAGAAGGTTGGCGGTTCGAATCCCCGCGACAGGGGATTTGAACCCGGCTTACTGGATGGGAAGTCATGTCCCATGGCCACAACGGCCAGGGGGAATTCCCCATCAGCCAGTGACCATGTGTTTGGCTGCTGGGGAAGGAGTGAGGGTCTATAACCCATGCCCCCTGGGAAAGCAGTGGGCATCCAATTCCAGCTCTCATCAGCCCCCTCCCAGCATGGTAAACGGTCAGGGCATTTGGAGGGCTATGGGTTCACCAGCTCTGATCACAATGTAGCTGTAGTCGATTGATTTCCATGGTCCTACTCTAACTTAAGGGACGCGGGTGGTGCTGTGGTCTAAACCACTCAGCCTCTTGGGCTTGCCAATCAGAAGGTCGGCGGTTCGAATCCCTGCGACAGGGTGAGCTCCCGTTGCTCGGTCCCAGCTCCTGCCCACCTAGCAGTTCGAAAGCACGTCAAAGTGCAAGTAGATAAATAGGTACCGTTCCAGCAGGAAGGTAAACGGCGTTTCCGTGCGCTGCTCTGGTTCGCCAGAAGCGGCTTTGTCATGCTGGCCACATGACCCGGAAGCTGTACGCCAGCTCCCTCGGCCATTATCACGAGATGAGCGCCACAACCCCAGAGTCAGACATGACTGGACCTAATGGTCAGGGGTCCCTTTACCTTTACCTTTCATTGCAGAATCTTATATTTGCTTTGGTATAACACGAAGAGTAGATCCTTTAGGGTAGTGGTTTGTAAGCTTCCTAAACACAGAGATGCCTTTCTATATCTATCTTTTCTGTGGGGGAACCCTAATGCATTTGCCGTTTGTGGTTCTTGCAGAGGATTCCTAGATCAGTAGGTCTCCAAGGGTGTGGCAGGAGAGGATGGCAAGTGTGGTAGGAAGAGTCAAGGATGATCAAAGAAACATTTAAACATTTCAGGGTAGTGTAGTATAAATTTTGTATTTGCAGAATATGCGTAGATATCTTTTCAAAATAAGAGCAAGAGCACCAAGTGATACTGAGGACAATCCTTTTTTTAAAATATATTTATTCATTTTATACGATAAGAAAAACATACAAAAGAAATACAAACAAACACAAAACACGAATCTCTTATAAATTTTCACATTGTTTCTTAACATTTCGGGGTGACTTCCTCCGATCTCTCCTTCCTGGGTTCATTTCCACTACTATTTTAACGGTTTCCAATGTTAATCATTTACTCATTATCATATTAAATATTTATTACTTCCTTATCATTTGTTCATTCTATAATCATTTGTATAACTCATATAATCCTTCTTTACACTTTAAAACCTATATAAACTTCCCTAGGCTTTCAAAAATATTACAATGTTTTTTCAAATAACTTTTAAACTTGTTCCAATCTTACTACATCACTTTTTCCCTTTGATCTCGCAGTCTCGCTGTCAGCTCAGCAAGTTCCATAAAGTCCATCATTTTCATCTGCCACTCTTCTACTTTTAGTATCTCCTGGCTCTTCCACTTCTTTGCAATTAATATTCTTGCTGCTCTTGTGGCATACAGAAAGAATATATTATCTTTTGGGGGAATTTCCTCCCCTATAATTCCCAAAAGAAAGGCCTCTGGTTTCTTTAAAAAGGTGTCTTTTAGCACCTTTTTCATTTCATTATAAATCCTTTCCCAGAAGTCCTTTATTTTGGGGCACATCCACCACATATGGAAAAAGGTTCCTTCCTTCTCTTTACATTTCCAACACTTATTATCTGATGTATGATACATTTTAGCAAGTTTTACCAGAGTTAAGTACCATCTATTCATCATTTTCATCATGTTTTCTTTCAAAACAGTACATGCAGTAAATTTCATACCTTTCTTCCGCAACCTCTCCCAATCTTCAAGCATAATATTGTGCCCCAAATCTTTAGTCCAATCAATCATCACAGATTTCACTTGTTCACCTTTCGTATGCCACTCCAACAATAAGTTGTACATTCTGGAAATATTCTTACTTTTGATACTGACGACAATCCTAGTTGTCATTTCTAATTCTATTCTGAAAATGATTCATACTCTTATGTAGCTGCATTGTTTCATACTTTCTGGATGTCCCATGGTCATATTATAAAGTAGTTGTATTGTATGTTGTAAGAACGTAAGAAGGGCCTGCTGGATCAGACCAGTGGCCCATCTAGTCTAGCAATCTTTTCTTACAGTGGCAAACCAGATGCCTGTGGGAAACCAGCGAGCAGAACATGAGCACAAGAGCAGCCCTCTCCCCACTCGTGGCTTCCAGCAACTGGACTACTGCAATGCGCTCTACGTGGGGCTACCTTTGAAGGTGACCCGGAAACTGCAATTAATCCAGAATGCGGCAGCTAGACTGGTGACTGGAAGTGGCCGCCGGGACCACATAACACCGGTCCTGAGAGATCTGCATTGGCTCCCAGTACATTTCCGAGCACAATTCAAAGTGTTGGTGCTGACCTTTAAAGCCCTAAACGGCCTCGGTCCTGTATACCTGAAGGAGTGTCTCCACCCCCATCATTCAGCCCGGACACAGAGATCCAGCGCCAAGGGCCTTCTGTTGGTTCCCTCACTGCGAGAAGCAAAGCTACAGGCAACCAGACAGAGGGCCTTCTCGGTAGTGGCGCCCGCCCTGTGGAACGCCCTCCCATCAGGGGTCAGAGAGATAAACAACTACCTGTCATTTGGAAAATACCTGAAGGCAGCCCTGTTTAGGGAAGTTCTTAATTTGTGACTTTGTATTGTATTTTAGTATTTGTTGGAGGCCGCCCAGAGTGGCTGGGGAGACCCAGCCAGATGGGCAGGGTACAAATAAATTATTATTATTATTATTATTATTATTATTATTATCCAGAAGCATGGCTGCCTCCAACTGTGGAGGTGCTCAATGAGATAGGATTATCTTCCAGCACCTGCACTGAGGTTTGTAGGAGAAAGTGGCACTTTAAGAAATAAGCGTAGACCAGGCTCTCTATTTAATAAAATTGTGTGCCTCCTTAAAACCCATGGATTTGGCTTAGTGTTTCCAACCAGGCACCCCCCCCCCACCCTCACATGTGGGCAGTTGTAGCTGCAGCCATTTTTCCTTTTTGTATTTGGTTGCCTGCCCTTTCCCCCTGGGCTGCTATGGAGAATGGCTCAAACAAGTATATTGACTGCTGGCAAAAGTTCTGACCCGCAGTTCCGGCAGATCATAAACTGACACTGTCAAACATGAGACCCTTGATCCAGGTGCTCCCCTTTCTCTCATGCTGCTCTTGCTCATTCCACTTTCATTCATCTCACTCAGTAAGGACACATTATTGAAATGCACACAGTCTGGCACCAAAGCCTGCCATCAGAATGTACAATAGCAGTTTTAGAACAAAGCCACCCAAAACTGTATATTAAGCAAAAGGATATGTGGGGGGCGGGGGGGGGGAACCCTCACTAGCATTAAATTCCTATTGATCCTCTTGCACAGACCATGCATTAAGAGAGCATTCTCTTCCAGCTATTCTACTTTACACATAAAAGGAGTAGACATATCAATGGTATTGTGGTTTAGTCGTACATTTCAGAGAGGAGCCAGACAATCTGGGATGGACAAACCATTTGCAAAAAATAAATAAAATGGGACCAAACCAAACTGTTTCCAAATCTGAAAACAGAGCATTTAATTAGCTGAAACCCCACCCCACCCCTTCTCTTTGTCCCTGCTGAGCAAGCGAACTACGTGGACAAACTGAATCACACCCCAGATGTTCTGCTAAATTGCCTCTTAACACTCTTAGTTGATTTCGTGGTGCATACGGATTAAGACCTTGCCTCCACACTTAAGAGTCTTTTTCAGATGCTGTTTCAGATGTTGGAAGATGAGTGCAAATCATAGACTGTAAAAAATAAATTAAAAAAAAAACACTGAGCTTTGCTTGCAGCTCTTCCTCCTCTGTGATTAGAAATATCACAGAAAGAAGAACTGCAATTTCACAGATATCCTTCTACAGCAGGCATGTCCAACAGGTAGATCGTGATCTACCGGTAGATCACTGGACATCTGTGATAGATCACTGGTAGATCACTGGCTCCCCCAAAGAAGCTCAACAACTTTTGCTCCCCTAAAAAAAGCTCAATCTTTTTGCCCTGCACCTGCCAAAAAGGGGGATTTCCTTCTCCCCAAAAAAGCTCAACAACTTTGACCTGAACCCAAAAAAGGGGGTAGATCAGTGCCAGTTTTTAACTCTGTAAGTAGATCACAGTCTCTTGGGAGTTGGCCACCCTTGTTCTACAGCATTAGATTGCTCATGCAAAGAAGCACCTTGTGTGATGAGTTAATTTCAGTTGTTCAGCTGTATCTCTCAATATCTTCTGTTCCAGTTTGGAACCCGATCAAGGACCAGGGTTTTCAGTCTAAGAAGCTTGCCACAGCTGAGCTGAGTCACAAAGTACCCAGTTTAAACCTTGCCTAGGCCATGAATTAACTAAATGTCACAGACTGGTTGAACACAGAGGAATGGGGGGGGGGTGAACCAGCAAGGGAAGGGCTCGGAGCCCAGGGAGGCGTGGTGGTGGGACAACAATGAGTGGTCAGAGGGAGAAGATAGGGAAGAGGAGGTGTCAGAAGCTCAGGAGGTAGCAGGGCTTAGTGAGCTGAGAGAGTCTGTGGCAGAAGAAAGTCCAGAATCAGAAACTGAAGCAGGGGAGAAGGGAGCCCAAGAGGCAGAGATGAGTCAGGCAAGTGAAGAGTGACAGGTGTCTCCCCCTCCTCCGCTGACAAACTCCCCTCCCCACTAGTCTCCAAGGACAAAGCACAGCAATGTATGGTAAAATGAATGAGTGACCTGAGCTTCCTTCTTTTGGATTTCCAAATGCTGGCAGATGTAGTAAACACTTTTCTGGCTAGGTTCTCATATTCATTCACATTTGAGGGTTAAAGTTGTCCGTTTCATCCCCTAGTCAAGTTCGTGTGCTTAACAGAAATTCCCCAACACGGGGATGGCTGGTATTTACTTGGGGAACCGTGGTTTATTCTAACTATTGTTTGAGAAACCGGGCTCTGAAATCTGATACCATAACAAAAGTTGCTTAACTGTGTGGTTTACATCAATATTCATTTAAATCTTGCTTTATTGTTTATAGCATATAGAAGGGGAGTGCACCAGCCACAACCTGATTTAGTATGGACCAATTTGATTTGGCTTAGGAGTTCAAGTCAAATTTGTTCCCCACTCCCCTTTGGAAAGCTGTAAGAGGCCTAGGACAGAACCCTGCAGAAGCCCACTTGTCACTTTTTTCCCAGGATGATGAGGAATGAGTACTCTTTGGTGACTTGAAGTTGTCAGATACACATCTGTCTCTTTATAGTAGAAAACCGTCATGAGGCTTCCTGCATAGCATGGCTAAATGGAATCTCGGTGTTGTGTATTGATTCAAGGGTTATAATATCTGTATTATTATTGTCTGTATTCACATTAGGGGATAGTAATTGCCTTCCTGTTCCAGAAGGAACAGCTACTATTGGTTCATTCAAGTTGCTGTATTTGGATCCTCAGTCTGATTAGTTCCCACCAAAAGGCAGCTTTGTGATGGCTTGAGATTGTTCCCTCCAAAATGTATCCTTTCTAGCCAGTCTTTCTGTCCCTATAAATGTAGCTTCCCTCTCCTCAGTTCCCCAGTCTTGTTTGTCTGAATAAAGAGAAGACATAATAAATAAAATAAAATAAAATAAAATAAAATAAAATAAAGAAAAGAAATGAAGAAGCTGTCTTCTGCCTGCTATGTCAGAGCTGAAATTACTTGCTGAATCACGATCCCCATGTTACAACACTCAGTGACAGAGAAAATGCAAGAATGGCATTGGGGAAATAGTATGCCCAGTGCCCAAAGCAACTTTCGTGAAAGGATAGCCAATGTGAAAAAGACTTATGTGGAGAGAAACATTTGTGTCCCTTGTTGAAGGCCTTGTTCGCATTAATTATCTGAAGAAGTACTTGGGAGAACAGGCACATCGCTGTTTTTCCAATCTCTTCCACCCTACCTCATCCCTCCAGAGCTGTTTGTGAACTTGTTAATTCCTGTTACAGGTAGGTAGCTGTGTTGGTCTCCCATAGTCAAAGCTGTTATTTATTGAATTTCTCACCCTGGCCAACAGGGGTGTTGTGTATATAGTTTTCACTCAGGTCCACGTCAGTTATTTTTGCCGGGAAACCCTGGGCTGTTGTTGTTACAATGTCATCAGCCGGCTGCCTATAAAAGTTCAGTTTCAGCTTAAGAATAAAGAGCTGCTTGGAGAATCTCTGTGTCGTCTGCTATGTCCACCCACCACTTAATAAAAACAAAATAATAAATAATAAAATTCCTTCCAGTAGCACCTTAGAGACCAAGTAAGTTTGTTCTTGGTATGAGCTTTCGTGTGCATGTATTTGAAGAAGTGTGCATGCACACGAAAGCTCATACCAAGAACAAACTTAGTTGGTCTCTAAGGTGCTACAGGAAGGAATATTTTTAATTTTTAATTTTGTTTTGTTAATTCCTGTGCACGTGAACAATTCCATCGTTTAAAGCAAGCATAACTAATATTTTCACCCATCGCTTCAGGTGACTCTGTGGTGGTGGTACGTGCCACTTCTTCTTGGTGTTAAACATTCTGAGGGTGTAGTTTGGGAAAGTCCCCGTATGGCAGTCTTGACACCTCTCTCCTGTCAGCTTTCAGTAGAAGCTGGCAACCTCATTACTCAGCAACACCGAATTACTGGTCATTACTGCAATTCTTAGAAGGGAGGGCTCTACAGCCCTATTGTGAAGCTCCCATTCTTTTGCAAATGCTGCCAACTCAGAAATTATAGCTTTTCAAATTTACCTCAATTATTGTTGGTGAAATGTTCCCACTGAAATCAGCAGGAGCTTTTCTTGTCGAAGCAGCGTTGAGTCATTAATCCTCAAAGCTTTCAAATTATTGAATTTAAGGCCGAAAATATTTCTTGTCATTTCCCAATACACTTTATATAATCTTTCAGTTCAGAACGCCACACGTTTCAATACCAGAGCATATCCATACCCTGAGAATGCAGGTGACTTCAGGTTGGAGCATACAGGTTGGGGCAGGAGAGTCTGGCTGAGCAGAAAGTTATATAAGCAAAACCTCTGAGACAAGATGAAAATAGTCGGTGCTCGTTGGTTTTATTCTTTCACACTGAGGGTTTAGTCCTTCACTGGGAGAACCTGAAATGGAGGCTGTGGCTAGGTACATATATACCGTATTTTCCGGCGTATAAGACGACCCCCAACTTTTCCAGTTAAAATATAGAGTTTGAGATATACTTGACTGCAGATTCTCCACTCGGCATATAAGACGACCCCCGACTTTTGAGAAGATTTTCCTGGATTAAAAAGTAGTCTTATACGCCGGAAAACACGGTATATATATATATATATATATATATATATATATATATATATATATATATATATATGTGTGTGTGTGTGTGTGTGTGTGTGTGTACACACACACACACACACACACGTATTCTTCCAACCATACAAAAGTGAAAATCACCATGATAACAATAATAACAATAACAATAACAATAATAATATTTTATTTATACCCCGCCCTTCCCCACCAAACCGGGCTCAGGGCGGCTAACACCAATAAAATCACAACAAAAACATAAAACAATTCATTAAAATACAGATTAAAATGCAATTTAAAATTTAATCTAGTCTACAGCCTCATTTTTAAGTAGCCCACCAACCACAGCAAAAGAATGAAACATCAGGGTTAAACTGAAGCCAGCCCAAAGGCTAGGTGGAACAGCTCCGTCTTGCAGGCCCTGCGGAAAGATGCCAAATCCCGCAGGGCCCTGGTCTCTTGTGCCAGACTGTTCCACCAAGTCGGGGCCAGTACTGAGAAGGCCCTGGCCCTAGTTGAAGCCAACCTAGTATCCTTGTGGCTCGGGACCTCCAAAAAGTTATTATTTGAGGACCTTAAGGTCCTACCCGGGACATACCAGAAACAATAGTAAGAAACAAACACACATAACTATACGTCAAAACAATTTCAAATCCAAAAACAGGGATTCTCTGAATCCCGTGACTTCACTCCACCCCCTCCCCTGGTTCCTTAATTTTTCTTTTCAACTGCATATCATTACTATTTCAAATAATAATAATAATAAATCATCCATTTTTTCCTATTATATCTTTAAAATTACAAGTGTTCTTAAAATTCTGCCAATGTGTTGACTTGTTTACAATACTCCTGCATATATACAATAAACATTTCCCATTCTTTTCTGAATTTCTTGTCATCTTGGTTTCTGAGCATTCCAGTTAATTTCGCCATTTCAGTGTATTCCGTTAAATTGATTTGCCAGTCTTCTTTATTTAGGACAGCTTCTTTTCCATCTGTGGTGCTGTGGGTTAAACCACAGAGCCTAGGGCTTGCCGGTCAGTAGGTCGGTGGTTCGAATCCCCACAACGGGGTGAGCTCCTGTTGCTCGGTCCCAACTCCTGCCAACCTAGCAGTTCGAAAGCATGCAGTGCAAGTAGATAAATAGGTACCGCTCTGGCGGGAAGGTAAACGGCGTTTCCGTGTGCTGCTCTGGTTCGCCAGAAGCGGCTTTGTCATGCTGGCCACATGACCCGGAAGCTGTCTGTGGACAAACGCCGGCTCCCTCGGCCTATAGAGCAAGATGAGCGCCGCAACCCCAGAGTCGTCCGCGACCGGACCTAATGGTCAGGGGTCCCTTTACCCTTTACCTTTAAGGGGGCAACTGCAGTGCCCAGAATCCTTTGAGGGATATAATGTGTTTTTAAAGTGCTTTAAATGTGCAGTCTGTATACAGCCTATAACTCTGAAATGCTAGGTCAGACTTGGCAGCCCCAAATGTCACAAAAGGGCAAAGCCTACAGAGGATTATTTTGCTGTCAGAGGCTGAGCTGCGATGACCAGGGAAACAGGAGGAACTTAAAAAAGAAGGTTGGAAGCAGGAAGTGGTCCAGGAGGATAACAGCAAGAGGAGAGGGCCAGAGGGAAGGAGCAGACATGGGGAGGCATAGTGGGAGAGAGAGAAGGACTACCGGTAAAAGGAATTTTTGCATCTGCCCGGAAGCTTACAGTGGTAAGTAATTTTGAAAGGAACCAGCTAAACGTTTGGCTGCAGGCTACAACTAAACCATTGATTACCAACTTGATAAGTAAAATAACAGAAAATGTTAGTGGGTGTCTGGAAAAACCCCTCCCCACTACAGCCGGCGTCGCAGGAGCATTTAGAGTACAGGGATCCACGTCCGCTGTTTACGAGCTCCTCCTCCCCCTCTTCCAGTGGGAGCTCGCATTCTTCGCATTCCTCAGGCGGGGATGGAGAGGGGGAGACAGGAAGGCGATGCAGGGGCTTAGAAGGGGTCGGAGAGCCTCAACAGCACAGGGAAAGCAGAGATAGAGGTCAGGTTCCCACGCTACGTGGTCGGTCACAGGAGGGAAGAAGGAGTGGTTTCAGGGTTCCGAGGCTTTTCTGCTGGAAGAGAAACCGAAAGAGTTCATTCCTGGACACTGATGAGTATGGAGAGGACGCTTGAGACTTTGCTTTGCTGTACATAGCTTGCACAATAAAGAACTTAGTTTTTAGAAGTTCTTTGCCTTGGACTGTTACTCATGAGCAACCACTAAGCGTCCAAGATTCCCTCCCTACACTAGTCCTAGAGTGGGCTTGACAAGGTGGACACAATGGTGTTGGTATCTTCTTAGTATCCCATGTACAATTTGCAAGGCATCCCTCTTGTTCCCAGTGTCTGTCAAGGCTACAGCCCCCCCCCCCAACGTCGTTACTGATTCTGTTGCAGAAACAGGAAGAAGCCTCTTGCTGTTGCTTAGCGACCGTGAGTATGCTTCTCAATACCTAAGTCAAACATCACTGGATGAGGATTTATCTTAATGGTCCATAGAAAACAGCGCTTGCTTTTTCTCACACACTTGGCAAACCTGGAATGTCACAAGCTGATTTTAAATCCTAGCCACCAGTCACAGTCAGACACTTGCTGACAAGGTCAGGAGAAAGAGGAGCCCTGTTCACACAATATATCCACAGGCTCCGATTGCATGAAGAGGGGTAGCGAGGCCGTGCTGATAGACCCTGCCCTCTGTCTCCATGCATTTATCAGAAGCTGCAAATAGAGCTTCCATATAATAATAATAATAATAATAATAATAATAATAATAATAATAATAATAATTTATTTATTTATACCCACCCCATCTGGCTGGGTTTCCCCAGCCACTCTGGGCGGCTTCCAACAAATATTAAAATACATTAAAATGTATTTTAAAATGAAGAGAGGATGTGAGGAGGTCCCAAAACAATGTTAGGAATAAGATAAGGATAGTGAAATAAGTGTTTGTGTGTTAAGATTTTTGTGTTTTTGTATTTTGTGTGTGTTTTTATTTTTAAAATTTAATAAATTCTTATAAAATACATTAAAATGTCACAAATTAAAAACTTCCCTAAACAGGGCTGCCTTCAGATGTCTTCTAAACGTCAGGTAGTTGTTTATCTCTTTGACATCTGGTGGGAGGGTGTTCCACAGGGCGGGCGCCACTACCGAGAAGGCCCTCTGCCTGGTTCCCTGTAGTTTTGCTTCTCGCAGTGAGGGAACCGCCAGAAAGACCTCGGCGCTGGACCTCAGTGTCCGGGCAGAACAATTGGGGTGGAGATGCTCCGTAGCTCCTTATGAAAACATGGAGGCAGGGGCCATGGAGGGTGGGTACAGCCCCAGTCTATGCACGTTCATATCCATCTTGGTTGTGAGTCCAGGAAGACCTTCTCCCTGCCTTGCTGGCCTTTTTCCACTTGGCCTGGGACTGACTCCAGCTACAAGCCTGAGGCTGCTAAACAGATTTTGTGGCTGGGGTATTGTTTAGGGGTCTTTTTTAAAAAAAAGATTATTGTTGTTTCATTATTTTTAGCTCTTATTATGATGTTTGTGAACATTGTTCAATTTTGTGTTCTTTTTGGTGTGTTTTATTTATCGCTTATGGCTGCTTTTGTAATTATGCAATTCTTTTCACGTCAGCTGCCTTGAGCATGGTTTTAACTATGGAAAGGCGGCATACAAATAAAAGGATGATCATAGAATCGAAGAGTTGGAAGGGACCCCAAGGATCATCTAGTCCAACCCCCTGCAATGTATGTTTCGGTGGCATGAAGAGGGCTAGTGCTATGCAAAACCATCTTTCCCAACATCAGGGTCTTTTCCAGGGAGTCTTCTCTTCTCATGAGGTGGCCAAAGTACCGGAGCCTCAACTTCAGGATCTGTCCTTCCAGTGAGCACTCAGGGCTGATTTCTTTAAGGATGGATAGGTTTGATCTTCTTGCAGTCCATGGGACTCTCAAGAGTCTCCTCCAGCACCATAATTAAAAAGCATCAATTCTTCGTCGATCAGCCTTCTTTATGGTCCAGCTCTCACTTCCATACATCAGTACTGGGAAAACCATAGCTTTAGCTATACGGACCTTTGTCAGCAAGGTGGTGTCTCTGCTTTAAAACACACATTTATTGTATTCTGAGGCATTTGCTATCAGGGCTGTGGACAGTTTCTTTTTTAAAAAAGCTCAGAAACAGCTGTCCTTTTCATGTATAAAATAACCATAGATGGCTGAGATTCTTATCACAATTTATATATTTAAAGCAATACGTAATTTTTATGTTCATTACATTCTTATTACTGCTTACTTAGCCTGAACATTTATTACTATAAATTATTCCTTATATTCCCCTATAGATAGATTTATTGTTAATCTCTTTCATGCCTTCCCCTCTTCTTCTCACCTTCTGTTCTCCTCCTCCCCTATTCTACCTGCATTTCCATAGCCTCCAACATTTCTCCGATGAAAATAGAGACATCCTGTTCTATAATGATAGTTTTACTATTTATACCCTACACATCTTACTAGGTTGCCCCAGCCACTCTGGCCAGCTTCCAACATATATAATAAAACATTTAACATTAAAAAAAACAACCTCACTATACAGGATTGCCTTCAGATGGCCCAGGGGCTGGATAACTCCATACCCTCCAACATTTCTCCATTGAAAATAGGGACTTCCAAAGGAAAAGTGGGACATTCTGGGATC
This sequence comes from Lacerta agilis, assembly GCF_009819535.1. Taxonomy (NCBI): domain Eukaryota; kingdom Metazoa; phylum Chordata; class Lepidosauria; order Squamata; family Lacertidae; genus Lacerta; species Lacerta agilis. The sequence continues at coordinate 3,592,655 of NC_046317.1, read as the reverse complement.
AAATCAGAAACCAGGACGGATTCTCTAAATCAGGGACATCCCTGGGAAATAGGGACACTTGGAAATAGGGACATTTCCATTTGCATTTCCTTCTTCACTTCAATTTATCCATTTCCATTTATCCATTTCTTCCGCCATAACAATCCTCTCTCCACCTATAGTAATAAAGATCTAAAATTAATGGTCTTCGATTTAATATAATTAAAAACTCTCAAAACAATTTCTATCACACATAGACGTGTCTGTCTTAACTTGAAATATTAAATTTGTCTTCGGCCTAAGCCTAACTATGTGAAACCGCATTTCATTCTTTATTACCCTTTCTGCCTTCAATTATTCCCTTGTCCTCTCCCTCACTGTAGAATTTTAGACTGCAGGATCCTTGGAGTCAAGAATCTACTTTTTTGTTTGTTTGCTTGTTTATATCCTGTCTTTGGGAAGGCAGAACCCACAGAGGGCCAGGAAGAGATGGGGAACAGTCGACACAGACACACAGAATGGGCAGATGAAAAGTAAGGATGGACAAGCAATTCTGGGGGCAAGCAATTTGCTCAGTAACACCCCAGCTTCTCCCAAAGCATTGCATCTCTCTGGCTCCACTCCCTTGCTGTGGAGTAGAAACCCTTTAAGGGTCTGTAGCTAAGCACGCAGTTGTCCCTCCATTACTTTAAGCCTTCTAAGTGGACAGCTGTATTGCCTCGGGGTTCTTGGCATGAGGAGAGGCAGATGGACAAACTTTCTGGAATTATATATATTTACTTAGCTTTAAGATGTTAATGAGAACATAATTAATTGTATAATTATACAGGCCAAATACAACCCAGAATTAATTGCAGTGCTGTCAGTACAGTTTCATAGTTTCTCGGACTGGCTCTTGCTGAGTTCAGCTACTGTCCGCTGGCTGAGGGCTGCTATGCATGTCCCTTCCTTCCTGCTTGCCTCTTCTGAACCAAAGTCTTCTCCATATCGTCACTCTCCCGCCTTTTCTGCTTCAATCCCAGCAGCTTTCCCCAGCCCTCTCCTCTCTGTCCCCATTCCCATTTACGTAGCTCTCATTCCTTAGGAGTAGCCATTGTGTGCTTTGTTCACTCTATATGGTTTCATGTCCCTCATAGATTTATAGAATCATAGCATTGTAGGGTTTGAAGGGAGTCATAGGGGACTTCCGGCGGCGACGCAATCGCCGGGTGGTCGAGGGCTGCTTCGGGTCCGAAGCGCCCTGTCCATCCCGGGGGTTAGGAGCCCCGCTACCGCAAAGCGGGGCTCCGGTTGGGGTGCGGGAAGAGCGTCCCGCACCCTGGGCTCCCCGGCAGCGCCCGCGGAGGCTCCGAACCCTTCCCTCGCCCCCCCTGTAAAGGGGGAGTGGGGGTGAAGGGACAACGGAGCCGGGCTTCGGGGACATGCCCCAACCGGGATGCAAATGCGGCGACAAAGCCCGCGGTGAGCGTCTAAGTTCTACCTTTGAAGAATGGAGCTAAAGGAACCCGGTGGTCGTGAGTAAAGAATCTGATTAGAATTCGTGTTTTCGGAACGATCCGGGGGGAAGGAGAAAGGCAGCCTGCCTCCCTCCCTTCGAGCTCAAACTAACCAATTTGAGTGACTACTGCTACAGAACTGGTTACAAAGTATTTAAAATTGACACATGAGACTGGCAATCTCTTTTTTTGGGAAGCTAACTAGAGGAAAATATCTCCATTTAAAGTTGCGGTATTTGTGCTCCAGCTCAGGAAAATGGCGACGAACAAAGAGGCAGGAGTAGAAATATGATACCCACTTCCTCCTCCTCTGCCAGTATGCTGGGCTTCGTCCTTGAACTGGTATTGAACTCTGGACTAACAGATGAACAGAGACTCACTGCCTTGAAGGTGGAACTGCTTTGTAGAAAAGTCAAAGTCTTGTGTGGGGGTCTGAAATGGAACCAATTGCCCACAGAGGAGGCTTTTAAAACTTTTGACACTTTGGAAGAAAGCCTTGCCAAGGAGCTGAGAGGGTGGATGGAAAGATGGAGAGAAATGAGTGAGCTACTTCGGAGAAGAAATTCGCTTTCTGGGGGTGGCAGCCCCAAGGCGACGTCAAGATTTTTTATATCCAGTCCCCGAGGTGTGAGCTCGGGGGACAGGGACAGAGAATTAAGGTATTTACAAGAAGAAAAGGAATGCTACAAAGAACCGAAGAAGCTGAGAGATGATGAGATGGACACCCCTGAACTCGTGGCAAGGAGAGGTTTGGACTGTGCCTGGATCTGTGGACGTTTGGAGAGGGAAGCTACATGGAAGTTCAGTGCTGATGCCACCAGGAGAAGAATAATGGACAGAGGGGGTGTGGGGTGAAGCATTAAGTAAAATTTAAAGTAGCCTGATATGGTAAATTGAAATCGGAGGGCGAATACTGTCAACAATATTTTTTTTTTATATTTTTTATTCGAACATGAAAGGAGATATTTCAAGTTTTTATGTTATTAGCAGTGGTCTTAAAGATAGAAGAAATAGATTTGATGCGAATGATTTGTGAAGATTTGTGAGGTGGAGTATAAGTAAAGTGAATTTAAGTGGATTAAGTTTATGGATCAAGATTGAGATGTAGATTAAGATAAGAAATCGATAAGAATAAATGAAGAAGAATTACGACGAGGTATTATTATGACGATGTATTCTTAGTAAAATGTTGAAGATATAAATCGAATGTAATTATACAATTGAATTTAATTTTCTTTTTTTTTTCTCAGGAGAAATGGTTATAAAGTAGATTAAGGATATAAACTCGAAGGTGAAAAGGCAGGGGAAGTCAATGGTCAAGATATGGAAATAGAAATTTTTTTTTTTTAGAAAGATGCAATAAGAAAACTTGACATTGTTTGTATTTGTTTTATTTGTTTTGCATTTGTTTAATTGTAGGTGTGGGTGTGGGTATATGTTGTTATAGAAAAATGCCAATAAATCCTTATAAAAAAAAAAAAATGAAGGGAGTCATAGGGTCATCTAGTCCAGTGTTTTTCAACCACTGTTCCGCGGCACACTAGTGTGCCGCGAGATGTTGCCTGGTGTGCCGTGGGAAAAATTGAAAAATTCAAGAGAATTACTTTATATATAGTCAATATAGGCACAGAGTTAAATTTTTTAACATTTTCTAATGGTGGTGTGCCTCGTGATTTTTTTCATGAAACAAGTGTGCCTTTGCCCCAAAAAGGTTGAAAAACACTGATCTAGTCCAACCCCCGGCAATGCAGGGATCTCAGCTAGATCATACATGACATTCAACCTCTCCTGAAATACCTCCTACATTGGAGTCCATACAGCTGCGTTAGTGAAAGGTGTAGAACCATACAATATTATACCTTCCTCATAAAAAGAGGCTTCATCACTGCCATGAAGAAGAAGAAGAGGAGTTTGAATTTGATATCCCGCTTTATCACTACCCGAAGGAGTCTCAACGTGACTCACATTCTCCTTTCCCTTCCTCCTCCACAACAAACACTCTGTGAGGTGAGTGGGGCTGAGAGACTTCAGAGAAGTGTGACTAGCCCAAGGTCACCCAGCAGCTGCATGTGGAGGAGCGGAGACGCGAACCCGGTTCCCCAGATTACGAGTCTACCGCTCTTAACCACTACACCACACTGGCTCTCCTTTGAACTTTGTCTCCCCACTCTAATGTATTCAGGAATCAGTCTCGGGGTAGGGGGGCAGGACACAATACCCTAGTTAGATCTCTTGGAGTGCCCAAGACTCTGCTTGCCTTGATTCTGGTCCCAAGTCAAATCCACCTGGTCTTACCCCTTCCTTTGTAGGCATTCCAAACCATTGCTCCCTGGCAATTCCACCTAGGCTCACCTTGCCAGCATTAGAACTCACCCCAAAGACAAGGTCCCTCAGCTTCTTTATATATTGCACGTGCCTGCTGGTGGCCTGATTGTCTCAGCATCCAACCGTTCTTCCAGTCACGCTATTTTTTGCAGTGGTGGAAGTATTGCATTTAGACTTCACAGCACCCTCCACTTCCTGCAGTTTGGCCTGAAGTTCCTTGTCCTGGTGCTCAAGCGGCTGGCAAACATTTCCATTCATCACTGTGCTCTGCATTCCAAGCCTTTTTTTAAAATCCAGGCAAGATTTGCTTTCTTGAGACAACCATTCACCAACTCTGAATTGTTATTCTTCCAGTTCTTTCTCTGCTAGAGCTGTCTGAGCTCGCAAGCACTGCTTTTCCTCTAAGGCCAGATCCTGACATTTGGCATATTCAGCTGCTCCAGATTCCTCTGCATTTCAGCCATCTGTTTCAATGCTCTACGGCCTTTTTTCATTCTCTTTGCCCTGTGCCAGCATGTCTTCTCCAGAGGCGCATGTGTCAACCAGCTCCAGCATGCAATCCTTCATTTGTCTTCATCATAATTCTTACTAGCAAAGAATACGTAGGCCTTCAGGTCCTTTAGGTCAATTTACAAGTTTCTTTCTGGCTGCCGCAGCAATGGAGCACAGCTTCACCGTCACCTTCCAGCTCTTACACCTGTGTCATCCTGCCACTGCTTTCTCTCTGTGTGTTCTTCATTTGGCTCACCACAGGCCTCAAGATCCTGCTCAAACTGTGCATGGAGCAGCTTGGCTCATGCTCAAACTGTGCAAGGAGCAGCTTGGCCCCATCCTCTAGCTTTTTCAGCTGAGCCTTCATCTCCTCCACCTAATTCTCCAAAGGCCTTTTGGATTTCTCCAGCTCATTGACACCTTTCCAACTTCATCCTTCTCCACCCTCTCTGTTTTTTGGCAGTGCGTCCTGCTCTACCGTATCTCCCCCAGATAGACCTACCATTCTTAGGAGCTCTATGCAATTCTTTTTTCACCATATGCTAAATATTATTGCTTCCCATGGGCCCTGCAAAGTAATTGGAAAGAATGCTCAATAGTTGGCATCATGTAATCTCCCAGAAAACCCTGCACAAACAAATTAGGATGGGTGTTCAATAAACAGATTGCTTGGTAAGGACTGTTTTCACCAGTTCATGAAGCTCCTGAGGTGAATCTCCTCTACTTTTGACTCCGTGATGCCAAAATAATGTATTTGGGTTCTATAATTAGGACAAGGAGGGGTGGATTGATAATCTCTCTGGTGGCTATACAAGCCAAACATAAATAACCTCAGTCCTAACCCACAGTTAGCGGCAAGGGAAATGCCACTGCTGTCGGTACAATCACCTTCACAATCTGCTGTTGCTGGTATCTGCGGCTGACTTTGGCTAAAAGCTGCGCTGTCCCTTCCTTTTCCTGCTTGTTTTCTCTCCCCTTCTGAATTCTCTTTGGCCTTTCTTCCATGCTGCTACTCTTCCTCACTCTCTGCTTCAGCAGCAAGAGTTTCAGCTCCCTCTCCTCTCTCTCCATTTCATGCCCCTCTCCCATTCCGCAGCTGGCAGTCCAGGGTCCTCAGCAGCAAGCATTGCACAGCCGCTAGCAGGCTGTGGGTCATGGACCTTTAGTGATGTTGGACTCCAGAGGACCTGACTCTAGAACTATTTAAAGACAATTGTAGTTAAATAGTATATAAATTGCTTAAGAAAATAAGATACCGTATTTTTCGCTCCAAAGGGCGCACTGGACCATAGGGCGCACCTCATTTTTAGAGGAGGAAACAAGGAAAAAAAATATTTCCCTGGTTTTCCTCCTCTAAAAGCCCTTTTTTTTTGAGGATCAGCTAAAAGTTTTGCAGCTTTTTTGCAAAGGGAAAAGCTTTGTTTTTTTGAGGATCAGCTAAAAGTTTTGCAGCTTTTTTGCAAAGGGGAAAACCCTGTTTTTTTGAGGATCAGCTAAATGTTTTGCAGCTTTTTTGCAAAGGGGAAAACCCTGTTTTTTTGAGGATCAGCTAAATGTTTTGCAGCTTTTTTGCAAAGGGGGGAAAGCAAAGCTCCTTTTGCAAAGGGGGAAAAGCAAAGAGGAAAAGCCCCATTTTTATGGGGTTCAACTCACATTTCTGCAGCTTCTAAAGGAAAGGGAGCCATTTGTACAGTTTCCAGACAGATAATCTAATCAGCTAGTCACATGTCGCTGGGGAAACAAACAACCTCCCTCTGCAGCACACTCAACAATGGAGGCCTTGGCAAGGGGGTGGGGCTGAAAGGGAGCCAGGACTCTTATCTCTCTCCCGATTTCTTGCTGATCAGCTGCTGAGCGGGGTCCTTTCAACACCCAGGGACTCCTGGCTGCCAGGAGCAAGGTCTCATGCTTCTGCAGAAGATTCTGATGAACAGAATCTGACCTCCACCCCTGGATGTCAAATCCTGGCTAGCATTTGAGGCCAGGGCCACCATAATTTCTCTTACTCTGTATGGAAGTATATAAGCAATGCTGCTACACAGCTCCCATTCATTTTAATAAGGCTTGGACAGGAGAAAAATCACAGTGGACTGTGCCTCGCAGATCATATCTGCCTGACTCCTACTCTGCCACCCTTAATAGCATCCAAAAGACACTACCTGAAAGAAAGACCTCGCCTTGCCTCGTGGTCCAGCCACTTTGCAGAGACAGTCGGCAATTCCTGTCCTTGAGGCCTCGATGCTGTTCTGTTAGTGTCTTTCCTTTCAGACTCATGTCACATGTGTATAATGTAATGATCTGCACAGTGTGAGAGTCAGAACAGTGCTGCTGATTTTACCAGCCGGTGACCTGGAGGGCATATAATAAAAGGCTGAGTTTGGTCCTAATTGTTACAAAGCACTATGAAATGTTGATGGATGAGTGCAGTTTACCCATCGCTCTGGGAGATAGGTTGACCACAGAGTCCCTTTCCTCAAGGCTAGCTTGAACGAAGATATTTTTCACCCAATTGCTTCAACACTAAAAGCTCTGAAGTTGTGATAAAAAATTATTTAAGGCCATCCCCCAAAGCATTGCTTGATTAAGGTCATTTTAGTTCACGTTCCAAAAGAGAATTGTTTCTGGGTTTGCAATTTTGTTGGACTCTCTCCAGCTATGAAGGATTTGGAAGGGGGGGGCAGAGGGAGAGATCATGGGCACTTGCATGAATAGCAGTCGTTCTGCAGTTCCTAATAGATTAACAGACTTTGCTTAGATGATAGAGCACAAAAACTTCCAAGGAGATAATATGTGGTACATTTTAGTTCAATTGGGCGTCTTAGGGCCTTTTCAAACATTTGATGCATTTAGTGCATTCCCTCAGAATTCTCTCGGAAGGAGGAAGGAGAAGGGGTGGGGAAGAGATGCTTGACCCTTTCTTAACCACCATTTTTCACCCCTCCGTGAGCTACTTTCCCCTTCCCTGGGAACAGATGCTTGACCCTTTCTTAACCACCATTTTTCACCCCTCCATGAGCTACTTTCCCCTTCCCCGGAGGTTCCAAAACATGATTGCAAGGTTGCAGGTAGGTAGCTGTGTTGGTCTCCAGTAGTCGAAACAAAATAAAAAAATTCCTTCCAGTAGCACCTTAGAGACCAACTAAGTTTGTTCTTGGTATGAGCTTTCATGTGCATGCATGATGTCATGTGCATCAACAGGTTTTCCACACCTATCAGCTGATCACCCATTCCCACCACCCTTCTGAGTAACACCCCTCCCTACCCTCTCACTATATTTAAGGGTCTGGTGACTTCCGTTGAAGTGTATCTGAAGAAGTGTGCATGCACATGAAAGCTCATACCAAGAACAAACTTAGTTGGTCTTCAAGGTGCTACTGGAAGGATTTTTTTTTAATTATGATTGCAAGGGTAAAGATGTACTTGGTCCACAGAGAGCATGTGGCTTGAGGTTTGGAGTGAAAAGGGGGGGAGGGGAGAAGGTGAGCACAAAGCCAGTCCTACCATTAGGCACAGTGAAGCAACTGCCTCAAGTGGAAGATGATGAAGTTTCATGGATGAAGGCTTCTAGTTGCAATTATGGATGTAAGATTCATTTGCCACCAATCCAGTCAGCTTCTGCACATGGAATAGAAAGGGATGCCATCATGTCCTTGAGCTATCCCTGAGTGAGCATCTCCTACCATTACCATAGCCTTGGGACATTAGTTTCTTCCTCTGAGCTGGGCTGCAGCATTTCAGATGGAGGGGGCTCACATAACTGAGTTGTTGTTCAGTCGTTCAGTCGTGTCCGACTCTTCGTGACCCCATGGACCAGAGCACGCCAGGCACGCCTATCTTTCACTGCCTCCCGCAGTTTGGCCAAACTCATGCCAGTCGCTTCGAGAACGCTGTCCAACCATCTCATCCTCTGTCATCCCCTTCTCCTTGTGCCTTCCATCTTTCCCAACATCAGGGTCTTTTCCAGGGAGTCTTCTCTTCTCATGAGGTGGCCAAAGTATTGGAGCCTCAACTTCAGGATCTGTCCTTCTAGTGAGCACTCAGGGCTGATTTCTTTAAGGATGGATATATTTGATCTTTTTGCAGTCTATGGGACTCTCAAGAGTCTCCTCCAGCACCATAATTCAAAAGCATCAATTCTTCGGCAATCAGCCTTCTTGATGGTCGAACTCTCACTTTACTACTGGGAAAACCATAGCTTTAACTATACAGACCTTTGTCGGCAAGGTGATGTCTCTGTTTTTTAAGGTCCCTAGCTAGCAGGACCAGTGGTCAGGGATGCTGGGAATTGTAGTCTCAAAATATCTGGAGGGCCAAGGTTGAGGAAGCCTGACATAAACACACGACACTTAAGAAACAAACTAAAAAGAAAATACAAAACAAACATAGCCATAAATCCGAAAGCTCTTACACACTGACTTATGTTACCCTATTTTCTATTTCCAATTCTTATTCTATTCTAATAGACTTCCTTCCTCCTCCATGCAGGTCTAATTTCTTGTTTATTAAACTGTTTCTTTCTCATGTCATCATTTCTGCCCTTCTCCATATACTATACCTGTAGACCATATTTTGTTTTGCAAAAATTACTCAAAGCAAGTCCAGGTTTTGATTTGAGGTCACTGTTGTTGTTGTTTTTAGGTCATCTCTATACATTCACCACTCTTTTTGGAATTTTTGGTTAGACTGTCCCCTAATTGTATCCATCATTTTTGCCAGTTCAAGATATTAAAATAATCTGTCCTGACACTCCTTTTTTCTGTTGGTACTATTTCACTTTCCATTTTTCTGCAATTATTATTCTTGCTGCCATTGTTGCGTATAAGAATATTCTCTTATTTTCATTTGGAATTTGGTCTAATATGCTCTATAGAAAGGCTTCTGGTTTCTTTATAAAAGTTTGTTTAAATATTTTTTCAGCTCCTCATAAACAGTGTCCCAAAAACTCTTGATTTATTTTTTTTACATGTCCACCACATGTGAAATAGTGTCCTTTCTGCCTGGTTAGACCTCCAGCACATTTTAGTATATTTTGGATATTTTGCTAGATGTTATATACCACCTATAAAACATCTTTAAGAAACTTTCATTTAACGAGTAGCAAGCCATGAATCTCCATTCTTTAGCCTTTCCCATGCCGATAATTGAATAGTTTTGCCCACATCCATTGCCCAAATCCAAAGCTCTAACTTTTTGAGATCTTAGCCTATTTAACTTTTGTGATGCTATTTTTAGTTTGTTATGCATACTTATGTATCTTTCTATCTGCATATCATTATTTATAAAGGTTTCTGCCTGTAATCTGTTTTGACGAATGCTTAGTCTATAATTTCAGAAAAGGGAAGAACTATGTTAGAGGCTGACATTATTAGTGACTGGGATGGCAAATTGTGGACTAAGAGAAGAAAGGTAATGTGAATTCCTTTGATTGACACTATAATAAAACCAGCAAAAGAGTTAGGAGAAACTATTCAACATGAATAGCAGTAGATAGTGACAATGTTGATTGAAGTGTTAAACAATCACTTTCCCAACTGAAATTATGTTAACAAATTCCTGCACTAGGAACTTGAATTTGGGAGTCTATAGAAATCAGTCTATTTCCTGTCCATGTCACTCTTGCATACCACCCATGAGTCTGTTCTGCTTCCATATTAATCTGCAAATAATAAAAGTAATACCCATAAATATTTGCAGTTATAAGTACAAAACATGAATTTCTAAATACATTTCCTATCAAAATTTGGTGCATTTTTGTGGCAATAACTGTACCAGAACATTCAGGAAAGGTGAAAGCCAGTGGATAACTTGAGTTCTGATTAGTCTAGGAGATGCAGATCAGGTCAGTTCAAATCACTCAAGAACCCCCAAATCTACAAACAAGATAGAAAGGTGTTCCTTTCCTCAGAACTACAGAACTGGTAGTACATTTCCTTATTCCTTGCTCAGTCATCTTCAGCACATCCTTTTTATTATCCCTATTGTAAAAAAAAGGGAACAGAGCCTTAGGGTTCATCTATACTGTCATTGAATATGAAGAATAACCTCCATTCATTCTCCATATGGTGTTCTCCTCCAAATCACTGCCTTCCCACACTTTCTCTTCCCTCAGTCTTTTTTTATTATTTTTTTTATTAACTTTATTGCATCAATACAGAAGAAAAAGAAAAAACCATTAAAATAGAAACATTAACTAAAGAAAAATAAAATTTGAAAGTAACAGATTGAATTCTTCCTTAGGTAAAACCTCAAGATACATACAAATAATACAATCCAATATACCTAAATTAAAAATAATACAAAACCCACATAATAACATCCAATTCAATATTCAATATTCATATAAATCAATTTCTACTAACCTTTAGCAATACTTCTTTCTTCCATTCTTCTGTCCATTCTTGTCTATTTCTTTTATATATTATCTCCTCCTCCCTCATGGCTTCCACTTGTCATCATCCCAGGAAATCGATCTATCTCTTCTTTTTTTACTACCCTCAGTCTTGATTCTCTCATGTCCTCTCCTTTTCTGAGTATCCCTGGTATGAGATCCCAAAAAGTAACTTTTCCAAGATAATCCAGGAAGAATGAAAAACCAGATCTCACAGGTTGAGGTGCATTATCCTGCCCACATGGTCTCCTGGTCTTGGCATTGAACAGATAGGACTAGACTCTTCCAATCATATCTGGACGAAGAAGGGTAAAATAAATACAAGAACAAGAAAAGGAGAAAGAGAATGGAAAAGAAAAAGAGGTGATTAAGCAGAGCTGCAGAACTTAGTCCCAGAATTACCGTATTTTTTGCTTCATAAGACGCACTTTTTTCCTCCTAAAAGTAAGGGGAAATGTCTGTGCGTCTTATGGAGCGAATGCATGGTCCCTGGAGCCGAATTGCCTAGGGGCCAAAAGCAGATCATGCTCTTTTTTTTTACAAAGAGAGAAGGGGGTGTTGAAAGGAAGCCGCTGAACAGCTGTTCAGCAAGTGATGGGGAGAGAGATAAGGCTCCCTTTCCAGCCCCGCGCCCTTGCCCAGCCCTCCATTGTTGAATGCAGAGGGAGGCTGTTTGTTTCCCCAGCAACATGTGACTGGCTGATTAGATTATGTCTGGAAACTGTAGCTGTAGGACTAGAAGCTGCAAAACTGTGAGTTGAACCCCATAAAAACGGGGCTTTTCCTCTTTGAAAAAGAAGCTGCACCACTTTCAGCTGATCCTCAAAACAGGGCTTTCCCCCTTTCCTCCTCTAAAAACTAGGTGCGTCTTATGTTCAGGTGCGCCTTATGGAATGAAAAGTATGGTAACTTCCGATGCCTGCAAGTGAAAAAGCGACATGAAGGTGATTTTTGAGGTGGGAAATTATGGCAGGAAGGGGGGGAGTTTTAGTAACATCTCCCTTCCTACTCTTCCCCAAGCCTAACCCAAATTGTGTTGAGTTTTTAAAAACCACTTGGAAGAAAAAACCATTGAGATTTATTTATTTATTTATCTATCCATCCATCCATCCATCCATCCAGGTTTTTATTCTTTGAAGTTGCCTAGTGCCGTTATTATTATTATTATTATTATTATTATTATTATTACGCTGCCCACTCTTGGCAACTTCCAACAAATGTAAAATAATGAAACATCCATCTGATCCAATCTGATCCAATATAAAAAAGTCACAATAACTTTAAAATAGACAACTTATATAAAATAAAGCAGTATTCAATAATCCACCAGAATCCAATAGTAAACAGTAAAATTAAACACCGGCAAATAACAAACAATGTACACTTATCAATTACAATAAAGAATTACTAATCTATGATCAATAAAAAACACCAGCAAATCACAATGCATAAAACACCACAAAACATACAAAACCATGTAAAAGAATCAAATTGAGAAACAAGGACACAAAACTTATAAAATCGTTATTTTTAAAATACCCCTGAACTCCTCTCTTCCCAGCTGCTTCTGGTCTGGGAAAGGCTGGGGGGGGGCTGGGGGTGCAGGTGGAAAAGCCACTGCCTGACGAGGAACAGAAAGTCTCTCACCGCTCACAGTTCTTCTCATGGATCCGATCTCTCACTCCCCACATCCCACAAGCCATGCACTGTTTGAGACCCCCCCCCCCCTCACAAACACATCATTTCTTTTTCTTCAGTTAATTGTGCCCCTTCCTCGGAGTCATAAGAACACTGGGGTTGCCTTGATGGATCAAACCAAAGACCATCTGGTTCAAAACTCCCTTTGTAATAGCAGCCTGTCAGATGCCCCTTAGAAGGCTGTTAAGTACGACAAAGTGACGGCTGGCTATTGCTTTTTTGCCCTCCATATCTTGTTACCAAGGATACACTGCTTATGAATGTGGAGGTTCTCTTTAGCTACCGGGTTAATAGACCTTCCTTTCATAAATTTGCCTCGGCCAACATTTGTGAGCTAATTATGTGCTGTGTAAAGAAGCGCTTCCTTTTCTCTCTCCTGAACTTAGGGGTGACAATAAACTCCCCGTTATTACGCGAGTCAGAAGCCTTTCTTTCTCTCTGCTTTCCCTGCACATTTTGCATTCGCGGGTAAAAAGCTAGATTAACCTATCTGACACAACCCGGAATGTTAACAGCCGGCTTTTCCCTTTCATAACTCAGGATACAGCTCCGATCATTCACTGCCGGTAGGAAATACATACAGTTTGTGTCAAAGCATGCCCTAACCAGCTGAATCGGAAAAGAGCAGTTATTACGGCAAACTCTATATACATTATTTATCAAATGAAGTCTCTGCAGCAGGAATACAATTTATTTTCCCTCTACGATCCCCCACTATCTCACCCTCCCTCCCTCTGTTTTATGCTGCTGTTTCAACAGAAGATGAGAGAAACAATTTACAGCGTCTTTGTGGGAGGGGTACCGCTCCTGCGGTACTCGCAGGCAAGGTGACACTGCTGCCCAAAGGGGGCACACAGTCCTAGAGGGGACCTTTTTACCTGAGCTCCAAACCCCAGGAGGTAAGGCTGCAAGAGGAGCAGTGGCAAAGTTGCAGGTGAAAGTAAAGTCCTTTGGGGGGAAAGGGGAAGAGGGCAGCGGCCTCTGTTTCAAAACAGAGCAGGAGAAGCATTCTTTGCCATGCATGTCAAGTGAGCATACTGTACTTCGTTTTCATTACGTGAGCTCCTCAAAGAGGCCTAGAGAGCAAACCATGTACGGTAAGCGAGCAGCTTCCAGAGAAGCAGATATAGCTGGCAACCCAAGGTATATTTCCTTGCTATTTACTGCATCCAAGGACCATCATTTATAGAACTTCAGGCTTCATAATCTTATCAGGTTCCAGACAAAACTTACCACCATTTTCATGAACGTTTCAGGCAGCCCAGGGAAATATCTCTCCTTTGATTTGTCAGCACTGCTTTGGGAAACGTTTGCTCGTTTGTTTAAATTTCAGGTGAAACTCGGAAAATTAGAATATCGTGGAAAAGTCCATTTATGTAAGCAATTGTTTTCATTAGCTACTGGAGTTTAATATATGAGATAGACTCATGACGTGCAAAGCGAGATATGTCAAGCCTTTGTTTGTTATAATTGTGATGATTATGGCGTACAGCTGATGAGAACCCCAAAGTTGAAATTGTTAATTTGGGGTTCTCATCAGCTGTACGCCATAATCATCACAATTATAACAAATAAAGGCTCGACATATCTTGCTTTGCATGTCATGAGTCTATCTAATATATTAGTTTCACCTTTTAATTTGAATTACTGAAAGAAATTAACCTTTCCACAATATTCTAATTTTTCGAGTTTCACCTGTATCTCAATTTCCCTCAACGCTGCCGTCACAGAACCAGTTCACGTTGGTCAACATAATGTCGTCACATCCACTTACGGGAGGGATCCAGAAACAAGGAAAACGTATCCAAGATGGGGAGGGGGGGAAGGTGCCATAGAATCATAGAATTGTAGAGTTGGAAGGAACCCCAAGGATCATACAGTCCAACCTCCTGGAATACAGGAATCTCAATTAAATCTATGCTTTAAAACCTCCAAGGAAGGAGGGTCCACAACCTCCCCAGGGAGACCATTCCACTATTGAATAGCTCTTACTGTCAGAAAATTATTCCTGATTTTTAGTTAGAATGTCCTTTATTGTAACTTGAAGCCATTGGTTTGAGTCTTCCCCTCCAGAGCAAGGGAAAACAAACTTGTTCTCTCTTCCGTGTGACAGTCCTTGAGATATTTGAAGATGGCTATCATATCTCATATTATCATACTGACAAGCTGGAACGTGTCCAGAGGAGGGCAACCAAAATGGTCAAAGGCCTGGAAACGATGTCTTAGGAGGAACGGCTTAGGGAGCTGGGTATGTTTAGCCTGGAGAAGAGAAGGTTAAGGGGTGATCTGATAGCCATGTTCAAATATATCAAAGGATGTCATGTAGAGGATGGAGAAAGGTTGTTTTCTGCTGCTCCAGAGAAGCGGACACGGGGCAATGGATTCAAACTACAAGAAAGAAGATTCCACCTAAACATTAGGAAGAACTTCCTGACAGTGAGAGCTGTTGGACAGTGGAATTTGCTACCAAGGAGTGTGGTGGAGTCTCCTTCTTTGGAGGTCTTTAAGCGGAGGCTTGACAGCCATCTGTCAGGAATGCTTTGATGGTGTTTCCTGCTTGGCAGGGGGTTGGACTGGATGGCCCTTGTGGTCTCTTCCAACTCTAGGATTCTATGATCTCCTCAGTCCCCTCTTTTCCAGGCTAAACATACCCAGCTCCTTCAACCGTTCCTCATAAGGCTTGGTTTCCAGACCCTTGGTCATCTTGGTCGCCCCCTTCTCTGCACACATTCCAGCTTGTCAACATCCTTCCTAAATTGTGGTGCCCAGTCGCTCAGGACAAGCGTTGGCTCATCCTCCTCCATGAGCTTGGCATGAGTGCCCCTGGTGGGGGAAATAAGGACACCCAGGGATCAAATCAGAAGCTCGGATGGCTTTTGTAATTCTAGGACTGTCCCTGGAAAATCAGGACATTTGGAGGCTATGTCCTTCATTCACCTGGTGAATGCGAGAAGGAAAAAAAGGTGTGGATAGCTTAACGAAGGGGAGGATTTTCAAACATGTATCAAGTAACTACACCCACCCTGTTGGAAGGCAGGATCTAGAATCAATCTAGATTGAAAGCAACATGTTCAGGACAAGCACGAACAATTCCAGATTGAGAAAAATGACGTTTTTATGCTGCAAACGGGTTAGTGTGTATGCAGCCAATTTGTCTGCATTTCAGATCAGATTGCAGGGTGTCATGGGTGGGACGGAGAGAAGAAGAGTGGTGAAAAAATAGTTGTGACCGTTTTGCCTTGGTGTCAGTGGAGGAAAGAAATGCAGGAAATGCTCTTCAAAAAAAAAAGTCTTCTTTTTTGGTTTTGTTTTAATTTTGAATGAACATACGAAGCTGCTAGATATTTGGACCATTCATGCATCTAGCCTAGTATTGTCTCAGGTTTAGCTGTTTTAACTTGTCAAGCCATGCTGCCTGAAATCCTTCAACTGACGTTGCCAGGGTCAAAATATCAAAGAACTGTAGAGTTGGAAGGGACCCTGAGGATCATTTAGTCCAACCCCCTGCAATGCAGGAATATGCAGCTGTCCTATATGGGGATTGAACCTGCAACCTTGGCGTTATCAGCACCACGCTCTAACCAGCTGAGCTATCCAGTGACAGGGACCTTCTTAATGCAAACCCTGTGCTTTGCCACTCAGCTCTGGCCCATCTAGTCCAGCCTCTCCCAAGGGCGTTGATGGAAGTTATGTTTCAAAGCACCTGGAGGGCCACAGGTTGTGGGAGGCTAGGCAAGCCCAATGGTGGCTGCTGTCCAGGACCTAGGCAGGGGTCTTTCCTTGACCTGCTGCCGAGATCCTATGTGGATAATGATGCTGGGAATCACATCTCTACACAGATAGCAAGTGCTCTGTCATTCAGTCCTATTCCCTACCCATTCCTTGCTGAATCCCCCCATCTCCCCTCCCCTCTCAGAGACACCGAACTAGGTCCCCAAGGGGCATACTATATACAAACGCCCAACACAATGTGAAAAAGTCCCTTATTTTGTAAATCACTTTCTGCAAACCATTCACTCTTTCTGCTTCGAGCCTCTGTGGGGTTTTGACGGCATCCGTGACTTGTCCGTCCCCAGTGAGATTTCTAATTTGGCCCTTCCCATTCGCATTGGCTCCAGAGTGACACATAATTTAAGACCCGTCTTCACTCCATTTGGATTTTCCCCTCTGGCCACGTTACACTCGTCACAGTAATGAGCCTTGGTGTTGCCAATATTTCCAGTACGTTTTGTACATTGTTGTAAATTTAAAACAAAAAACAAAAACACAAAGCGGAGATGTGCCGTTAGATTTGAGCTGACGCAGCATGTGTTCTGCATATGGATAATAGATGATAGTGTTTTGATGGAGCCTGGAAAGAGGCACTGCGAGCTGTGTAATTTGCCTCTGACAGGAAGCACACTGTCTGGGTTAAGTGGAAAGGCCCTGCGGAGGTCTAAGATGCCTAAAAATGTCTAATGAAACATGACAACCATGTATTAGATACGTGGGCATAAGGCCACGCTGCTTTTACCTGTGTCGAATAATAAGAGAGTAAGGAAATACAAGTGTTTCTAAGCTTAGCCCTCGGCAGTGGCACCCGATCCCCACAATAATCATCATCATCATCATGCCCATATGTTGACTGTTTGGTGGTCACTGTTTGGTGCTGGGCTTGGTCCTCTTGAATCAGGTTGTTGGCCCTTAGGAAAAATAAAAAATAAAAGCAGCTTTTAAACATCCCAAGCCGGAATTAAGATTGCCAGAAGAAATATCGACAACCTCAGATATGCTGATGACACAACCGTGATGGCAGAAAGTGAGGAGGAATTAAAGAACCTTTTAATGAGGGTGAAAGAGGAGAGCGCAAAATATGGTCTGAAGCTCAACATCAAAAAAACTAAGAACATGGCCACTGGTCCCATCACCTCCTGGCAAATAGAAGAGGAAGAAATGGAGGCAGTGAGAGATTTTACTTTCTTGGGCTCCATGATCACTGCAGATGGTGACAGCAGTCACGAAATTAAAATACGCCTGCTTCTTGGGAGGAAAGCAATGACAAACCTAGACAGCATCTTAAAAGGCAGAGACATCACCTTGCCGACAAAGGTCTGTATAGAGAGCTGGACCATAAAGAAGACTGATCGCTGAAGAATTGATGCTTTTGAATTATGGTGCTGGAGGAGACTCTTGAGAGTCCCGTGGACTGCAAAAAGATCAAACTTATCCATCCTTAAAGAAATCAGCCCTGAGTGCTCACTGGAAGGACAGATCCTGAAGTTGAGGCTCCAGTACTTTGGCCACCTCATGAGAAGAGAAGACTCCCTAGAAAAGACCCTGATGTTGGGAAAGATGGAGGGCACAAGGAGAAGGGGACGGCAGAGGATGAGATGGTTGGACAGTGTTCTCGAAGCGACTAGCATGAGTTTGGCCAAACTGCGGGAGGCAGTGGAGGATAAGCGTGCCTGGTGTGCTCTGGTCCATGGGCGTACCCAGGGGGGCATCTGCCCCCCCGAAGCAATAAATAAATAAATGGTTATCAGCAGCCTAAAAGGGAAAAAAAAGCTCTCCTCCTGAAAAAAAGCTCAACAACTGGTCTTTCTCCCCCTTCCAAAATCTCAATAACAATTGAGCTCTTGCCCTCTTGCCGAGGCACAGTTGGCCACTGTGTGTGTGTGTGTGTGTGTGTGTGTGTGTGTGTGTGTGTGTTGCGCCGGCTGTTTCCCCCTCCCTCCTGCCAACAAAGAGCTGGCGTGCCTATCAGAGACCGGATCCTAGCCTGCACCCTGCTTGGTCAAATGGGGATGCAGGCTGAGACTTGGGCAGTGTCAGGGGGCGAATCCGAGGGCTGACCATGGTCTTAGCCTGGGTTCTCATCCTTCCTCGTCTGCCTGCTTTTTGTATCCACGCTACATCGTGCTGGCAAGAGAGGAACAGTTTCTGAATTTGCCGGGATTCATCGTTGCAAGGGAGCTTGGGAAACTGAGTTCCCTTGCATAGTGAGTAGTTCCTTTGCGAGGACTGAGGATCCTGGGAAACTGAGTTTTTCAGCCATTTGGGGCTTTCTGTGCGGGGGGGGGGGGAGTTTTTCTGTTTTTTGAAGCTGTTTTTGTTTTTGAACCTGAACGACTATGGCTTGCCCTCCCCCCAGTTTTGATCCTGGGTACGCCCCTGCTCTGGTCCATGGGGTCACGAAGAGTCGGACACAACTGAACAACAAGAAACTGACCCCAGCTGGTGGTGCATCGAGTTTGGGTTAAAATATTCCTAAGGGGATTTTATGAGAGTGTTTATGACTCTCCAAACGGAAAAGGGGGAAGGCATGTAAGGGGGGGGGGGCGTGAGAGCAATTCAAAGAGGCCAAAGTACCATGTGGTGAAATGTACATGCCCACAACACTCTTCATAGTGGCTTATATGCTAACGCTAGAATCCCCCAAGCCAAGATGCGCAAGCTGGAAAGACTGGTCTCAGAGGAGGGAATAGAGATAGTGAGCAGGGACAATGAAAGACACTCTGGACTCCAATGAGACGAAAGAGATGCAACAAGAGATCCAAATGAGGCAGACTCCTCCAAAGAATTGCTCTAGGTGACAATAACAGGCCGCAAGAGACACACTATCCCTTCCTTGACCAAAATGACCAGGGTGATCTTGAGATGGAGAAGGAAACTAAGGAGACATCAAAAGGAACTGTCCAGAGATGAAGCCATTCTGAACATAAGTGGCACCCAAGGACCTCGTGCAAGATCTAAGTGACTGGGAATAGCTGCCACAGGGCCATCAAGTCCAACACTTATGGAAGTGGAGAGCGGCCGAGATAGCGCAGCACTGTCGCATTTGACTTCAGAAGAGTAAACGTCCCCAAAACAAGGGGATTGGTAAAACGGGAGCTGGAAGGGGAAGTCAAGTATTCTCTCCAGAATACTTGGAGCTATTGAAAACCACAATAATAGAAGCTCAGCACAATAATAGAAGCAGGCACCTTCTGTTTCAACTTTTAAGTAACCGCTGAAAACTTTTTCTCTTCCATCAGGCTTTTGCAGGCAATTAAGAATAAACCTTTCCATAATAGTAAGCTTTTCATTTCATATGTTTGCATATAATTGTTGTAAACCTCTCTGGTATTTTTTTCAACCATTAGTGGTGTATTTTCATAGTGGTTTAACAAACAATCCCTCTTTGCAAGGAACTCGTGGAACTGTAGGTCTCTGGGGGGAACTGTAGGTCTATGAGACAGCTTTCAACGTATCGTGCTGGTGGTGCCTTTGTTTTGAAGGATGCAGTGGCAAGCATGGCAAACAAGGGCTCTGTGGTGGGTGGGGAATCTCCCTCAGATCATTCCTCAGCCCCTCCAATAGTCACTAGGTACAGTGGCGTAGCAAGGGAGGCACATAGAGGGCGGGGTGCTCCGGGTTCCAGGGGAGGGGGTGACACTCTCCGGCCCCTCCCGCCACTCTCCGCCGCCCGGCACCCCGTCCGTGCTGCTCCACGGATGGCCGGGGCAGCCCCATGAGCCACCGCTAGCCCGGCGGCTCCCCCGGTCGCCACGGGATCAGCAGCGCCGGGTGGGATGCACTGCGCATGCCCGGGAGTTCCAGGCATGCGCAGTGCATCCGAGTCGGCGCCACTGCTCCCGTGGTGACCAAGTGAACCGCCAAGCGAGCGGCGGCTCATGGGGCTGCCCCGTCCGTAAATGTGCTGGCCCCAGGGGTTTGTCCGTGAAGCGAGGTCCAAGTCCAGTCCTGGGTCTAGGGGTCCAAAGGAGGTCAGTCCGGCGGGGAGCGAGGCAGGGAGCAGGTCAAGGTCCAAGGCAGGTGCAGGCACGAGGTTGCAGGTCGAGCATACGTTTGCAGCTACGTTGCTCACGCAACTTGGGCTGGGTCTGGCTGGCTTTTATCTGGCCCTATGCTTAGGGCGGCCCCGATCCTCTGGAGGCGAGCACTCCTCCTGTAGGCACTTAGCTCTCTTTGCCTCTGTCTGGAGCCTCTGCAGCTCAGGAGAGGCTGGTGGGTTACTGGACCCAGGGGCCGCCTCAGCTTCCTCTGAAGAGGCTGGGAGTGGAGCACCTGCAGGCAATGGGTCCTCCCTCCCATCAGGAGCCAGAGCAGACTCTGCTGATGCCTGCTCCTGGGGATCCAGCACAGGTGGGGATCCTTCAGGCTCAAGCCCTGGCCCCGGCACAGCTGGTTCTGGAGGCGGGGAATCCTGTGCAGGCTGGGATCCCTCAGGTTCAGCATCTGAGTCTGACTCCCAGGCCATCACAGTAAAGCAGCACGGCCGGGGCAGCCCACAAGCTGCTGGCCGCCCGGTTGCCGCAGGAGCAGCGGCACCGACTCGGATGCACTGCGCATCCCCCACTGCCTAGGTATGCACTGACCCTCCTCCATGCTGACTGTTGTTTTAAACAGTTCCATGTCCCCAACGCTGTACATGCCAAATGCATAAATCTCTTTGCTTCGTGGGTAAACAGCATCCACATGGGTGAACCTTAAAAAACAGAAAACTGAGGAAACTGAATAAGAGTTACTGAACGTTTCTATATAGACCTGTTGAGAGTTCAAATGAGGATGAGCAGGTGTTCCCCATTCTCTTTCATTATCGTTTTGTGGGTTGCTTTTGCCTTCTGGTTTAACTCCCAGCCTTCTGTTTGAAGTGTTTGGAAAAAGCCCTCCAGAGTTCCCAGCCATTTGTACAGTAGCTACCTGGTAATTGCATGTGTTTGTGCCTTAATAGGCCATGCATTACACGCTGCCATTAATTGCCATGTGCGCACTGTCTCCGGGTGAAAATTAAGTGTAAAATGGTATTTGTTTTTGTATTTACATTTGATCCTGCTATGCAATTAAGTCATCAAAAAACAGTCTCCTAATTAAGGAGGATTTACAGGCTGTTTGTGCCCTGTGACTTTATGTAATAAACATTAATTGTTCTTCTATGACTTCACAATATTATCAAGTAAAGCAGACCTGGTTTGATCTAAAAATGCAGGAGATCAGATATGCCAGATCTATTGTGCTTCAGCTTACAGAGGTGCTTCCCACGTAAAATTGATACTGAGGGTCCATACCCTCCAACATTTATCTGATGAAAATAGGGGTGTCCTGTTCAACAACAACAACAACTCTGCCCATCTGACTGGGTTGCCCCAGCCACTTTGGGCTGCTTCCAACATACATAAAAAACATAATAAAACATTGAGAATTAAAATACAGGGCTGCCTTCAGATGTCTTCTTGAGGTTGTATAGTTACTTATCTCCTTGGTTCGGGGGTTGCATACCTCTATACCCTCCAACATTTCCCCAATGAAAATAGAATAATAGAATCTTAGAGTTGGAAGGGACCCCAAGGGTCATCTAGTCCAACCCACTGCAATGCAGGAATTTCAGCTAAAACATCCATGACAGATGGCCATCCAACCTCTGTTTAAAAACCTCCAAGGAAGGAGAGTCCACCAACTCTCGTGGAAGTCTGTTCCACTGCCCAACAGCTCTTAGTGTCATAAAGTTTTTTCTGAATGTTTAGTTGGAATCTCCTTTCTTGCAACGTGAAGCCATTGGTTCAAGTCCTACCTTCCATAGCAGGAGGAAACAAGCTTGTTCCCTCTTCCATGTAACAGCCCTTGAGATGTTTGAAGATGGCTCTCAGTTTCCTCTTTTCCAGGCTAAACATACCCAGCTCCTTCAAGCGCTTCTCATAAGGCTTCGTTTCCAGACCCTTGATCATCTTGGTTGCCCTCCTCTGCACACGTTCCAACTTGTCAACATCCTTCTTAAACTGTGGTGCCCAGAATTGGATACAGTATTCTAAGTGTGGTCTGACCGAGGCATATTAGAGTGGTACTATTACTTCCCTTGATCTGGACACTAGACTTCTGTTAATGCAGCCCAGAATAGCTTTAGCTTTTTTTCTGCTGCATCACACTGTTGACTCATGTTAAGCTTGTGATCCACCAAGACCCCTAGATCCTTTTCACAGGTGTCTCCCATCCTATATTTGTGCACCTGGTTCTTCCTGTAAGCTTCTGCCTAAGTGCAGAAGCTTACATTTGTCCCATATTGAAATTCATTTTGTTAGCTTATGCCCAGCTTTCCAATCTGTTAAGGTCATTTTGAATTCTGATTCTGTCTTCTGTGGCATTAGTCACCCCTCCCAGTTTAGTGTCATCTGCAAAATTGATGAGCACCCCCTCAATTCCTTCATCCAAGTTGTTTATGAAGATGTCAAACAACAACTGGCCCAGGACAGAACCCTGTGGCACCCAACTTGTCACTTTTTTCCAGGATGACAAGGAACTGTTAATGAGTACTCCTTGAGTTCAGTCAGTCAACCAGCCACAAATCCACCTAACAGTTACCTCATTCAACCCGCGTTTTACTAGCTTTCTCACATAGAATCACAGAATCCTAGAGTTGGAAGAGACCACCAGGGCCATCCAGTCCAACCCCCTGCCAAGCAGGAAACACCATCAAAGCATTCCTGACAGATGGCTGTCAAGCCTCCGCTTAAAGACCTCCAAAGAAGGAGACTCCACCACACTCCTTGGCAGCAAATTCCACTGTCCAACAGCTCTTACTGTCAGGAAGTTCTTCCTAAAGTTTAGGTGGAATCTTCTTTTTTGCAGTTTGAATCCATTGCCCCGTGTTCGCTTCTCTAGAGCAGCAGAAAACAACCTTTCACCCTCCTCTATATGACATCCTTTTATATACTTGAACATGGTTATCATATCACCCCTTAACCTTCTCTTCTCCAGGCTAAACATACCCAGCTCCCTAAGCCGTTCCTCATAAGGCAACGTTTCCAGGCCTTTGACCATTTTGGTTGCCCTCCTCTGGACACGTTCCAGCTTGTCAGTATCCTTCTTGAACTGTGGTGCCCAGAACTGGACACAGTATTCCCGGTGAGGTCTGACCAGAGCGGAATACAGTGGTACTATTACTTCCCTTGATCTAGACGCTATACTCCTATTGATGCAGCCCAGAATTGTGTTGGCTTTTTTAGCTGCTGCATCACACTGTTGACTCAAGAATATCATGGGGGACTTTGTCAAAAGCCTTTCTGAAATCAAGATACACTATGTCCGCAGCATTTCCCTGATTCACTAAGTTTGCAATTCCATTTTTTTAAAAAAAGAAATCAGATTGGTCTGGCATGACTTTTTTTGAGAAACCCATGCTGGGTTTTAGTAATCACAGCATCCTTTTCTAAAACCTCACAGACCAACTGTTGAACTATCTGTTCTAGGACCTTCCCTGATATCGATATCAAGCTCACCGGTCGGTAGTTACCTGGGTCTTCCTTTCCCCCCTTTTTGAAGCTGCGGACAACATTTACCCATCTCCAATCTATAGGGACCTCACCTGTTCTCCAAGAATTCTCAAAGATAATAGACAGAGGCTCTGAAATTACATCTGCAAGCTCCTTTAGTACCCTTGGTTGCAGCTTATCAGGCCCTGGAAATTTGAATCCATTTAAAGTAGTTGGGTGTTCCCTTTCTACCCCTTTTCCTTTCATGGGCTGCAGCTGCCTCCTTATGTCACTTACTCTGTTATCACCAGGTTGGGTATCGCTCTCCTTTTTGGTGAAGACAGAGGCAAAGTAGGTGTTGAGTAGTTCTGCCTTTTCTCTGTCACCCAATAGTATTTTCTCTGTCACCCAATAGTATTTCTTCATGTTGCCCACGCAGAGGACCTTACCACTTGCTTGTTATTCCTCTTACTTCAGCCACATCAAAAGAAACCTTTTAAAAATTATTTTTAATCTCTCTTGTAAGCCTGAGTTCATTCTGAGCTTTAGCCAGTCTGACTTCCCCCCTGTAACTGTTGGCTACTCGTGTATACTCCTCCGTTGTGATTTCCCCTTTCTTCCATTTCCTATACATGCCCGTTAATTCTCAGATCATCTGCAGCCACACCAGTTTCCTTAGATGCCTCCCACTTTTCTTTCTTGTTGGTATTGCCTGCCTTTGGACCTGGAATTTCCTTTGAGAAACTCCCATTGAACTCCTTTCTCACTGAGTATTTCTGACCACAGGATCACACCCAGTAGCTCCTTCAGCTTTCCGAAATTGGCCTTCTTAAAGTCCAGTTTCCCCTTGCCTCTGTATCCTGAAACCCAGGAGAACATGGTCACTTCCTTCCAAGTTTCTGAGCACTTCCACTTCTTCAATCAATTCCTCCCTGTTGGTGAGGACCAGATTCAAGATAGATGATCCCCTTGTTGGTTCTTCCACCTTCTGGGAAGTTAAATTGTCAGTGAGGCAATGGAGGAATTTGTCACACCTTACACTCTTGGCATAGTTTTGAGTCCAAACAGATATCAGCAAAGTTGGAGCTCCCCATGATTATTATTTCTCTCCTTCTTGAATGTTTGAATAGGGACGTCCTAAGGAATAGAAGGGGAAATAGAAGGGGAAGAAATGGAGGCAGTGAGAGATTTCACTTTCTTGGGTTCCATGATCACTGCAGATGGTGACAGCAGTCACGAAATAAGAAGACGCCTGCTTCTTGGGAGAAAAGCAATGACAAACCTAGACAGCATCTTAAAAAGCAAAGACATCACCTTGCCGACAAAGGTCCGTATAGTTAAAGCTATGGTTTTCCCAGTAGTAATGCACGGAAGTGAGAGCTGGACCAATCAAGAAGGCTGATCGACGAAGAATTGATGCTTTTTAATTATGGTGCTGGAGGAGACTCTTGAGAGTCCCATGGACTGCAAGAAGATCAAACCTATCCATGCTTAAAGAAATCAGCCCTGAGTGCTCACTGGAAGGACAGATCCTGAAGTTGAGGCTCCAGTACTTTGGCCACCTCATGAGAGGAGAAGACTCCCTGGAAAAGACCCTGATGTTGGGAAAGATGGAGGGCACAAGGAGAAGGGGACAACAGAGGATGAGATGGTTGGACAGTGTTCTCGAAGCTACTAACATGAGTTTGGCCAAACTGCGGGAGGCAGTGAAGGATAGGCGTGCCTGGCGTGCTCTGGTCCATGGGGTCACAAAGAGTCGGACACGACTGAACGACTGAACAACAACAAAGGAAAAGTGGGACATTCCGGAATCAAATCAGAAACCAGGATGGCTTCTGTAAATCTGGGGCTGTCCCTGGAAAATAGGGACACTTGGCGGGCCTGTGTTTCTAGGGCATGGTCTGAAATTTCCTTAATATTATACGAAGCTGTGAATTTAATAGTTTCTTTCCATAATTTGCCCCATTGCTCAAAATAAATTACTGAATTGACATCTTTTGACCATTTTATCATTACTTCCTTCACTCCCTCATCCATCAAATCCCAATCCAAAAGTAAGTTATAAGCTCTTGATAATAACTTCTTACTACTTTGAATCACTTCTCTTTCAAATTTAGAGTTCTCTTTCAGGAAACCTTTTTTTATCAGCATTAAACATGCTTACAAGCTGCATGTACTGCCATCTGTCAATCTCAAATCTTCTTATTTCCTCTGGAAAACAGGGACACTTGAAGGGCCTGTGTTTCTAGGGCAGGGTCTGCAACCTGGCGCCCTGCAGATGTTCTTGGACACCCCCTCCCACCATTCCTGACCATTGGGATCCAACAACATTTGGAAGGCACCACATTGGCTACCCAATCATGAAGGCTAGAAAATTGGGATGGTAGTGTGTGTTTTTTTAGGGAAAAACACCCCTTCAGTTGTAAGAATTCTGTAAGAGATGGTAGATCCTTGCTGAAGGGCCTGTTTTGTGGCGGGAACATGAATACAGCCATTCAAATTCCTAGAGACTATGATTCCAGCACAAGCAAAAGTATAACAATGTTAGTTAGAAACATTAGGGAACACTGAGAAGTGACTTACACGCCCATTTTGGCTTGTCTTTGTCTCTACATCACTGCACTGGCTCTTGGGCTGAAACTTGAGTCATAGAATCATAGAGTTGGGAGGGAACCTGAGGATCATCTAGTCCAACCCCCTGCAATGCAGGAATATGCAGCTATCGCACCTGAAACCTTGGCATTATCAGCACCACAGTGAGAGATATCTGAGGGCCAGCAATGTGTTGCAGTCAAAGCGCTGTCTTCTGCGGTCTCGAGGCTGGTACAAGTTTGTGTCCCACCCCACCCCCCACTCTCTTTTGGTTTAATGCTTATTTATTATAATTCCATAACCTGTGCTTCCATGGGGAATCAGTGTTCAGATTCACACCTGGTGTCAGCAATGCTGAATCATCCCTCCCATCTTTGTGATTCTGATTGCGCGGCCAGGCGGAGTCCCCCGAACCCCGGGGCAGCCCCTGAGGGAAATAACAACGCGTGACAACGTTCAATGGGATTAAATTGGCCACAACTTTATTAATATTCAGGTGTAGGGAGACCTTGGCTCAGGCATTGGGCGTTTATCCTTCCCAGGCCCCCAGGGTTATCCAGCATGAGTGGGGAGTGGGCTAGCTCTGGAGAACATGTGTTCAAGCAGATAGCCTGCCCCCCCCATATTCGCCGCCGCTGGAGGGGGAGGGCAGTGACGACCCTGGGCGTATGGTCAAGGCCTCCCCCTGAGACCCCTTTAACGGGAACCCTGTTATTGCCACTGCAATGGGGGCGACGCCCCCCCAATCTTGCAGATGACTAAAGGATTCCGTCCAAGGCCTGCAACCGTCAAAGTTGTGACGAATTGCTAAGGGAAAGGCAAAACCTGCCAATGCAGGGAAATTCCTTTCCGGCCCTTCAACAGCGACCTTGTCATAGCAGCACCTGCGTGCCTGTGTGGCTGTGGAGAAAAGGTGGTTAAACCTGCAAAATAAGCGTCAATTGAGGGAGTGGAGGGTGGGGAAGCTCTGAATCCAACGGCCGCTTCCCAGGTATGACTCAAGCTCTATTGTGTGTACTGAATAATCCCGCCTTCTACCTGGCCAATCCCCCTGGCAACACCTCCCCAGCCGGGATTGGGCGGCTGCTAGAGTAGGTGGAGTCCACAGGTATCCCAACCTGGGGAAGGTGATGCCAGGACCAACTGCCGGGAGCTGCCACCGTGATCCAATGGGGCTACTCGCGACCGCGCAAAAGGCGCACCCCATTTGATGTGGGGGGAACGCTCATTGTAGCATGTCCTCCAGTACAAAGGTCTTTCCAGTGTCACTTTCCAGCCTTGAACTTCCTTTCTGTTTCTTCTGCATTTCAACTAGGGGAGGGTTCATGGCGAAGAGGTGGGGGGAAGTCAAGGTGTGGGTGCAAAAAGAGAAAAGGAGATACTGTGGAGATGCAGGCAATGGTGTAGACCACAGGGGTTTTATTTTGCCAGTGATCTTTTTTGCTTTCTCCTGTTGTGTTGTGTTGTTTTGGTTGCTCTTGCTTTCATTTATTGCTCTTTTTAATTATGGTCTTATCTGGCATTTTTAATATTTCCTCTGCATATTATTAATATTGTTAGCTGCCTTGGGTACCTGATGCACAAAACCGCTTGATAGATTGGGTAAACAAGATTAATTCATGGGTGTTCATATTTCTCCCTCCCTCTTCCTCCTCTCTGTTTTTCTGCTCATTTGATTTTCCTCTTCTGTTGTGCATCTGGCGGTGTCAATAGACACCAGCAGTGCTTTTTTCTAGGGGGGACACAGGGGTACGCATACTCCTAAACATTTGTGAATCTTTGTACTTTTGTCCATTTAGTTTATTTATTTTTTCCCGATTTGAACTATAAAATGGTGATTTTCTTGAGTCAAAATGAGAGTACCCCTAAACACTTTTTTAGGAAAAAATGAGAAAAAGCACCGGGCACCCGGGTACATAGCTGGATGCATAAAAAATGGATGGGGGGGAATCTAGAGTCTTCAATAGAGAAGGACTTCTTTAAACAGAAGTTTGAAAGTGTAAGGGTAAAGTTAGGAAAATAAATTGGGAAGGAAAAACGTTTATATGAAACTTTCAATTCAATTGGCGGCTGAGAGGGTGCCAAGGAAGAAGTTTCCCCTCCCCACTTTCTTAAGCCCACCTGAAGTTCAGTGGCAGTGATCAGAAGGCATGCAGAGGAATAACAAAGGTTTGCTTGTCTCTATTATTACATGCGGGAACGCAGGTGGCGCTGTGGGTTAAACCACTGAGCCTAGGGCTTGCCGATCGGAAGGTCGGCGGTTCGAATCCCTGCCACAGGGTGAGCTCCCGTTGCTCAGTCCCAGCTCCTGCCCACCTAGCAGTTCGAAAGCACATCAAAGTGCAAGTAGATAAATAGGTACCGCTCCGGCGGGAAGGTCAACGGCATTTCCGTGCGCTGCTCCGCTTCACCAGAAGCAGCTTTGTCATGCTGGCCACATGACCCGGAAGCTGTAAGCCGGCTCCGTCGGCCAATAAAGCAAGATGAGCACTGCAACCCCAGAGTTGGACACAACTGGACCTAATGGTCAGGGGTCCCTTTACCCTTTACCTATTATTACATGCACACAAGCAAATGATTGGTTCTACTCAGGACCACAGCAGGAAAGAAAAGTGTTTAAGCCCCCATGGTCTGTTCTCATGTTCTAAATTGTGAGCTGTTGCGATTAGCATTTAATTAAAAGGGGGGTGGGATTCCTGCAAGTTTAATGCAAAGCTGCATTTAATGCCATGTGTAGTTTGGACCCAAGTACACTAGGACGGAAATGAGAGTTACCTCTTTTTCCCTGACACAGGCCTGTCCCTTTCCTCTCCAGCTACCTTCTCCGTTGGGAAGGTAACCAAGGAGGAAGGAACAGGCAAATAATTCAGACGCGTTTTGTGACAAGGATGCTCCCAATGCCAAACCTTTGCTTTCCCTTGGTCTGGCTGGGTTTTCTAAATGTACATCCCTCCCCGACCCCAGTCACACATCCAGTTTGACCAAGCAACAGAAGGCCAAATAAAATGCATATATACGCTAAATCACCTATTCCCATTTGGTGTAAGAGACCATAACAGCCTGCCAATTAATTTATATTACA
The DNA here is from genome assembly GCF_009819535.1 of Lacerta agilis. Lineage (NCBI taxonomy): Eukaryota > Metazoa > Chordata > Lepidosauria > Squamata > Lacertidae > Lacerta > Lacerta agilis. Next base: position 3,563,378 of record NC_046317.1, on the reverse strand, counting down.
CCATCTGCAAATATGCATAAATGATAGCAGCGAAGCCATTTATTTTAGGGGCTGCTAAAATGCTGGTATGAATGTGGATAATGCCCATCAAATGTTCATACCCTGACTTGAAGGCTATTTATACATGGAAATGTGGAAACAATCCACAAAGGAGCAAGCCAACAAATCCATTTTGAATATTGGGTGGAAGTCAAATATCCAGGAGCTGAGCTCTCTTACCTGTTATAGCACAAAATGAAATTATATCATCCAGAACCTTAGTTATTAAGCCACCGACTTCTTTCCTGTGGGAATGCATGGGCCCTTATTGAAGCGTGCTGTGAAAATTCAATAAAACCAAGGAGAATATATGATGAAAGTAACATAATGCACAGCTACCGTCACAACAGCAAGCATGAATTATTAAGCCAATGGGATTTACAATCAGTCAAGGAAAGGAGAGCTTTCAGGCTCCATATATAGAGATTCTAATCAGCAGTCTTTTACCCTTGAATTTGCAGCTAGTCAACTGAGATCAAAATTGCCAAGAGCAGATCTCAGGTGCTATGCTACACATTCCAAAATTGTCAGGATATGCTTTCCAGTAATGGTCAAGGCTCATGGTAAATAAGTTGGACAAAGCTTGAGCTCTGCTTAGAAATGGGATAATAACTCCCACTGCCCAACCACAGTTAAAATGGGGACACTGGGTTAATTACGCCGACATCTACTGATTACCTGGAAATTCATATCCATCTCTCACATGGATTGAAGGCAGCCTGATCTGCCTTGGGAAGAATGTGATTGATGGGGCAAGACATGTAAGATTGGCAGGGCTGGCTGTGCAAGACACCTTGCTGCCTAAAGCAAAGGACAAATTGGCACCTCGCCCCTCATTCCATAAACAGAAACAGACTGGACTCGGAGTTGAATCATACGTCAATCATTGCAACAATATAGAATCCTCCAGTGCACCTGAGCCAGCAGGGTAGCTCAGGGGGTGTATGGCAGGCTGTGTGGCGGGCAGCTCTGATCTCCAGCAGGGAGAAATAGCCAGGGCACTCAGCAGCCCTGTGGGAGGGGTAGAGCCGCGTCTGTTGCCTGAGGCAATTGCCCCACTCTATCTAATGGTAGGGCCAGCCCCGAGTCATAGCATGCAATATATACGTACTTGCATCTCCCCATAAACCACCAAGAGCAAGGAGCATCGGTGAGAAACCTGTAGTCCTCCAAAACCTGTAGTACTACACTTGGGCAAAATAAAAATTAAAAAAAATGAAAGGCACAAATACATGATGGGTGACACCTGGCTTGACAGCAGTACATGTGAAAAGGATCTAGGAGTCTTGGTAGACCACAAACTTGACATGAGTCAACAGTGTGATGAAGCGGCTAAAAAAGCCAATGCAATTCTGGGCTGCATCAATAGGAGTATAGCATCTAGATCAAGGGAAGTAATAGTACCACTGTATTCCACTCTGGTCAGACCTCACGTGGAATACTGTGTCCAGTTCTGGGCACCACAGTTCAAGAAGGATACTGACAAGCTGGAGCGTGTCCAGAGGAGGGCAACCAAAATGGTCAAAGGCCTGGAAACGATGTCTTAGGAGGAACGGCTTAGAGAGCTGGGTATGTTTAGCCTGGAGAAGAGAAGGTTAAGGGGTGATATGATAGCCATGTTCAAATATATAAAAGGATGTCATACAGAGGAGGGAGAAAGGTTGTTTTCTGCTGCTCCAGAGAAGCGGACACGGGGCAATGGATTCAAACTACAAGAAAGAAGATTCCACCTAAACATTAGGGAGAACTTCCTGACAGTAAGAGCTGTTCGACAGTGGAATTTGCTGCCAAGGAGTATGGTGGAATCTCCTTCTTTGGAGGTCTTTAAGCGGAGGCTTGACAGCCATCTGTCAGGAATGCTTTGATGGTGTTTCCTGCTTGGCAGGGGGTTGGACTGGATGGCCCTTGTGGTCTCTTCCAACTCTAGGATTCTATCTATGATTCTAAATGCTGCTGGACTACTTATCCCATTATCCCTGAGCACTGGCATAATGGAAGAGGCTCATGGGAGTTGTCGTCCAATAACTTCCAGAGGACCACAAGTTCTTCCTCCCTTGCCTAGAAGCTTCAAGGAAGGCCCTGGTATTTTTCCAGTCCCGTTTCTGATCTGCCAGGTTTAACAGGTTGTCCAAAATTGAACTGAAATAGGGATGCCAGCCAGCCATTTTCAAAGTCAACTAGCGAATCAGTGAAAAGAGGGGGGGGGAAGAGTGTTCTTCTTTGCTGGGATACCAGCTTTTTAATTCAAAAACTCTTGGACCTGGGCAGGGCCAGAGGGCGAGGCCACAGAGGGAGACAAACACTACAAATACCCCTAGCACAATTCCATGCCGCTCTTCCCTTTCCCCCACTGCCTCCCTCAGCCCCACAGAGCCTTGTGGGGGGCTTAGCTAGGGAGGAAACCCAACAGCTCCACAAACGCTGCAGCCCAACATGCAGTCACAGCAAATGCGCCCCTGAGTGTGTCTGCCCTAGAAGCATGTGCAGCAGGATATGGTACTGTCTTTTACTTAAAAAAAACAACTTCCTGTTTGAGCCTGGCTGCAAAATTTCGAGTCTTTACACAAAACAATTCTAGCAGCTGACTCCATAGTTTAAAAGCAAACAGTTAAACCATTTTGCTTCATTTTATTTTTCCTGATCTGCTGGCAACCCTGTTCCCAAACCACTGAGAGCCAATTCACACTTCATTCCTTAAGCCTTGGCTTCCTTCTAGCAGAGCAAATAGCATACAAGCTGTCGCTACATTAGGGCGCCGTCATAAGGAAACATTCGTATCGTGAAATTGGGAATGTAAACATTGCTTCATGGTGGCATTAGTGCATCGGAAAGCAATGTGCGAAATCAGCTCTGGGCGACCAAAACTGGCTTCCTCACAGGAGATTCTGCAGGAGAGCCTGTAACTTTTGGGCAAGATTGAGCCCCAGCACTTCCCATTTTAGATTAGGGGCCCATCCCAGAAGAACCTGTGTCCCTGAGGGAAAGGAGGAGAGCCCCCATGTCATTCACAAATTCGTTTGGTCATAATTGTGTCTATATCTGCAATTGCCTTTGGCTCCTTCTGAGCACAACAGCAAAATTCCTGACAGATAACAGAGTGTCTTTGTTATTTGTGTAATGTACAGCATCCTCACAGTCTAATCCTTAGGCGGTTAAATTACTTTTATTAATGCATGCCATTTAATCCTTTAAAGAATATGCCTCCCTTGAAAAATAAGTGCTCAACAAAGCAATGGGCTGTCAGCATGAAATGTCACGTAAATCTATATGGGTGAATATTGCCGCTGTCTTCACAAACCATTGCACACCTATTATGGGCTTTCAAAAAGGAAAGGCCATTTTTAAAGCCACAGAAATATGAGCCTACTTTACACTCAATGTCCGATAAAAGTGATGGTTCACTCACATGTTCACACAAAGGTAGATACCACACCTTCAGTCTCATTTGCTACGGGGTAAAATTAAAAGTATGTCTGTGTGGACTCCATTCATTTAGCTTGGGGAAAGCATAAATTCTCATCTTATGAGCAAAAGTGAGAACGATGCATCTCACGAGTCGTCCCCAAGAGATTAGTTTGCTAGCTCCCCTGAAGTTCATACCCTGAGATGATGATAATAATAATAATAATAATAATAATAATAATAATAATAATAATAATAATTTTTTGTTTATACCCCGCCCTTCCCCGCCAAACCGGGCTCAGGGCGGCTAACACCAATAAAATCACAACAAAAACATAAAACAATTCATTAAAATGCAGACTAAAATACAATTTAAAATGTAATTTAGACTGCAGCCTCATTTTTAAGTAGCCCACCAATCACACCAAAAGAGGGAAACATCAGGGTTAAACTGAAACCAACCCAAAGGCCAGGTGGAACAGCTCCGTCTTGCAGGCCCTGCGGAAAGATGCCAAATCCCGCAGGGCCCTGGTCTCTTGTGATAAAAAGGCAATAAAATACGATGTAAAGTCATGCCACGAACCACCTGAATGAAGCTGGTGGCCCACAGACCTCAGTTTGGGAACTCCTGCCTTGAACAATATAAAATGAGGGCTTAGGCCTTCCTGCCAACTTGGGGTCAGCTCCTAAGATCTGTCCGCTCTACCTGTGGTTTTCAGGGCTCAACAGGTCCTTCTTCACTAAACAATCCTGACCAGCTTTCCCTTTTTCCCTTTCTGTGTTTTATTGTTTTGATGTCACTCAGTCATGTTGGGTTTTTGTCCCAAGAGGCAACATAAATCTTTTTCGTTTTTTTGTTTGCATCTGAGATACTGTTTGTTCCAGCATGAGCTTTCATAGGCAACCTATTTCATCAGATGCATTAAGATGCAACCGAAGAGGTGGCAAACTCACAGATCGTGCTGTGCTAAAGAACAAACTGAATTAATGGACCGAGTACTGCAGAGCACACAGGAATGTAAAAATGCAACCGAATAACAGATCCACAAATGCATCATACCCCAAAACTGTATTTATCTTTTAGTTGCCAATTTGTTTTCTTTGTAGAGCCATTCAGCATGCCTGCACTTTGCAGAGTAAAATATGCAGAAGGCAGGTGCCTGCCCCATGGAACCTACAGTCTAAATAGAGGCAGTGCAAGGATAGGAAAGAGATAAGAGAGCACCATTTTGAGTCACTAGATCACCTAAGGATCAGGCCCTGAGTCACAGAGGGTAGAATCTGGAAGCCGGGGGTTTTAACTGATCAGTCGGGGAGAGAGCCTAATGACATCTGGTGGTGCTAGAAGTCAAAACATGGCAGGGCTAGTCCTTGGCTGTGCTTGTTGCCACAGGTGGAGGAAGAAGATGAGGAATAAGTGTACATTTCTGCTATACTTAACTGTTTGTTTCCCGTCAGCCGAAATACTTCTTAAGATTTAGTGTCAGGAGTATAACGTATTCCTGGACACCGCAGAATTAGACGCAGACTTTTCTGGAAGCTTCTGGCTGTTGTGTAATTGACTGGACAGCTCAACGCAGGAACTCAGCAACTCACTGGATAACTATATACAGTATTTATTGAAGCAACTAGTATCCAAAGTTACTATGTACAGACTTTACAAAATAAAAGAAACAAAACATAAAATCTTTTCCTCTCTCTCTCTCTCTCTCTATACTGACCACTTTCTCCACACCAACACCTGCACCACACACTAACAACACTAACCACAAAGCTCTCACACAGAGCTCAGTCTTTAGGCACTCATTGACCAATCACAGGTCGTTGCTAAGGGTCTGAGAGAGAGCAGATCTGGGCTTTCTGCCAACTAGTTAATTGCTTGGAGATAGACAGCTGCATTTCTGCACGTAGGCAATTCTGAAATCTCTAACAATACTACTGGGGAAAGCCTTTTGGTCCAAATGGAAATGTAGAGAAAACTGCGTAGGGAAAGGGTGCACATATTATACACACAAGACTCCACTGCAATGTGCAAGCACTCAAGGCCAGGGCAAATAGTTAGGGATTTTTCCACAGACAAGTCAATGTGAAGAATGTCACTGAAGCTTAAAAAACCAATGCCCTAGTCCAGGGGTGGCCAACTTCCAAGAGACTGCGATCTACTCACAGAGTTAAAAACTGGCAGTGATCTACCTCCTTTTGTGGGGGGGGGGTTTCAGGTCGAAGTTGTTGAGCTTTTTTTTAAGGAAGGAAAGCCCTGTTTTGGGGGGTTCACGTACAAGTTGTTGAGCTTCTTTAGGGAGGAGGAAAGTGACATTGAGCTTGTATTGGGAAGGAAAGCCCTGTTTTTGGTGGGTCGGGTCATTTTAGGGGTGGGGGACAAAGATGTTGAGGTTTTTTTTAGGGGAGCCAAAGTTTTTTAGCTTCTTTGGGGGGAGCCACTGATCTACCAGTGATCTACCACAGACGTCCAGTGATCTACCAGTAGATCACGATCTACCTGTTGGACATGCCTGCCCTAGTCCAAAGTATTTGGCTTAGTCCTGCAAAAGAGCTAGATTTAAATGACTCGATGCAATATTCACTTCTCTAGTAGGAGCAGAGACTAACAGCAGCTTTTGTGGTTACACAGTTGTAAGGAGAGAAAGCTGGATGTAACTTAGGAGGCTTTGCTGTATGTAACAGTTTTCAAATTCACTTTCTAGAATGCATTCTCCCCTTACCTCAAATTAGTCTTCCCTTGTTCACTACAATCAAGATACAAGTCGAGGGTAGGCTTCTGCAGCACACACTTCCCAATGGCTAAATGCTTCCCTTATGCTCTCTTCTGAAGCGTGTAGTGGGGTCTGTTTGTACTGAATGAAAGGTTTTTCAGATGAGTTCTTGGGCGTGTGGTTACCTGATTTTCAATAGCTTTTTTTGTTTCATGAAATGAATGCATCCAGTACCAAACTCCTTATTCGAGGGAAATCACTTTTGTGTACTAGGCATTTGAATGAGAGGGACGGGGGGGGGGGGTGTGTGGGTGGATGTGCAGAACAGGCAATTCCGTAATCTTAGGCAATTTGTGAAGATAAAAAGGGTGAAAGGAAGTCTGACTTTTTATGAGTTCCAAAAACAAAAAAAGGACAGGATGATTCACAGGAGAGCAAGACACACTACTATTCAGAGCCACTTAAAACTGTGAGGCAAAAGGACTAGCATTAGTATGTCTTCTTTGGCACCGTGCATTCATTGTTATTAATTAGAGGAGTTTTATCTAATAAGAGGATGGCAAAAGCTCTGTTCAATTTACAGTTCATTACTTAAGCCTGCTCTTTCCTCTCTTTACCCTCCTCTTCCAGATCAGTTCTCCATACTCAAATGCTCACAAAATAAGAGTCAGCTCTGGTACCAGCAAATTTCCACTGTGATTGCTAGCTGCTTTCATAGGTCTATTTATCTCTGGCACATATGATCCATCACACATTGGCCTGTTCTCATGAGACACGGAAAGGCAAGTGAAAGAAAGAAAGGAGAGTTCCCAGTGGTTTTACCCAGGGATTTACAGACCTTCACAGAAGGAAAATCGCCTCTCTTTATCTCATGGTCTTTAGGCAGACTTTTCAAAGAGAGTTTTGCTAAAATCCAGGAGCCAAAATTCTCAGGATGCAATTTTAATGCAAACAATTCTGAGGTTTCCTAAAGAAATGAAATAAACAGCTGTGGTTTCCTAACTCACAAGTGATTTCTCTGATGGATGCAAAGAATACAGATCTCACCGAGAACAATTCTTGCCTAGTGTCAAGTATACCCGGGGAGAAAGTATTAAAAAAAAATATATGCCACTGCTTGCATCTTGCCAGAGGCAAGTGAAAATCGAACTTCAAACTCCTTCATTTTGCTCTACATCCACAGGCCATGTTTTTTGTAGGGCAGGGCGAGTGCTCTCCCTAGGGCAAAGTGAGCTTCTGAATTTTCAGCTGGGGAGCTTAAAGGAAGGCAGGATTGCCCAAATATCTTGAAAACACTCCACCGCTATAGCATCAGAATTGGGGTGAGGGGTGACAGGAGAATACCTTATTTCTGCCTTCATGCCAGCTGTTCCAACACAAGGATGCCTTCCTGAGTGTGCCAGAAACTAAAACATGCTCACCTGCTGGCTGGTTTCGAGTAGGCTGAGCCAATGTTTATCTTTTATTTAACTATTTGGGTAAAGTATATACTGCCCTTTGGTTAAAAATTCCCCAGATGGATGATAGCATTGAAATAATAGCAAACTATAAAACTCCGAGACCAGAGGGAGGAGAAGGTGCAAGAAGATTGGAAGAAATTTAAAGAATTTTAAATTTAAAGAAAGTTAGATATTTGAAATTGAAATCAGTGGACATTATAGGCGTTAGCATTAAAATGTTAGTTTAAAATAGGACATAAGAAGATTAATTGTGATTTTTTTTTATTTTTGTATCTTTGTTAAGAATAAGGTGATAGATATAAGATATTAGATAAGGATTAAGATTAGTTGTAAAAGTAGAGTCAAAGTAGTTATAAAGTTACTACAGTATATTTGAAATGAACGCAGAAGAGTGGACGTGAGGAAGTCCCCCAAGTAAGATTCTAAATAAGATTAAAATAGTTAAATAGGTGTTTAGTGTTTCAGATGTGTTTTATGTTTTGTATAAGTCTTTTTTGTTTTGTATTTTGTAGTTTGTATTTTGTATTTTGTATGTATTTTTTCTTTTTTCTTTCTCTATTTTCTCTAAATACCAATAAATTCTTTATAAAAAAAAAGAAATAATAGCAAACTATAATAAAACACATTATTAAAATCTACAGATGCAATATAGTACAACAAAATGATAAAAAGTCTGACCGACCCAATCAATATAAAACTTTGCCTTAAAATCAGCTTCAATAACCTATTCAGTGGCCTGGCCAAATGGTAGCAGAGCAGCTTCAGATGTTGCACCGGCCAAGTCTCCCTACGGAGAGCATTGTACATATGGGGCCATGAGGGCACAGATAACTGACTAGGCAATGTCTGTCCATGTGGGGTCACACTGACACACCTGCTTTAGCTGGTGGAAGGTGTTGGTTGCCGCCGAAGCCACTTAGACCTGCACAGCACAACGAAAAGGCGAAACTGATCCCTTAGGGAGAGTGCAACCGTGTCCAGAACAGGATGAACACTGCCTCCATGGTGTGACGGATTGGCCCTAAGATGGCCCAGCGCCGAAAGAGTTAAGCCACCTTCGTGTGTGACGGACAGTTCATCCTTTGGGGGCGGGGCGATCCCCGGTTTAAAAGGAGGGAACGGCCGTTTTGGCAGTTGGAGAAGAGGGAGGGTGTGAGTGGTGACTGGAAGAAGAGGGGTGTGGGGCCAGGAGAGTGGTGGTTAGGATAGGATAGGATGAAGATTAGTCAGTTATACTGAAAGAGTTGATATTTTTGATGTAACTAAGCTGATGAAATATCGAAATACGTGAAGCACGATGTTCTGAAATAAATAAAGTCTTGTTTTTTCTGTTGAGCCAAGAGAAAAGAGGCATTTATTTGGTCCAGCGATATATGGAGGCTCATGAGGAGGGGAACTCAGGGAAAAGGCAAAACTAACCGGCAGGGTGATAGTTTGTGTCTTGGAGTTTCCCTCAGGAGGGTCAAAAGGGCAGAAACCTCAGTAAGGCTACACGGTTACTAAAAGGGTTTAGATGACTGACGCAGCGGGGGGGAATCTAATGAGAGAGAGAGCCCCAGAACTGATAGAGCTGAGAGGTATTCCCAACCCAGGAGCCCAGAGCAATATATATACATATAAAAGAGGCCACGACAGCTGGACAAGAGAACCCCGTTACCAATAAAAGGGGGATTATCCTCACAGACGGACCTCAAGGATCGAGGTGGGGTGTATGGAAAAAAGTGACCCTGAACACCTCAGAAGTAATACACTTGGTAACAGAGGGGTAGTTGGCAGGGAGGTTCGTCGCACATGGTCAGATGAAACATGTGACTACGGAACTAGATTGAGTTCCTTGCATCCCATTCTGGGCACTGATTCCATCCCTCCCCCCCCCTCACCTGAATCTGAACAAAGTGAAAAGGAGAAATAGATTGGGGTCCCACCAACATACTGATGGCACCTCGTTCCAAACTATGGAGAACCTTGTTCAGTGGTTTGATGCAGATGTTAGCAAGCATGAGAGACAAGATAGAGGGTGGAAACACTCTGTAGCATAAATGCCCTGGGGCCAAAGGACTCCCCTCCCAGAACCACCTTCTGACATCAGCCATCCAAGCAGAAGCACAACCGGTGTCCTAAACACAGAGCCCCAAATCACCATTTCAGAAAGATGACCATGACTAGTTGAGATTCAGAAGAATAAATAGGGACGCATGCCCACAACAAGACAGTCTTCCTACTGAAACCAGGCCTTAGAACACATTGAAATGGACCCACATAATGCTCTCCATGTTCACTTTTCAGCTTCAAAGCAGTTATTTCAGGGGCAACTCCTTCAACTCATAATCCCCCTGTTTGCTAATGTTCAGAGTCCCATTTTGTTCTTTGTTGCTACTTTGGCAGCCTTTATCATTTATATTATTATTCCTTCCGTGATCCTCATGGATCATATACTGGATGTGCTGAAAGTGTGTAGCCAAGAGCCAACAAAACTAGCATAGTGTAAGGAAAGAGCTTTCTAGGCAGGGTCACATGGACAATCCAGAGACCATTAGTGGTCAGGGATCACGAAATGAACACATTTGCAACCCTTATATTATTCCACACAAATAATGCCCGAAAGAGGATCTCCTTTTATGCTGGCGAATATTTTCTAGCCTCCGTTTTCGCTCAGCCCAAGTTTCAAACTACAGACAGTGCAGGAAAATACCTCGTGTGTTTGATTCACACTGCCTCCCAGCTCAGAATCGATAGGAGGGAAATGGGCATTGATCTCTCTTTCTATTTCTAAAAAGACTCTGTGCCCAACTAAGGTCTGTCAATCATCTAGACTGGGATATACAAAACCCAGTTCCTATATTTCCATTAGTATTTTCATCTGCCTGCACACAGGCATCACACCACACACTTGGATGTGCAATTTTCACAGAGCAGGTCAGAGTCAATGTTGTGTACCACAAAGTATTGCTATTGTGTTAATTATGCATCAGATTTCTCACCGGAAAGTCCAGATACTAACATCCTAGATTGAAGGAACCCTTTACAGGTAGGTAGCCGTGTTGGTCTGCCATAGTCAAAACAAAATAAAAAAATTAAAAAAAATCCTTCCAGTAGCACCTTAGAGACCGACTAAGTTTGTTCTTGTTATGAGCTTTCGTGTGCATGCACACTTCTTCAGATACACTGAAACAGAAGGAACCCTTTCCACGTTCCACACTAACATCATCCTACAGAAGCCTTCAGTGTTGCAGATGACTCTGGGTTTATTCTAGGGAGTACATTTCAGTTCAGATGGAGCACATACTGTACCCATTGAGTGCCCCAATAGTCCCCCAGTGCTACCTACAATTGCACATTTCAAGGAGAGACTTATAGGGAGAAGCTGCAGATCAAGGAAGTCTACTTGCCATTATTAATTGTTGGTGAACCTCTGGGGAACCCCAATGTTTCAAAAAGCACACTTTGAAAGTCACAGCTCTAAGTAATGTAATTCAATGCTGAGGTTGTAATCCAGTGCACACTTACCTGGGAATAAGGCCCATATGTTTACACATGGGGATATATGTTCAGGATTGTCCTGCGAATGACTGCAGTGCACAATTGGCTTTTCATGGTGTATCCAGCCAGGATATCCTCATACCTGCTGCCTATTCAGGTCATTTATTACATTCCCCATCCACTAGGATCAGAAAAATAGTGGAAGTGCACTATTTTGAGTTTAGATTCCCCAACCTAAACTCAATATTAGGGTTTTAAACTCAAGATATTTATGCATGTATGCTCGAGCAAAACTATGCAATCAGGTCACATGAATAATTGTCTGCAAAAAAGAAACAAGCAAATCAGCCTCCCGCAAGAGATGTCCACATCCACATCCCTCTGGATACTAAACAGCAGTAAAGATCTGAACATTCCCCCCTTATAGAATTATTATAGCAACACCTGCATTCAGCAAATTGCTGCTATTGTTGGTCTAAACCTGTTTGTTGACCTTCCTTGTCCTCTTGTTAATTTAAAAAATGAGGTTTCCTAGGTTTCAGTACACAGAGCTTAATATAGCCACGGGGGCCAAAGATCAGCGGGACTGAACACCACATGAGCACATAGCAGCATACCACACGACCCAGCCTGGGTCAATTTGACCTCATCAGTCATGAACAGGGAAGCCAAACCTTTGAATATGGCAATGCAACAGGAACAGCACATACAGTAAAAGCATCCCAGAGCACCTCTGCATCTGGGGGGGGGATCTGTCTCTCTGTGTGTTCACTTTCATCTACATAAATCAGAATTGCATCGCACCTTATCTATAAACAAAGTGTATTGGGTTCTGCATTTGTTTGCTGAATGAATCATTCCTTGCTCTCTCCCCCCGCCCCAAATGATAACAGAGGCAATGAGCTACTGGGTTGTATCCAACTAAGGGCTCATCCAGACCTAGAATCATAGAATCACAGAGTTGGAAGAGACCACAAGGGCCATCCAGTCCAACCCCCTGCCAATCAGGAAACACCATCAAAGCATTCCTGACAGATGGCTGTCAAGCCTCCGCTTAAAGACCTCCAAAGAAGGAGACTCCACCACACTCCTTGGCAGCAAATTCCACTGTCGAACAGCTCTCACTGTCAGGAAGTTCTTCCTAATATTTAGGTGGAATCTTCTTTCTTGTAGTTTGAATCCATTGCCCCGTGTCCGCTTCTCTCGAGCAGCAGAAAACAACCTTTCTCCCTCCTCTATATGACATCCTTCTATATATTTGAATATGGCTATCATATCACCCCTTAACCTTCTCTTCTCCAGGCTAAACATACCCAGCTCCCTAAGCCGTTCCTCATAAGGCATTGTTTCCAGGTCTTTGACCATTTTGGTTGCCCTCCTCTGGACACGTTCCAGCTTGTCAGTATCCTTCTTGAACTGTGGTGCCCAGAACTGGACACAGTATTCCCGGTGAGGTCTGACCAGAGTGGAATACAGTGGTACTATTACTTCCCTTGATCTAGATGCTATACTCCTATTGATGCACACCTGAATTGCTGTTTTGTTTGTTCTGATTCAGCATTAAAGAGTGGGTTTGGATGGGGAAAGCACCGGGGCAGAGAGAGAGAGAGCCCTCAGACACTGCACATTAAAGTGCATAGTTGTGCCGAGAAGCACGGGGTAAAAGATCAAGTGTGCTTGAGCCCTAAGACATACTCAAAGCAGACCAATGAATTCAATGGACTTAAGTCAGCCATGCCCAGAAGGTGGGTGTGTTGTGGTTCTCCAGATGTTCTTGGTTGTGTGCCCAGTCACAGTGCCATCCTCCCGTCACCAACAGCTAGATAACCTGTGGCAAAACAGACCCGGGCAAGCAACCATCTGGATTGAAAATGGCCACAACGTAACTGATTACAGGTGTAGGTGGAAGTTTTGGCTCAGGCATTGGGTGTATATCCATTTCGGCCTCCAACTGGAGGACTGAAACTGCTGCAGGATCATGCCAAGGATTATGGCCTCTCCCAAACATTGATCTACTGCAGTGGCTGTCGTAAGGCCACTGCTGGAGGCTCTATGGCCCACCTGCTCCTCACTTGGCTTCTGGACAGAGACTTCCACCGAGACCCCTCTAACGGGGTACCCGGAATCCGCTGCTGGTTCAGGACAGGCCACATGACCCGGGAAAAACTGTCTGCAGACAAACGCCGGCTCCCTCGGCCTCTAAAGCGAGATGAGCGCCACAACCCCAGAGTCGTCTGAGACTGGACTTAACTGTGAGGGGTCCTTTACTTTTACCTTTACCTTTAGGTAAAGGTAAAGGGACCCCTGACCATTAGGTCCAGTCGTGTCCGACTCTGGGGTTGCGGTGCTCATCTCGCGTTACTGGCCAAGGGAGCCGGCGTACAGCTTCCAGGTCATGTGGCCAGCATGACTATGCCGCTTCTGGAGAACCAGAGCAGCGCACGGAAACACCGTTTACCTTCCCGCCGGAGCGGTACTTATTTATCTACTTGCACTTTGACGTGCTTTCGAACTGCTAGGTGGGCAGGAGCTGGGACCAATCAACGGGAGCTCACCCCGTCGTGGGGATTCGAACCGCCGACCTTCTGATCAGCAAGCCTTCTAGGCTCTCTAACTCAATTGGAGAACACCCATCTTTATTAGAAGCAAAAACAATGATCCCAACTAATACGCTGCTCATACCGAAAGCATATTTTTAATGGCAAAGAGATGCACACAGACAAATGGTGAAGGGAGAGGAGTCAGAGAATGTTGTCTGTGTTTTTCCTTTGCGGATCAGCTGCCTGTGGGCAGAGGCAGTGTGTGCCATGGAGTGACTGATGGCACCACTTACAAGCAAGCATTTTGAACAAATGACTTACATGGTAATAAGCAAACTGCTCCTGGCTGCGGCCATTCTTTACTTGACGCACTCGCATTTTCCCCCATTCCCTAGAGCAAAAGTATTTGATATGGATAAAAATAGTCCAGCTGATTGTGGGAAAGGCCCCTATTTTGATCCATTAGCCATTTGTTGTTGTGTTTTCCCCCCTTCTTCTGATCAGTTGATCCTGTTACATCAATTAAGCACTAGTAGTGCACAGATAACTGTGTTGGCAGCTTCTTCCTTTTTTGTACCTTCATTAAAAGACTCGTTTAAAAAGTTATTTCCTTTCTGCTCCCAGGTTTTATTTCCGATTTCTTCCAGAAACACTAGGATATTTGTTTTGCCCCGTCCTCCAGAGCTTCAGTGAATTGTGGCAGGAGTTGCGGGGGGCAGCTGAGCAGAACGGCCACCAGTTGTCAGCTAGGGTTCTCCCATGGAAGGACAGGGATTTATGAAACATCTCTGGAAATACCACCAATCTTATCGAAGCGCTTGCAACTTCTAAAGTCGCCACGGTGGTCTTGTTCCTGAAGCTGCTTCACTTAATCAGCGCCCTTCAAATGGACCCCCTAATTTTGCTCTAGATGAAAGCCACAGTGACAAAAGGAAATACACACATTGAAACTTTGGGTTGGAGAAGGAATCTGTTTCTTCAGAGGGATGTGTGGTGTAGTGGTTAAGAGCGGTAGACTCGTAATCTGGGGAACCGGGTTCGTGTCTCCGCTCCTCCACATGCAGCTGCTGGGTGACCTTGGGCTAGTCACACTTCTCTGAAGTCACTCAGCCCCACTCACCTCACAGAGTGTTTGTTGTGGGGGAGGAAGGGAAAGGAGAATGTTAGCCGCTTTGAGACTCCTTCGGGTAGTGAAAAGCGGGATATCAAATCCAAACTCTTCTTCTTCTTCTTCTTTCTTTTATCACCCATTCACTATTCATTTCTGGGACTGCAAAGAGAACTTTCGGTACCTGGAGTACACACACAAGATGAACAGGCTTAAAAAGATGCCATTCCATTTCTTGGGGGGGGGGGCAGGGGAATGCTAAATAAGGCGAAGCCAGATAAAACCCCAATGTTCCATTTCCTGTAAATGTGTCATTTTGTTATGTTCCCCGGCATCTTTGCAGAAGCTAAAAGAGATCCCATGGGATTTAAACACCTGCCTACTGCCTGCAACAGATAGAAATGGATCCAAGGGCCTGATACCTGAGATTTATAAATGCATTCCATTGGGAAAGCTGAAGAAGAAAACTAATTAAATGAACAAGTGGGGGAAAGGGCTTAAATGAACAAGTGGGGGAAAGTGGCGCTGGAGGAGGAGGAGGAATTAGTGGACATCTGGCACAAAAACCCTTCTGCATGTCATACGCCTGAGTCCCTGTTTAATACTGCTTAATTATTGTCAGAAAGTGGTGGGCATTTTTAGTTATAAAGATTTGGTTAGTCTGTTACTTACTGAAAACTTTCCATGGCACTAGAAAAACACTCGGATGCCTGCTCAGGCTCCGCAGTTTGAGAAATGCTAGGATGTGAAATCCATTTTAACATTTAAGCAGCATATAGGTAAAGGTAAAGGGACCCCTGACCATCAGGTCCAGTCGTGTCCGACTCTGGGGTTGTGGCACTCATCTCTCTCTATAGGCCGAGGGAGCCGGCGTTTGTCCGCAGACAGCTTCCAGGTCATGTGGCCAGCATGACAAAGCCACTTCTGGCGAACCAGAGCAGCGCACGGAAACGCCGTTTACCTTCCCGCTGGAGCAGTACCTATTTATCTACTTGCACTTTGACGTGCTTTCGAACTGCTAGGTTGGCAGGAGCTGGGACCGAGCAACGGGAGCTCACCCCGTGGCAGGGATTCGAACCACCGACCTTCTGATCAGCAAGCCCTAGACTCTGTGGTTTAACCCACAGCACCACCTGGGTCCCTATATAAATTGAATTGAATAAATTAGCATATAAATTGAATTGAATTATTATTATTAGGAACCTATAGCCAGAGGAATTTTCTTTTTCTTTTTTAAGGGTCGATTTTTAGTAGGGTTCCCTTTTTTAAATGTTTTTTGGACAATCATATGACTGAGCGGTCACAACTAGACAAATTCAAGACAAAATATATGCAGTCACCCTACGTTTTCTCTCTCTGTTGTTTGCTATTGAATTGTTAGAGCCAAACCGTAACCACCTTCAACACTTTGATGGATGTTGCACCGGAGCAAAACCCTCCAGATTCAGTACAAATTTTGTTTGAGGCAAAATTCAGTGACAGTTCTAAAAGGGAGAAAATTGCAGCATGCACCAACAATATTGGACTACCCAGACTTGAAAGATTTATTGCATTTTATTATAAACTTTTCTAAGAGCTCTGCAGTGGAGCAGTTGGAAATTTAATAAATAAAAAGCAAAGGAGCAAACTCAATAGTGGTCTTGTGCAGTTCCCCTTCAGTTCAGTAAAGCCTGCACAAAATTGCATTCTCTTGGACTGTGTGCCCAATGATTCCTGTGGAATTATTGCTTCGAATTCCAGCAGGCATTTACCCAGTTAAATGTAATATACTGTGTACCTCGAAGGCTCTTCTGCATGATGAGAGATAGATGGTATTACAGGGGTTTTTTTGGTTCTAGGCTATGGCATGAATCAACAACTCTTGTTGACACCAGAAGAGAATAGCAGGCATTTTTGGCCAACTTGCTTCTTCATAACCTATGTTTACTGTCAGGGCACTATCAGCTCACAGCAAATTTGAAGCTCTTCCAGCACAGTGTCTTGATGCAAGGATAATGTGCTCATATATCTCTCCCACAAGCCCAAGACCCCCTTGTTATCCAAGGAGCCGTTTGGTTCTGATTAACAAATTGTTAATCAGCAATTGAAGTGACTTGAGAGTTTATTAATGCAAGGTATTCCATCAGTTAGGCCTAAGGCCTAAGCAGGGGTAGTGAGAGTGCTGGAGAAAGAGATAAATGCCCTTTTCCACAGTATTGATTTTGAGCTGGGAACAACGTGAGTCAGGTCCTTTGAGGCATTTTGCCCCCACGTCTGTATCAAACAAGCCTGCCTCTTGTTTCTCAGTCATACAGAAAAAAGATTATGGCTTTGCTGTACATCTGGTTTAAAGACCTGAGCTTCAGTTTCTTTGATGACACCATAGCAAGAGTTTGTCCTCGAGACAAATTCCTTTTCAAACAAGTCAGTCAGGTCTTCAGGAAGAGCTAGAAAAATTCACGAACCATTTAGGAGCCAGAACCCCAGGGCTTTTTTTTTTTTTCAGCCCGAAGTCAGCACCTCTCAGGTGGGCGCCATTGCCATTATAGGGGAATAATGATGTTGAGTTCTGGCACCTCTTTTTTCTTAAAAATTAGCACTGCAGTACACTCCCACAACAAACACAGGAACCTTAGCACAAGCCAAGCACCAACTATGCTTCAATCCAGTGCTTTTAAATAAGTTGCTCTTATTTGTTTTAGTTGCACCTTTTCTAGAGTGGAGACGGTGCCAGTGAAAGTCTCCACTTTGGAGGTCAGGTTGCTGATTATTGCCTAATGCAGCTGGTGCAAGACAAATCCCTTTCCGCTTACTTTGAAATGTCCCTTGTGGGAAGAGGAAACCTAGGACCCTGGTGCTGTGAGAAGATAGAAAGTTCCAGACTGGAACAATTCTCATTTGACAGCAAAGACTCTGCAAGAGCAAAGAGTGTGGAGCAGAGCCGGGTTGCGTGATTCCACCGGCTGCGTGACGGCCCCAGTTCACCTCATTAGCACTGTATCAAAATGGAGCAGCGGGGAGAGTCCATTATCTTGTGCTTATATATTACCACAGGACATCATTACCTCGGCTGCCGAAGGTTGCCATGATAATTATATTGATAAGGGGGATTGGATTGGCAATGTGGTATAGATCCCCCAAAGTATCTGTTTATCAAGTTACTTTATCTTCTCTGTCTAATTTATGTGACTGTTAACTAATGTGTGTATTGTCAGTGGCTGCTCTATCCCTGCATCTCTTGTTCCTGCAGCACATCTCTCCTTCCGCGCTATTGAATTCTCTCTAGCCTTGCATTATTTCTGTCTCCCTCTCCCTCTTATCTCTGCCTTTTATCCATCCATCTTTCCATATGCACACCCCTCTCTCACTCTCTCATTTCCTCCACTGGTCGATCTGTGTTTGCTTTTCAAAAAAAAAAAAAAGAGAGAGAGAGCGAGAGAAAGAAAAAAGTGACTCTTCTGTTCTTATTGAACCAGAGACACATTCAACTCCTGAGAGAGAGGAGCAAGGGGAATTTCATATTCACACATCTACGCCAAAGTCTATAATCCTCACAATGCGCAAGGCTAGCTTTGAAATGTCTCCGCTGAGCTGGCTAAGAGAGCCACGGTTGCCATCTTGCACCTTACACACCAACATGAAAAGGCAGGCAGGGAAAGGCCAGAGAGCAGGTTGTAACCCCTTCTGCACCACATGGGGCTCCTCGGAAGCAATTGCTGCAATTGAGTCTCTCATGCACTCCCACCTCGGCTGTTGCCCGGGGCCAGGTAAGCAATACAAGGTCAGTAGGGTTTGTTTGGAGCCTTCAGCTACCATGAGAACAGAGACACTGGTCAGGAGATTGAGGAGAGACTCCTGGGCAAACTGATCACGCCATCACCTTCATGCCGCAGGTGCAGGAGTCCCATAACTGTATGCTCCCCTGTGGTCGGAGAAACCTTGCACATAGAAAAGTGGCTACAATCCTCTTGCTTGGTTTTCTGTTTGTAGGGGAACCATTTATAGCGGGGAGACATTCAACACAGCAGACTGGAGTGAAATAATTTCAGGAACACTTTTAGGTTTTAAGCCGGGGTGGCTAACTCCCAGGTCAGGGTCCTGATCCCCACTCCAGCAAATTTTAAATCCCACCAAGCCCTCACCAATTATGGCAGCAGCTGCGAAAAGGGAGGAAAACAAGGCCTGGAGGTACACGTCACCCCCCCCTCTCCAGTCTTCAGATCCACCAGTTGGCGAGTAGAGAGAGGACAGTACACATACCCTCCAACATTTCTCTGGTGAAAATAGGGGCACCCCATTCCATAATGATAATTTTACTATTTATACCTCACACATCTTACTGGGTTGCCCCAGTCTCTCTGGGAGGCTTCCAACATATATAAAAACATAATAAAACATTGAACATTTTTATGAAAAAAACCTTCCCTATACAGGATTTCTTTCAGACGGCTCAGGGGTTGGATCCTATCATCCTCTCCAACCTTTCTCCAGTGAAAATAGGGATGTCCTAAGGAAAAGCAGGACATTCTAGGATCAAATCAGAAACAGGGATGGCTTCCCTAAATCAAGGATGTCCCTGGAAAATGGGGACACTTGGAGGGTCTGCACTACATGCCGTTCCTCAGTTCACCTGCAGAGAACATGTTGGGAGGAAGGGCCTGTGGGTGCATCTCCCTCCATGTGCATACAAGAGTGTGGGCCATAGCCCAGTGGCAGAGTTTCTGCTTTGCATGCAGAAAGTCCCCAGTTCCATCCCCAGCAACTCCAGGCAGCACTGGGATAGAACGGTGACTGAAATCCTAGAGAGCTACTGTCAGTAAGCCTAGATGAAACTGAGCTAGATGGACTAACTTGGCATAAGGCACCTTCCTGGTGGCCACACCTATTGCTGGCCTGCAGCCCTTGGAGGGTTGGCCAAGGGTAAAGTGGACCAGGGCCTAAGAGGGTTAGGCACTCCTTGGTTAGGTCCTTGGTTTCCAAATCACGCAGAAGGTCCCGCAGATGCCTTGTGTGCTAGGTAGCACTGAAATAAATGTTACTAAGAACTCTGGCCGCAAGTTTCAACAACAACAGATACGTTTACTCGTGAGTAAATTCAAATATGGTATCAATCCTGTTAAGAATTACAGTCTTAAATAAAGATAATGGTTTCACATTGAAAAGTCTCTTGAAAATCTTTTAAAGGTTGATGTAAGGGCTTCTACGATGTGAGTCAGATGTATGATGAGATAACTGGAGACCAGGACAGGGCCCCGTTTCGGCGTAGATGCCTTCCTCAGCTCGTTTTTTTGAAAGAAGTGTAAAAAGTATGTAATTTCTATTTCTTTGATTCTTGAGTAAATGTGGCGTCTTGGAGAAGGTTTTCCTGTGTTTTCTATGTGTTTAAACACAGGAAAACCTTCTCTAAGATGCCACATTTACTCAAGAATCAAAGAAATAGAAATTTACTCACGAGTAAACGTATCTTTGTTGTTGAAACTTGCAGCCAGAGTTCTTAGTAACATTTATTTCAGTGTATTGAGCTAGGTAGCAGCAGTAGCACTGCCATTTTTATTTCTTTCATCGAGAGAAACAGAAGGGCGAAAACAAATGAGTGCATTAATTGTGTAAATTAAAAATGGGTTCCGTGTTGCAGGTGGTTTGACCCCCTTTTCTCTCCCATTTTTAAAAAAGCAAAAAACTTTATCGGTTCAGACAACCATATACACAGCCCACAGACTACTGTCGCAACTGAAGCAATGGAGCCACATTGTGATTTGGTAGATTTATCCACAAAACAGCCCCCACTCTCATGGTACTAAGGAAGCTCTGGGTTTGTAAATACCTGCACTCTGGATGAGAGCCCGTCACTCGCAACCCACGCTGCTCCACTCCCTGAACTGGAGACAGTGCCAGACTTCCATCCAGCTGAAATCTGTTACTCATGCCTCCCATGGAGCAGAGGTGGCAATGGCATCCACAGATGTCACTTCAAGCAGCAGGTATTACTCACCAATTAAGGAGAGAGGCAAAGTACAGCCATAATTTCTAAAGAAATTTAAGATAACTACCCTGCAAGTGCTGAAGACGCCACTGAACAATCGCTCAGCGTGTTTTCAGGCAGGTCGTGGGCTTTTTTTTTTTTTTTGCAAAAGGTAAGAAGCTGGTAAACAGCTGTTCTAATGCAGGAGGCTGTGGGAGAGGAAGATACTTCATTTCCCATGGGTGCAAAGAACAGAAAATAGTTATGAATTATACAAGGCAATTTCACATGTTGCTGCTGTAAAGTGTGTCCTGATATCCGCAGCATCCCTGTTCTGACTCCCTGACTCAATATCAGGTACAAGCACTCAAATCCAGTCCCAAAGCAGACAGGTGGGAGGGTTGGAATCTTTAAGGATGACACCAATGTCCCCTCTTCCAAGCTTCAACGCTGGTGCCCTACCACAAACACAGGCAGGCACCACTGGGTAAGATCCACTCCACCCATCTCACCCATCCAAATCTTGGCATGATACACACCAAATCGTGGACAAGTAAGGATTTACTATGGTGCTGCCTGACCTGGCATTACAAAGCAGTACTGCGAGGATAGAGGGCCGACTGACAGAAAAACCTAAACCCTGTTGGATGGGAGGGGGACCAGAAAGGGGGGAGACTCTGAACTGTCTAATCCCCACTCACGTCATTACCTTGCCAGTCCTCCTCCCATTGCCAAATCTCCCTCTGCCTGTGATCACACAAATAGGAAACCCCAGGTATACGACAAGGGTATTGTTGACTATGTGTATCCTTTGTACACCACCAGTTTTTTAAATGGTTGTGGCCAAATGTCCACAGAAGAGTCGTTCTTATTGTGCATATCTTTTCTTTGCAAACATGGGTCTGGGGAACTTGGCTGTGGGAACCTGAGCTGCTGAGAGAGAACTGGATCAGCAAGAGAGGGTCATAGAGTCATAGAATCATAGAGTTGGAAGAGACCACAAGGGCCATCCAGTCCGACCCCCTGCCAAGCAGGAAACACCATCAAAGCATTCCTGACAGATGGCTGTCAAGCCTCCGCTTAAAGACCTCCAAAGAAGGAGACTCCACCACACTCCTTGGCAGCAAATTCCACTGTCCAACAGCTCTTACTGTCAGGAAGTTCTTCCTAATGTTTAGGTGGAATCTTCTTTCTTGTCGTTTGAATCCATTGCCCCATGTCCGCTTCTCTGGAGCAGCAGAAAACAGCCTTTCTCCCTCCTCTATATGACATCCTTTTATATATTTGAACATGGCTATCATATCACCCCTTAACCTTCTCTTCTGCAGGCTAAACATATCCAGCTCCCTAACCCGTTCCTCCTAAGGCATCATTTCCAGGCCTTTGACCATTTTGGTTGCCCTCCTCTGGACACGTTCCAGCTTGTCAGTATCCTTCTTGAACTGTGGTGCCCAGAACTGGACACAGTACTCCAGGTGAGAGCTGACCAGAGCGGAATACAGTGGTACTATTACTTCCCTTGATTACTTCCAGAGGTCAAAGGGCCTCATTCCACCAGCCTCTTCTCTTCCGGAAATTGCACCCTCCCGGAAACTGGGCCAATGCCACCAGCAGAGGAGGTACAGCATGGACTCATTCCAGGAGAATCTGGGGCTTCTGACTGCTGGTGTCAGAATGGACAAAGATGGGGCTGGGAGAGCCAAAACTTAGCTGTAGCTCTGCCCATCCTTGATCATGTTCTAGTTTCAAGTTCTAAAACACCCAGCCAGTCTGGCTAAGTAATAAGAACATTGGCCCTTTTTGTGTGTAGTTGCAGTTGCTTACCCTTTGTTGCTGATGAGTAATTTCTCAATTACACCCCTGTAGATAAAGGACCCCCGTGAAAGACAACATGAAAGTCAATGGGCCTAGAGGAGCCTCATTTGCACCAGGCAGAGCTCAGCGTCCACAAATTGATGCTGGATCACCATGGTAGCATAATAATAAGAATACTCATGTGTAACACCAACTTTATTTGCAGGAAAGCCAGACTTTCCCCTTCATACTAGGTCCTCTTCCTTCACTTTTGTCCTGTCCCTCTGACTTAGAACATGAGCCTCTTCAGCAAGGCATAGGCATAAAATATTTGAGGCCCCCACAAATTTGTTGTGTTTAAATTTATACCTGAGCCGGTCTGATGTCAGTACTGTCTGTTTAAGAAATAGAAGATACAGGTGCCTGTGTTTTGTTCTTAATTGGCTGAAGCGTGGGCCTTACTCTATGTCTATAAGGCTCTGTTGCAAAGTGTTTAGTGCTCCTAGCTTTGGGGGATGTTGGAGGCTGGGAGTGAGAGTTTTTTCTGATAAAGTGCATTTGTATTTAGTTTAACAGAGTCTCTGGAAGAAGGCTAGAAACTAACAGGGAGTTCTTACTTTGTTTATGTAAATTAAGCTCTAGTTTAGAAAAGCCTTTTTTCTTTACTCCTGGTGCCTGCTTTAGCCAAGTCGGTTTTTCTGTTGCGTTTAATCCTTAACTCTGCTGGAAGTGTACTTGAATGGGCCACTGTTAACTGGGGCGTAAGTTCTTCTTTGGCACCTTTTGTTCAGTACCCAATTATTTTCATTCAATAAAAGTTTATGGGCATTGCCATTCAAATGGTGTGGGTGCGCCCCATCATGTGATCAGTTATGCAGGGGGGGCTCACCCTCCCCCCCCCAAAAAAATATTTTACTCAACCTGGCACTCCTGGGCCATGGCGTACTTGTACAGCAGCTAGTGAAAGTGTACGACCAAATAAGTCTTAAATAAAAGCCAGCAGGAATTGTGCATTTCCTAGCAGTGTGTTTCAGAGCCACCAATGGGTTTTCAGTAAGATCACCTGGGTGTGTCTCTGTTTGGCAGGTATCTCTGGCAACCTCACTTTGTTGTTGTTCAGTCGTTCAGTCGTGTCCGACTCTTCGTGACCCCATGGACCAGAGCACGCCAGGCACGCCTATCCTTCACTGCCTCTCGCAGTTTGGCCAAACTCATGTTAATAGCTTCGAGAACACTGTCCAACCATTTCATCCTCTGTCGTCCCCTTCTCCTTGTGCCCTCCATCTTTCCCAACATCAGGGTCTTTTCCAGGGAGTCTTCCCGTCTCATGGGTGGCCAAAGTACTGGAGACTCAACTTCAGGATCTGTCCTTCTAGTGAGCACTCAGGGCTGATTTCTTTAAGAATGGATTATCGGAATACGTTTCACGGATCCGCCATGGATTCATATTTATTTGGTTATTTTATAAGTTTTTCGAGGTCTACTTTTGGTATAATTGCGCGTAAAAGCGAAAGTGAAAGCATGAATGAATAGTGTGGTTCACTTATGAGATTAATCCGCCTTTATTTTGTAGATCCGGTCATGTTCAAAATTGTTAATGAGCGTTAAACTTGCTTCCCGCCTTTTTGGAGGGCAGCAACAGTGATTTTATTGGTTAAAGTATTAATGATGATGTCACGTTTGTTCCCTAATAAAAGGCAGAGGCACCCCGCTTAGGCACGTTCTTTTGCGGAGACCGCACGTTCTTCTTATGTTCTTTTAGTTGGGTTTTAGTTGAAGTCAAGTTTAGTTTAAGGGATCAGGAGCGGGTTGGATGGGTTGGATGGGTTTTTCTTTAGTTAGAGTTAGATCGCGGAAGATCATTCGGTTTTAGTTTTAGTTAGGTTTTCTTATAGGTTAGCCTAGGGTTAGGCCCGCGGAAGATATTTCGGTTTTAGTTTATTTAGTTAGCCTCGCGGAAGATTGGGCGCGCAGGGTCTTTAAGCTTAGGAGAACTTAGCTTAGGGGACGAGCCTACGCGGGTTCTGCCGAAGCCACTAAAGATACAACCGGTGTCTGTCTTCCTTTGGGGTTAACGGGGGGAGTAAAGTAAAATTTTTAATTTTCTGTAAATTGGTCCGTCTATTCAGAGTCAGGGTACATATTTTATTTCACGAGGCAACGTTTCTTTAAAGAAGGCAATTAGGAACTCACACACCACCAGAGTCTTCAATTGGCTTACTCATCATCCTTCAGACTGTGAGGCTTGGCCGGCGACCGTGCTCAAAAGCACGCGGAACGCTGGCCGCTTTCCCCGCAACTGGTACCTCGTGCATAACCAGCCCAAGGCCGTGCACGAGGAGCTCCAGCACCCATACCCCGACAAGTGGTGCCCCGTGTGAGGCGAAGCGTAGTCGGAAATCGCTTCCACGAAGACTCCGGTTAAAGGCAACATATCGGAAGTGGCTCGGAAACAGACATTGAGAGGTGAGGTATAACGGCCCGGTTTATCCAGGATTTCGCTGCAGTAGCACGAATCCACCGCTTGCCCAAAGTACTGTAAATAGAAATTGCGCGCGTGTATATTTTGCCCCAAGGGGTCCCCAGGTAGAGCGGCAAGGAGTTTAGTGTAAGCCTACGGGCAGAGTAAGGTCTTCCCTAAAGCCTACGGGTGGGAAGGGTCTGGCAAAAGCCTACGGGTGCCAGGGTTTTCGGTCAAAGCCTACGGGTAGGGCCGGTGTCTCCCGAAAAAGCCTACGGGTGGGAGGGAAAGGTTTTCTGGCTAAAGCCTACGGGTGCCAGGTTTTTCGGTCAAAGCCTACGGGTAGGGCCGGTAGCCCCTAGTAGAAGCCCACGGGTGGGGGTGGAGGTTTTCTGGCTAAAGCCTACGGGTGCCAGGTTTTTCGGTTAAAGCCTACGGGTAGAACCGGTGTCCCCTAGTAGAAGCCTACGGGTGGGGGAGGAAAAGTTTTGGAAAAGTGCTAAAAATGGGCTCCTCACTCTCAACTGCTCAAGTTAAATTTTGTGAAGATTTATTGTACCTTTTGAAAAGAAATGGTCACCCTGTCTCTGAATCAGAAGTAGAGCTTTTAGTTAAAACCATTGGGGAAATTTGCCCCTGGGTCCCTAAGGAGGGAACGAAAGATTTAGCCTCATGGGAAAGGATCGGGTTAGAATTCATGGCCAACCCGAAAATCGGAATTCCTGTACAATTGGTATGGAGCAAAGTAAGAAACTGCTTTCAACAAATCGCTCCAAGAAATGTTTTGCTTAATGGAACAGTGAATTTAGGAAATACTGCTTTTAATAGTGCCCCTGTGCTGCCGCTTGCGGTTGTGCCATTTTCGGCCCCCTCGCAGCAGCCAGTTCAGGCCCCGTTGTCGTACACGCACTCGCCCTTGTCCAATTTGTCGTTGCCAGATTCATTGCCGCCTGTGCCGGTGCAGCAGACGCCGTCGGCCTTTCAAGCCCCGCCGCGGACTGCCCCACCGCCAGTCGCTCAGCAGTCATCGCAGGCCTTTTACCAGCCAGCAATCTCAAGTCAGCAGCAGCCGCGGACCTCGCTCCAAGCAACGGTCCCGCTTCCTCCATCGCAAGCCGCGCTTTTGCCAGCGATCCAGCAGCAGCGGCAGCAAGCAGCCTTTTTGCCAGCAAACCCTGCTGCCCTGCAGGCCGCGCTCAAGCCAGCAGCTCCAGTTTTGCAGCAAGCTGACTTCCAATCAACAGCAATCCAAGCTTCAATGCAAGCAGCACAACAGCAATTTACCAGCCCTTCAGCACCTCCGATGCCAATGCAGATTCCAAGACAAGAGCAAAGCCAAACAATGATGATCCAGATGCCAGGACTTGCAGTACAGAGCCAACAACCTTATGCTCCAACTCCAAGTCAGCCATCTTGTCTTCATCCAACTCCAAGTCAGCCATCTTGTCTTCATCCAACTCCAAGTCAGCCATCTTGTCTTCATCCAACTTCAAGTCAGCCATCTTGTCTTCATAGTCAGCCATCTTCAAGGCATCCAGATGTCAAAGACTCTTTAGCGCCATCTAGTGGCTCATCATTTGGAAAGCATCAAGAAGATTTAAACTCACTGATGCCACCTACAGATCCAACAGCAATGCAACCCATCTGCAGAACTCAAGCTTTGGAAGCAGCTTTGGGACAAATAGACTTTAGTGCTGATCCAATGCACATCTTTCCAGTGATTCGTGCCAATGGAGGACAACCTGCAAGATATCAAGCCATTCCTTTTGAAACACTACGTGAACTGCGGAAAGCCATACGCGAAAATGGACTTCAAGCTCCTTATACTAGAAGTTTACTTGAAGGACTGTCCACTAGTAGACTTCTGCCATCTGATTGGAAGTTGATACTTCGCACCTTTCTGTCGCCTACAGATGCTCTTCTGTGCCTGCAAGAGTGGAAAGAAGTAGCAGCCAGACGTGCAACGCCACTCGCCACAGAAGATATGCTCACAGGATCAGGACATTACTCCAATCTCAATCAACAGCTAGCCATACCTGATGCTGCACTCGTCACCATAGCAGACATCGTAGTCAAAGCTTGGCGCAGATTACCCAATCGCACAGATGCCAGCTCAGTATCAGGATTCGCTGCAGTTAGGCAAGGTCCAAAAGAGCCTTATGGGGACTTCATGGATCGCCTGATTGTTGCAGTGGAACGCCAGATAGAAGATCGTCATGCCAGAAACATGCTGACAAAACAACTTGCCTTTGAAAATGCCAATGATGACTGCAAGAATGCCCTAACAGCAGTTGCAGCTCGTCCAGATGCCACATTGACTGAGATGCTACGCGTCTGCCAGAATGTTGGTACCCACTCCTACAAAGCACAGCTCTTGGCAGCTGCGGTACAGATGCCACGTCAAGACAGCTCTACGCCAGTCAAGAAGTGCTATGGGTGTGGAGGCGATGGGCATTTCAGGTCGCAGTGCACAACAACGCCAAGGCCTTCTGCCAAGCCACCAGAGAGATGTCCTATCTGTCAAAAAGGATTTCATTGGGCGAACGATTGTCGTTTGAATCCACAAAATACATCACCTACCTCATCTCCAGTTCAGGGAAACGGTTCTGCGGGCCGCGCCCCGGCCCCGGTAAAACAATAGGGTGCAAGCTCAAGAACATCATGAAGGT
Source organism: Lacerta agilis (assembly GCF_009819535.1). NCBI lineage: Eukaryota > Metazoa > Chordata > Lepidosauria > Squamata > Lacertidae > Lacerta > Lacerta agilis. Next base: position 3,535,770 of record NC_046317.1, on the reverse strand, counting down.
CAACCATCCCAGAAAGGTGAACAACGCTACTCCTTATCCAGGTCATCAGGAAAAAAGAGTGATTCAGAGAGATATCTACTCTTCAGATGTCCAGAGAAAAGATGTGACCTCATTAAACATTCAGGTTCCAGAGATTTCATCATCTGCCTTACCTATTCAAAGGGTTCCAGTAGAGAACACAGCATTCAGTTCACCTTCTGCTAACTGCCCTTCAGCTCCTGCTGATGTCACCCCTGCTTCACAGCAAGCAATCACAGTCAAGTCTCTGATCGCAGAATTGCCTTCAACGTTGAGAAAACATCCTACTGAGGTCAACCTCGCAGCACCTGAGCTTTACTCACCTTTGAGTCAAGGTCAATCTGTCATTGAGGGACATTTGCCCTTGATGAAACAGCAATATCCAGGTAGCAACCCAGCTGATGATCACTTTCCATGTGGCCAAAGAATGCAAGCAAGTGAGACAGCTCCCTCTTGTGGAAGTTTAAACATCACTCCAGTTAACAATGTCCACACCTTTGTGTCACCTCCAGCTTTTAAGCTCAGCCCGCCACAAGCAAATAATTATCATGGACAACAACTTCAAATGTCTTGTGTCAAAGAAGAAGCTCCATCCTGTCAGTTTGACGCACAACTGACTGAATGCCAGCAGGTTCAACAGCATCAGCAACTCTTACTAGCAGAAGAACCTCAAGTTTGCCAACTCAACGCCAAGCAGCTTCAGAGTTGCCAACTTCAGCAATGCAAAAAACCCGAAACCAAAAAGATGTCTTCAGACACTGCTGACGAAGAACAAGAAGCTTCTTCTGTCCCAGGTATACCACTCTTCTTAACAGAGGACTGTTACTTTTCAAATCCATGGTTTGCTCAGCAATTGCCAACATCCATTCGTGGTCCATTCCCAGACACTTCGATTTGCCTTATTCTGCCTAGGATGGATCGCCTCCCTGCCACAGTCACGCTGACTGCAGGCCTAGTTCGAATCACAGATTCATCGCAGTTGCTGATTCCAGGATTTTCAACTGTTCCTTGTGTTCTAACAAAATGTTTAGAAATTGCCAGACTCTATTTGCTTACTTCTACACCTACAGCTCCTGTAGACTCTTTGCCTCCTCAGGCAGCAATGGCGCTAATCAAGATTACAGAAGAGCGCCCTCATCTCGTCTTAGAAATGGGTGGACGAAAGATCAAGGGTCTTCTTGATACAGGCGCAGATGTCACAGTGATCGCCAGAAAAGATTGGCCTGACCAGTGGGCAACGACTGTCACCCAGGAAGTCTTCGGAGTCGGAGGTTTCGAACCCGCCCACCAGAGCGTGCATCCGATTACCTTCCAGTCAGACTCAGGCTCCATGGTGCAGCTCCGTCCACTTGTTATGGATGTGCCTATCACCCTTTGGGGTAGAGACTTATTGTCTAAAGCAAGAACTGTTGTCCATACGCATTTTTGATGTGGGCCTTTGCATCAGCGCCAGTACATGCTCTTCCACTCACATGGAAGGAAGGACCCCCTGTATGGGTCGACCAATGGGCGCTGACGTCAGAAAAGCTCGCTGCAGCAGAGGCCCTAATCAAAGAGCTGCTTCACCAGGATCGCATGCAACCCCTTACTCTCCGTCAGTACCTCATGGATAAAGCTCCACAGTCATTAACCTTAGAGCGTTCCCTTGATAGTCTTAAAACTGTCCTTTGCAGTAAGCCTGTTGCAAAGTTCTCCTGGAAAGTTTCACTGCTTGGTAAGGTGAATTCTCCTGTCTACAAGTTCTGTTCAGCAGCATCTTCAAGCGCTCTCACGTCGTTGAAACTTTCCCTTGTCTCAGTGATCCAGTCGCCAACCATGGGACGTTCCTTGCTATGTTCCGTGCTGTCTTTTGCATGGGCATTCTGTTGGCTGATTCTGAATGGTACTCACCGTGCCTACAGATTGCTGCCATCACTTCTTGCAGCATACCTGTTTCCAACCAAAACCGCAAACCCTTTTCACCTGCTTTCTGTTGCTCTCTATCTGATTGCAAATATGCTCCGCATCTCCCCAGGTATTCTTCTGGAGTATCTTTTCCTGCATCAACCAAGAACTCTACTACAGGCTCTTCAGGCGGTTCCTCCTTGTGCTCAGAAGTACTGTCTTCCGCAAGGAACTCTTCACCTGAAGATCAAGTCATGTAACCCTGCGTGGTACTTGCCAGCCTGCATCTTCAACGACAGCCCCTTGTTGGTTAATCCTCTCAGCGGAGGACTGTCCTTACTTCTGCGGAAAAAAACTCCTACTTCCCACACCTTGTTTATGTGTTCAACTCCATTCTTCACTCAAGAAACACGCTGGACAAACTTTGCGTGAAATCCGATGCTCCCTTTTCATCGCAAGCCGTGATGTCTAACTCTGGTTGTTAGCTACTCGCTAACTTCTCAACTTCCTGCCAAATGCAGCAACTATCCTCAACCTATGCCTTTTGTTTGCCTCTGGGCGGCCTCTGGTTCCTGGCTGCCTGGATTTGTTCCAGTTACTCTCATACCTGCATTCACTAGCAGATCACCTTGATTTGCTTGCTTAACCTCCTTTCTTCTACAGGTATCGTTGGTTCTTCAGAGCTCGATGTTTCAGAACTTTCCTGAGCCCCATGAACTTTTCCTGAGTCCCAGGACTATTTCTTCTACATGGTCATGTGTAGTCGGAGAAGAAGACGACCGGCAACTCATTCATCGTCTTCATCCTCCTCTCCAACACCATTTTGCAGTTCTAAACCTGTCTTGTACTTTATATTGTACTTGTAAAATTGCATATTTACCTTTGTATGCTTCTTGAAATATCCGCCTCGCATGTTACATGTGTTTTCCTTATAGCTTGATAATTAATGATATGGATGTCTATATATATGCAAAGCTTTTCTGAAATGGTTTCCATTTAGAGCGTCACAATTTTGATGATATGGAAATGTTTATGTAAGGTCAAAGCATTGTCTTTGTGCAGTTCTAGTCATAGACATATTCATGCATATATGTTTTATTTCAGTAATCCTAAATCTCCACGTTGTGCTTGCAAAAGTTGTAGTTTAAAAATGTGGTAACATTTATATGCCTTATTTGAAATATTTCCTTTGGTCAAAGAATTGGTCATTCTCGGATTTGTTCAAGATATATATGTCAAGTCTGGTGGCGTCCTACCCTTTTGGTACCCCTATTTACTTTAAAGATTCCCCCTCTATATGCTACCTTTTGGCAGTAAACCAGGTTCCCAGCTTTTCCCTTCACCTTGTTTCCTGCTGTTAATGGGAGACCCTTATGTAGCTGGTTTAAATCCCATTTCGTTTCGCTGGAAACCCTTGCGTAGATGGTTTAAATCCTCATCCTGGCTGGGACACCTTTATATAGGTAGCTTAAATCTCCTTTTGTGGCGAAAACCACTTGTACTTAGGTGCCTTAAATCCCCTCTCTGGAATCGGACCCTAGTTCCCCGTTACCTGTGGTCGCTGTGGTAAGTCCAGAATCTAAAGTTCCCTCGATTCTGTAGCCTCAGAGCCACAACCCTTTTCCGTTACCTTATCCATTTTTCTTCTGTTTTCCAAATAAAAAATTAAAAAAAATGGGGGAGGGGTCTGGGTAGGCTATGTAGCCCCAGCTCTAGTTATATTTTAATTTTGGGTCCCGGATCGGGACCTCTCTTATGTTTGGGCAGTCGTTATCCGTTATTTTTAATTTTGGACCTGCATCAGGTCCTCTCTTGTGTTTGGGGAGTAATTTGTTGTTTTACGCTGCACGCGAAAATATATATGCTTATGAGGCGATTTGTTGTGTTACATTACATATTGAAGTATTTATATATGCCTAAAAGGTTTACAGTGTATCGGATCGATCACTTTTTATGTTTGCCTAGTGGTTTGTTATTTTCATGACTTTATTGCTACATTATTGTACAAGTATTTCCTCCTATGAAAAGGATGGATGTTGATGGTTTTGCTGGTGTCGTGGGCGTTTGTCTGACACAGGCATTATCACGGTTTTGATGTAGACTTTGGTGTGGACACTGTCAACATTGTCGACGTTCGCCTTTTCATGTCGAGGTCTATGTCGAGGCAAGTGGTGGTGTTTGTGTCGGATAGATGCTTATGATATCTCTAACCTTCTTTTTTATATAACTAAATCAAAATTAATTTAATTTAAAACAAAAAAAGAAAGATGATATGTCGGAATACGTTTCACGGATCCGCCATGGATTCATATTTATTTGGTTATTTTATAAGTTTTTCGAGGTCTACTTTTGGTATAATTGCGCGTAAAAGCGAAAGTGAAAGCATGAATGAATAGTGTGGTTCACTTATGAGATTAATCCGCCTTTATTTTGTAGATCCGGTCATGTTCAAAATTGTTAATGAGCGTTAAACTTGCTTCCCGCCTTTTTGGAGGGCAGCAACAGTGATTTTATTGGTTAAAGTATTAATGATGATGTCACGTTTGTTCCCTAATAAAAGGCAGAGGCACCCCGCTTAGGCACGTTCTTTTGCGGAGACCGCACGTTCTTCTTATGTTCTTTTAGTTGGGTTTTAGTTGAAGTCAAGTTTAGTTTAAGGGATCAGGAGCGGGTTGGATGGGTTGGATGGGTTTTTCTTTAGTTAGAGTTAGATCGCGGAAGATCATTCGGTTTTAGTTTTAGTTAGGTTTTCTTATAGGTTAGCCTAGGGTTAGGCCCGCGGAAGATATTTCGGTTTTAGTTTATTTAATTAGCCTCGCGGAAGATTGGGCGCGCAGGGTCTTTAAGCTTAGGAGAACTTAGCTTAGGGGACGAGCCTACGCGGGTTCTGCCGAAGCCACTAAAGATACAACCGGTGTCTGTCTTCCTTTGGGGTTAACGGGGGGAGTAAAGTAAAATTTTTAATTTTCTGTAAATTGGTCCGTCTATTCAGAGTCAGGATACATATTTTATTTCACGAGGCAACGTTTCTTTAAAGAAGGCAATTAGGAACTCACACACCACCAGAGTCTTCAATTGGCTTACTCATCATCCTTCAGACTGTGAGGCTTGGCCGGCGACCGTGCTCAAAAGCACGCGGAACGCTGGCCGCTTTCCCCGCAACTGGTACCTCGTGCATAACCAGCCCAAGGCCGTGCACGAGGAGCTCCAGCACCCATACCCCGACAATGGATAGGTTTGATCTTCTTGCAGTCCATGGGGCTCTCAAGAGTCTCCTCCAGCACTATAATTCAAAAGCATCAATTCTCCGGCAATCAGCCTTCTTTATGGTCCAGCTCTCACTTCCGTACATTACTACTGGGAAAACCATAGCTTTAACTATACGGACCTTTGTCGGCAGGGTGATGTCTTTGCTTTTTAAGATGCTGTCTAGGTTTGTCATTGCTTTTCTCCCAAGAAGCAGGCGTCTTCTAATTTCGTGACTGCTGTCACCATCTGCAGTGATCATGGAGCCCAAGAAAGTGAAATCTCTCACTGCCTCCATTTCTTCCCCTTCTATTTGCCAGGAGGTGATGGGACCAGTGGCCATGATCTTAGTTTTTTTGATGTTGAGCTTCAGACCATATTTTGCGCTCTCCTCTTTCACCCTCATTAAAAGGTTCTTTAATTCCTAACCTCACTTAGCCCATACATTTAAAACACTCCGATAACACTTTCAGAGTCGTGGCTTTCCCCCAAAGACCCCTGGGAGCTGGGTATTTTTTTTAGGGTGCTGAGCACTTTTGAGAGCACCCATTGTGCGAGCTGCCATCTTCACATCCTTCTACTGCTGAGTTTTGTTTTGCCTCATCGGCAATATATTGCAGGATAATTACGAGGTGTGTGTTTTTATACCCTTTTGCTTCCATATCAGCACAAGACAGGTTATGGCAAATAAATGAATACAGCACAGGGAAGGCAGACTAGAGCCTTGAGCAATATGTTATAGTGCAGGGGGAGCTAGGCGGTGATCCTTAGGGTGAGAATTGGAGCGTTGTGCGAGTGTTCCTGTTTTCATCTGGGAAATGTCAGAGGGCATGTGGAATGAAGGGAACCAAAGTATCCCCTGAGTCAGGTGGAAGGAGGGAAGCATTTCAAGGCAACACCAGCCGAAAACAGGACAGCAGCTGAAGTGCAAGATGGATGCACAAGGTGTGGTGCTCGTTTCTTCTGCTTCTGTCGCCAGTGGTAGCATTTCATAAAGTTTGCAGCAGTATATATTACAGTCATATATTACAGAGTCTGGCCAAACTGCGGGAGGCAGTGGAGGATAGGCGTGCCTGGCGTGCTCTGGTCCATGGGGTCACGAAGAGTCGGACACGACTGAACGACTGAACAACAACAACATATTACAGTCTGCTTCTGTACAGCACGCATTGTAAGGTGCCCATGTATCCTTCTTTACAGAGAGCAGTCCTGTACCATTTCAACACCTGAGGCAAAATTGGACGGTGACGCAACCACAGCCAAAGCCTCATTTATCAGGGTCATGTGGCTGCCGCTTCCAGGTTCTGGTGAGAACTTGTAAAAGGTCCATGAGATCTCACCAGAACCCATGAGTCACCACTACTTCTCCTCACTTTTCTGGCGGTGGGAAAGGGGGTCCACTCCTGCTACAGGGAAGTGAGCAGAACTAGCTGCAGCAACTTCCAGCAAGATCTCTGCAAGATATTGTCAGGACCCAGAAGCTGAAGGTGCTTCCCTGGTGGCAGAGGGGCGGGCAGTGGCTGCAGCAGTGCTGGAGATGCGAGGAAAAGTGGTGGCAGCAGCAGATCTCATAAGAACCCTGTGAGATCTTGCCAGAAGCCACCATTGCTTTTTGCTTCTCTGGTGGGGGTGGGCAGGCTCTGCCTCTTGGATTTTGCCGCCCAAGGTGCCTGCCTCAGCCTGCCTCATGGATGGGCCGGCACTGGCCCTATCTGAAGCACTGTCTGGTCCAAATTCAGTTTAAAGAACATGAACCTTAAGTAGGGAGAGGAGGAGTTTGAAGTTGTCCCACGACTGTTAGGACCAGGACACCAAACTGGACAGGTGACCAGGCCACAGTCTACCCCACTATGGCAAGAGGTATTGTATTTCTACTTATTTTATAGTAATTATTTCCAAATTTTGCATATGGATTTAAATATAGATTAGCAGATGCAAAATTTTGTGTGATCATTGGTCCTCCTGTTTGGTGAACATTTGTCCTCCTGATCTTTTCTGGCCACCTTAGCACTTTGGGTAGAATAGAGCCTAGCCATATTGGTATAGTGAACTTTCCACAACTTAGAATCATAGAATCATAGAATCATAGAGTTGGAAGAGACCACAAGGGCCATCCAGTCCAACCCCCTGCCAAGCAGGAAACACCTGTACACAATGCTACTGCGCTGATCAGATCTGGCTATGTAGTAGTAGCCAAATCGTGACATGGGGAAGTAAAGTCAGTTCAGAGTTAGTGATTCTTATATTGCTTTGAGTCAATTGTGGGGGGGGGGGGGAATCAACCACCATTTTGACCGAGTGTTACGTGCCTTCCTGCAATGAAATATGGCTAACCATCCTTAGCTTCAAGAAGAGGAAAAACTCATAGAAAAGGAGAGAAAATTCAAACATTGTAATTACAGCGAGCTATCAGAACAAAAGCAAATAGCTGGCTCCCACTAAAGCACTATAGCATGAAATTGCTGCAGAAGAAAAAAACAGTAAATGCATGCAACACCTATTTCTAAGTTACTTTTCTTTGAAAGAACTGCATTCAGATTGTACAGGTCTCTCCATAAACTACTCTTCCAATGAAAATTAAATGTAAGACAAATTTCCCGGCAGCAGGCAAGTAAGCAATAGGCAGTCAAGTTGACCCCTGTGCTGTAGTGAGAATAATAAGGCTCCCTTAGCCTAGAGTCACAACTCTGTCTGTCTGTCTGCCGGGCACAAACTTTCTGCTGTGATTTTTAAGGCAGACTTATTGGAGTGAAGCGCTGATCGTGTGTACCTTCCCAGCCCCCCTCCAAAACAGGCCCCTTCAGACTTTAAAAACAAAACAAAAAAAACACCCTGCAGGTCTAATCTAGCACTGGTGTAACTACACTGAAGAAAAGAGTTTATGCTGCAGGAGGAATTTGGCCCGTGAATTCTGGATTTACCACCCAGAGACTGCAAATCAATACCAAAATGGAAAGTTGCCCAGTTGCAAATAAAGACACTTTACCACATTATTCTGTGTGCCGGTGGGGGGTGGAATGACTTTTAACAAGCAATATCTGCGCGTCCCGAACACAAACGTAAATAAACCTAAGATTGTGCAGTGTAGTTTAATGATATTTAATGCGCTGGCTGCTGCTGCTGCAGGAGCCCCTCGATCAAACTAGCGCTGTGTTTCTGGGGAATATTACATGGTCTGAGATAATGGCACATTCCTGCCTGGAACAAACAATCACAAGTCACATTTTCATCGCTTCATTATTTTCTTTCATCAGTGATGATTAATATATGCAGAATAGAACCTTGCCTACTTGGGTTGCGGGGAGGAAGAAGTAGAGTTGTTGTTTTTTTCCCTCACAGATATACGGACAGTTGATGATTCCATTAAACTATTGGTCCCCTAAGACTACAAAGTGCCAGGCCCTTTCATAAGGTGCTTGCGGGCCTAAGGAAAACTGTCAGAAACCAATAGGGTTGAATCACAGGTTCCTCGAAACAAATAACATTAAGTGGTAATATAGGAAACAGCTCTCAGGACAGAAAGATGGTTTTAATTCCAGATACTTTCTCTTTGTAAACTCCTTTGAGGTTTTGTTTGCTTTTTAAGTCGAGCAGCATATAAATAAAGTAGAAAATTCTTTCCAGTAGCACTTAGAGACCAACTGAGTTTGTTCTTGGTATGAGCTTTCGTGTGCATGCACACTTCTTCAGATTTGGACCAGACAGTGCTTCAGTTACCCACCTGTAACAGCATATAAATGTTATGAAATAAATAATACTTTCCCATGACACCATAATAATTTTTATGACGATTACTGATTATCATTACACTGAATATTTGTTGCTAGCCTGTCCATTGTCTCTGTCTCGAGAGACAATGGATTGCGCCTCCGGTACGAATATTAATATTCAGTGTAAGTAACAATCATTGATGATAATAATAATAATAATAATAATAATGTAACACGGGGTTCTGGGAAAGTATTGTTTATTTTGATTGAGTGCTAAAGAGCAGTTTTCCCTGGGGGAAAGTGGTGGGACACGATGGAGAAGCCCTTTGTGAGAAATAGACCTTAGACTTCTGCAGCAATGAAGCCACATTCGGGACTCGTTTCAGCATATGGCATCCTTGGGCAGGACCATCCCCTGACCCGTGCCTTGCCATCTCTCAAAAAAGTTTCAGCTTGGAAGAACACTGGGCAACTGGGTCTAACATGTCCTAGAATGCCCTCATCATCACATCGCAAGGGGTCATTCCTTGAAATTAAAAGCGCAGTTCCCAGCCACCCAGTCAAATTTCGAGGGTCCAACAACAGATTCAGCCCACCAGAAGGCACCCTGCCTAGAGCCCTCTCAAACCTGGAGCCACCCTTTCCTCCCTGTCAACACACTACCCACCCAAGTCCCTTGCTCTCCTGTAAACATTCACCTGAGATGGCAGGTGTTTCTACGGTTGACTTTGAAGCATCGAAGCACAAAGCTACAGCCTCCTTAAGAGCATGTGTGCTCACACGTCTTGGACAATCATTCGGACGGCCTTGACTTTTAAGTGGTTCCTGGGTCCTGCACATCCTATTCATCACTCTCTGTGGCTCCTGGTTCTTCAGTCTCAGGTCTCTAAGCATCTCTGTGGTCTCAGTGAAAGAGGCTCCTTCAGCTTCCTGTACATTAGAGCATTTTGCGGCGGGACCAAAGTAGGGGTCCATATTTTCGTTCCAGTACAATGCTAATAATAATAATTTATTAAAACGGTCTCAGACCAGCTCCAGCTTATACAACAAATCACATAGCAAAACATAAGAGGGATACAAAGAGCATTACAGTGCAAGTAAAACAGCAATTAAGATTAAATGTTGGCGTGCCCCCACTGGTTGCCGTTAAAAGGGTCAGCCATTGAGAAGCTCTCGTTTCCTACGTCTAATGGCAGATACACAAAATTTAGCTACATTGATCGTGATTTCGGTGTCCTTGTCATCTACCAAGGCTCTTAGACGTTGGGATTCAGGTTCGTTCTTGAAGTTTTGTAGGTCTGGTGTAATGAAGGTCAACCGTAAGTCCTCATAGAAACTATAGTGTAACAGCACATGTAAATTTGTTTCAACTTCCGGTGAGCCACATGGGCAGACTCGTGCCACATAAGGTTTACCCTCATATCTGCTTTGTAACAGGGCAGAGGGTAGCACATTAAATCTGGCAAGGGTGAAGGAGTGTCTATGCTTAGATGTCTGTAATTTTGACAGATAGTTTGCAAGAGAGAACCCTCTTCCATAATCTCTTATTACTGCATGTCTGTTCATTTCACTCATGTGGCATTGTAACTCCACGTCCCAAATACGTTGGCGAACTATATTTCTAGCTTCCTCATATCCTGCCACTATCAGGGTCTGCGGAGAAAACCCCAAACTTCTCAACTTTTCATACGAAGTATCTTTCCATTTAGATTGATGGGTATCTAGTAAGGGTTAGAGGTGCCAGCCCAACCGGGCGAAAAATAAGTTTTAGCCAATAATGTATCTTCATAATCCACAGCCGCGCAGTAATGGGAATTTGTCCAACTTCTAAGCGGACTGCTATATTGGATACACGGGGGGGGGGGACCCCTAATACAATGCTGCTAAGTTCTTTATCATGTTCTACTCTGTGGAGCTATTTCTGTGAGCAAGGAAGGGGAAATATGTGTCTGCTGCACCTGCCACCTCAAACAAGCTGCAGCTTACTCCAGCGGTAAGTTCAGATGCAAGGTACAATAATCGTGGTCTGTACAGATGCACCAAAGCAAACTGGAGTAAATTACTGCTGATTGCACCAGTTTTAGACACTTTCAGAGCAGCAGACCAATAGCACTGAAGTTACTGCTGGAGAACATCAAACTACTGATGTTTGAGAGGGTAAGTGCGAATGCAATTAACTTTACAGGGTTGAATTGTTCTTTTAAGCAGACTGTTTCATTACCAAGGTTACTTATTAGTTTAGCTCTTTTCAGAAGCCATGCCTTCGAAACCTAAGTGCTGCCGACGGAGCAGAACTAAAGTGGGGGGGTGAAACCTCCAAGCAATCTGGCAGGACGATCACCTTAATCTAGTGCTGTTCAGAAATCTCTCCTCTAATTTATTGAAAGCTTCCCTCACCTGTTCCATTTTTTCCCCCTGCCTCATTTTCGTATAATATCAGGGGGTGTAGAGTTGAACTCGCTTTATCACTGAGATGCAACTGTGGGTGTTCATTTTCCCATTAAACTCTTCTCCTGTGCTCTGTAACCTCCCCAGTTGGCTGCGTTTGCTGATGAGAAAAATCCTCATAGGAAGAGTTATCCCATGACATCTTCCTCTAGGCTTTAATTGAAGCATTGGAGGCCAGGGAGGGTGGCCACCGCCCAGGTCCCTGATTACCGGTATGTTGTTAAGGGAAGTCTTTCCTGTTAAAAAAAAAAAAGTCTATTTGTGCAGTGATATGTTTTTAAACATATCACTGAAGTTGAGGCGCCAGTACTTTGGCCACCTAATGAGAAGAGAAGACTCCCTGGAAAAGACCCTGATGTTGGGAAAGATGGAGGGCACAAGGAGAAGGGGACGACAGAGGATGAGATGGTTGGACAGTGTTCTCGAAGCAACTAGCATGAGTTTGGCCAAACTGCGGGAGGCAGTGGAGGATAGGCGTGCCTGGCGTGCTCTGGTCCATGGGGTCACGAAGAGTCGGACACGACTGAACGACTGAACAACAACAAATGTTTTTAAAAGTTTTTTTTAAAAAACTACACTTAAGACACACATACACAAGTGAGTAATTCATAGAATCACAGAATTACAGAATTGCAGAGTTGGAAAAGACCCTGAGGGACCACATTCATCCAGTGCTTTACCAGCTGCACTGGCTCCCGGTGGAGTACAGGGTCAGGTTTAAGGCGCTGGTTTTGACCTTTAAAGCCCTATGTGGCTTAGGACCCTCGTACCTAAGGGACCGCCTCTCCTGGTATGTCCCGTGTAGGACCTTAAGGTCCTCAAATAATAATATTTTCGAGGTCCCGAGCAACAAAGACGCTAGGTTGGCCTCAACTAGGGCCAGGGCCTTCTCAGTATTGGCCCCGACTTGGTGGAACAGTCTGTCACAAGAGACCAGGGCCCTGCAGGATTTGGCATCTTTCCGCAGGGCCTGCAAGACGGAGCTGTTCCACCTGGCCTTTGGGTTGGTTTCTGTTTGATACTTGTGCTTCATTCTTTTATTGGTGGGCTATTTGAAAATGAGACTGCAGTTTTAATTTTGAATTTTTAAAATTGTATTTTAATCTGTATTTTTAAATTGATTGTTTTTATGTTTTTGCTGTGATTTTAATTAGTGTTAGCCACCCTGAGCCCGGTTTTTGGCTGGGAAGGGCGGGGTATAAATAAAAAGTTGTTATTATTATTATTATTATTATTATTATTATTATTATTATTATTATTTCCAACCCCCTGCAATGCAGGAATCTCAGTTAAAGCATCCATCCTCCCTTTGCCCTCAGAGATGTCATCATATGGGCAAAGCTGATTTAGCTGCGTGGTGCTGTGACATCAGTGTGTGGCCTATGTGTTCCCTTGAGAACATATCATCCCAACCTTTATTTTCTGCTCAGAAGGAGATCCCATTTAATTCATGGGGCTTACTCCTAGGAAAGTGAGGATAACATTGTTTTCTTAAAACTGTGAAGCACTTTGCTTTAGATGCTTAGAGGTATACAAGTTGTCAGCAATAATAGTTGTAACTGTTGCCCTTCACTTTTCCTAATTGTGGATTATAACTGGATTGAAAATTGATGGGTTTTGTTCATTTTTGCTTCGTTCTTCCCAATCAACCTTCTCTCTCTCTCTCACTAACACACACACACACACACACACACACACACACACACACACACACTTAATCCTATGCTTACATGCATATATGTTTCTGCTGTCTGTCCAAGGATTTCGGCCTCAAATCTATCATATCCTCTTAGGATCTACGCCCAACACTGGTCTCATAAATTCCCCTCATGTGCTTTGTTTCAGGTTCCACTAGAACCCTGCCTTCCAACGCTGGGACAGAAGCTTCCTGTCCTCCTTAAGAAAATGGGGGCTGACGGTGAACATGCAGTTCTAAGGAACTTTCTAGTCAGTCTCAACTTAATGCTGCTAGGCTCCATCTTCAGACCTTTCGAGTGCCGCCTGGAAGTGATGACGGAGAGAGTCAAAAGACAGGTGACTGACGCCGAAGGGGGCTTTACCAACTACACGGCACCTATCAAAGACCAGCCCATGGTCTTTAGCCATATATACAACATAAACGTGCCTCTGGACAGCCTCTGCGCAACATCCCTAGAGGCTTCGTCTGACCCGGAGGTGAGTTCAGAAGATGACCGGATGACGGAATACACCGAACAGACCTCAGACAGTGAGAGCCAGGTCACCTTCACCCACAGGATAAACCTCCCCAAACAGACTTGCAAGTGTGCCGCCTCCTCCCGGGACATACAAGAGCTGCTGAGCAGGATTGAGATGCTGGAGAGGGAGGTGTCCATGCTCCGTGACCAGTGCAACTCCAATTGCTGCCAAGAAAATGCAGCCACAGGTAGTAACTGATGCCATGGGGTCTTGATGAAAGCTAAGAAATTTCAAATAAAAAAAAGAATGAATTTATGAGTCATTTGCTTAGTGTTTGGGTCCCCCAGCTGTTGTTCGACTACAACTCCCATCATCCCATCAGGGGTGATGGGAGTTGTAGTCCAACAACAGCTGGAATCCCAAGCACTGCCGGGGTAGGCAGAATTCTCCATTGTGCTTTCAGATTTCCAGGAATGCCCTCAAGCTTTGCAGACCTGCAGTTTGCTCTAGTCTTAATCCTAACTCACAACATTAGATTCACTTTCATTTTAAAAAAAAACCACAGGTGTCTATCTTTCTCTCCTTCTCTTCCTTTTTCTATACCTCTCTCTCTCTTTTCCCCCACCACCCTAAACAAAACAAAACAACAAGTATGTATCCCAAGCCATCCAGTTAAAGGTATGCCTAGTGACATGCCGTGGACAAAATAAATTAATTAATCATATGGAAAAGTCAAAATTGGGGGACCCTCCTTATCCATTTGGGCAGGATGGGTGTCCAGTTGGCAGGTTGCTGTGCTCCCCGTTCCAAGTATATACCATACCTTGCTGGCTTTGGGAGGTCAGTCCCAAGATCAGCTTTCAGCCACTGGGTATTTTGCTGATTTAGGGGGAAGATACCTGAATGCGCTTAGGCACTGGCACCATGACTCTTAGGTGGGGGGGGGGGGTTCCCAGAGTATGGTCCATGGACCAACTGTGGTCCACAGCCTTCATTCATATGGCCTGGCTGTGGATTTGTGGTTGAAGTGGGGAGATAGCACATCTATTGCATTAACTATTCATATTGATTTTTTGAATAGGATTTTATTGCTGCTGTAAGGTGGCTTAGTGTCTGATCATGAGTAACCAGGCTGACACGAAGCTTCTAAAACTAACTTATTTAATGGTGCAAATATTTACAGTGCAGTGCAAGAAAGAACATCCAGCTCATCCTTCAGCAGAGTCCGGGAATGACTCCTTCCAGTTCCTAGCCCAGCATAAAAGGCGCGGAATACGGAACTCCCGCCTCCCCCCTCTATGTCTTCCCCCCCCCCTGTGCAAAAGGGGAGACGGAAGGGGTGCTTCACCTCCCGTTTCTGCTTGGTGAGAAGGCTCTCTTCCCCTGTCACAGCCCCGGCCCCCACTTCCTGTCTCCATCTTCCCCTCCCCACTAGAGGAATTACTGCTCCTCCCACTGGACGAAGATGAAAAACTCAGCATCGGAGACGGGGGTTCGCGATACTGATAAAAGCCCTGGCACTGCTTTGGCTTCCGGCGAGGGCAGTCTCCTGACAGCTTCTTCTATTTCTTGCATTGGATTTTATTGTATTATGATTTGAATTCTATGGAATTCAGATTGTAATGTGATGCAATGTATAAGAAATAAAAAAGCAATAAAAATACAATTAAAATGATAGAGTACCTGGCATAGCACATTGCGATTTCTATAATCAGCCAAAAAATAATGATCATTAAGTGGTCCATCAAGACCCTCAGCAGCTTTCGAGTGGTCTTGGGTGGAGCACTTTGGGGACCACTGTGCTAGGCCACGCTTCGTGCCCACCAAACACACCAGCAAAATGACTAACTAGAAGCTAAAACTTGTTGATAGTTGTGAGACAGAAGCAGAGGGACAATTCTGGCTATTGGGCTGTCCAGGGGGTGCTCCAGACTGCAGCTTGCTAAAGAATGAAAATGCATGCATGAGAATGTCTACTCTTATCTAGGAGGTTTAAATGCATCCTCCTCCATGCCTAATGCTTCAGACATGATGGAGAAGTTGAGGGACCAGGTAACCTGAACACTTTGTGCTCTCTCGGCTGCAATTAGTCTTGCAGGGAAAGGCAAGGGGTGAGATGGCTAAAGATAGCTTTGTCATGTATAATGAGATAAGAATCCAATGTCTTTGTTCAGACCAGGTTTCTCCATGGTTTTAAGTTTGGTAATTAGTTGCAATTCAGCCACATAATCTGAACCTAAGCTTAGCTTGGCATGCGCACAGCGCTTCTTGAGTGTTGTTGAGTTAGGGAGTCCCGGGAGATAAAGTTTCGGGGAAAGGTTCAAATTATTAAAGGAACACTACCCTAGAGAGACTTCGACATCTTGAGGAAGTCTCTCCCTTGTTGTCAGACAGCGAATCAAAACCAGAATGTAGAGACTTAATGTTAATAAAAATATTTTTTAAAACCCAGAGTGTAGAAGCAGTAAAGCTCAGCAAGACATATTGCTTTATCTTGAGAAGCCTAAACTAAAACTGTGAAGCAACAGTTTGCAAAAAACCACCTTGTAGCTGAAAGCAGTATGGTTTCTACTGAGTGGGGGTGACTTCAGCTGATGGGCTAACCTGTGGCACCCTACATTTGTCTCACTGCAGCACTGCTTCCTTTTGTCTAACTAGCTGTAAATTACATTATTCCATTCATTTTAATTCATAAGAAACAAAATGTGAGGTGGGAGGTGGGGGGTGGTAATCAATCATGTATCACTTGCAGACTGCAGCAAATACAGATTGTATTCACTTGATTGATCCCCATTCTAGACATGGGCCAAATAAGCCGAAAGTGGCCATTTGCACACCTGTTTCTGTTTTCATTGGTCCTCTTCAATATCTCTGGTGGCTTCAAGCCTGTTTTGGGCAAGGATTGGCTGCACAATTTAGTTCCCCACTACCTGTGGGTGTGGTTTGTGGTAAAGGTAAAGGGGCCCCTGACCATTAGGTCCAGTTGCGGACGACTCTGGAGTTGTGGCGCTCATCTCGCTTTATTGGCCAAGGGAGCCAGTGTACAGCTTCCGGGTCATGTGGCCAGCATGACTAAGCCACTTCTGGTGAACCAGAGCAGCACACGGAAACGCTGTTTACCTTCCCGCCGGAGCAGTACCTATTTATCTACTTGCACTGTGTGCTTTCGAACTGCTAGGTTGGCAGGAGCAGGGACCGAGCAATGGGAGCTCATCCCATCGTGGGGATTCGAACCGCCGACCTTCTGATCGGCAAGCCCTGGGCTCGGTGGTTTAACCCACAGCGTCACCCGCGTCCCTGTGGTTTGTGGTAGTGAGGCCAAATTGTGGGCCTTGTGGACCCAATTGGTGCTCAGGCCAGGCCAAAATGCACCTGTTGGTGGGAGGTTTCCCACCCCTGCAATATATCAAAGAATACAGTACAATGCTTTCTATCTTCTGCAGCTGCAATCCTGCATCCAATTGTATATGCGTACGTCCCTTAACATACACATGGCCATTAGCAACTGTAAAAAAAACCAACATAAATAAATCAGAAGTGTGTGCATGCACACACAGTTAAAACACCTGGGAGAGTATCTTTAGCAGTCAGGAACCATCAACAAAAACATTTATAATGAAAGCGCTGGTTTTCATCTGAATAACAAAGCACAAAGCTTTGTGGAGCTCACTTGTATACCTTCAGGTTTTGTCTTCCAAAAGACACGGTTCAGTTGGTCATCTCTAGAAGTCTGTTCTTCAAAACTAAAGAAACAGCGGGCTATTGTAATAAGGTGGTTTTCAAAGGGGTTTGTTGGTATAATGAATCTCAGTCCCAAAAGAGAGAGGCAGAGTACAGAAAATGCTTTACACCTGAGGGAATATTGTGAGAGAGAGAAGCGTTTTTGAAAGAGTTTCTGCCTGCCTCCTTGACCTATCATCACATTGTGTACACATCCAGCAGGGAGAGCCATGGAAAAAATGCTAAAATTAATCCTTGCTTCCAAATATGTGGGAGTTCCTAGACGTGGCAGCCACATTTGCCAACATCACCACTGCGGATCAATCCCCAAATTGCAGGGGAGAAGGGAGCACATTTACCTGCAAACACTACACCATTTGCTGCTGCATGTTTCGTAAAAGGGCAATGTAGGAGACTAAAACATAGGACGAAAGCCACTCGGCAAATAGGAGCACTCATCTCAAAATGGCTACTAGCCCAGGTTTCATTTCTCTGCCGGTGTTCCCCAGAATTCTTTCTATCTATGCAGCACCTCACAAAAGACTTCAATTGCTGCTGACACCACAGATAGAGCCAGAATTTGACAAACACACGAACTACTACTACACACAACAATGTCTGAGGCTCCAGAGACCTAACAACGTTAAATTCATCAGCTTAGTGTTGTTTTTGTTTGAATGGAAGTTAGACACAGCATACAGGCTGCTGGGAGGCAAAGCGGCAACACCTGGCCTGTCCTTTGCCTAATATTGAGGCTGAACTTGAGAGATGCACAAACTTTACCCTCTTTGAGTCTCCTGTTTGATTTCTGGGCAGTGTGCAAAGGAGCCAGAAAACTCCATTTCGCCACAGAAATCTGGAGGATAATAAAGTCTGAGATAATGAGTTGCACTTCCCAGATAAAATCAGAGCCCTTTGCAAGACAGCTCAACGGACATGTCAGCTAATTAAAATTTCAGCTGCAAACCCTGAGCAGCTAGATCAGATCATAACTTAATCAGATTCACACCCCAAAGGAGCAGGTTCACAGTTTGGGGGTGCTTTGGATCCAACTCCGTCACTGGAGTGGCTAGAAGTGCCTTCCGGGGTGGAGCTTGCTAATATGCTGCCCTGTGCAAGGCCATTTGATGCCCTCCCTACAGCCCTCACATCTCCCTTGGGGAAGGAGGTGCAAGGCTCTGGCAGAGTCCTAGAGCCCTCATGCCTCCTCCTCAAAGCCAGGCAAGTGCTTACTGTGCTTTGAGAACGCACCATTCTCGGCTGTGTGCACCGCTCTCACTGCCTTAAATCTGCCTCTGGTGCCTTTTACCAACTGCAGCTGGTTCAACAGCTACAGCCATTCCTGGACTGGGAAAGCACATTAGTGCATGCGCTGTTTGCCTTCAGACTGGATTACTCAATGTGCGGCTTCCCTCACACTTGTGGGATGTGAAACACTGAGCAGTCAAATACAACATCCCTAGAGTGGACATAAAAAGGGGGTGTCTGGAGCAGCCAGTCAGAACTTCCTGTTTCCTCCTGGGCTGGGACAGACTTCCTCTACATGTGACTAGAGGTGGGTGTGGCCTCACCTGTGCAATATCTCAGTGGAGGCCATCTCTCTCTCTCTTTGACTCCATTCCTCAAAGAAGCAACATCTGCTTAGTCTGAAATGCTCTCTTGGCTTCCAGCCAAGAGAGGACAAAGGAGCTATCTCCTTATGGGATAGTTTCCAGGTATATTACTTTTGTAACTTAAGTCTGCTTTCTGGGATCCATCTGTGAACAGAATGAGTGAGTGAGTGAACTCTTTTTATACTTTTATAGAAGACTGTGTCGTGTCTAATCTTTTTATGAGGGAATAAAGGGGAATTTACCAGGAGACTTATTTTAGAGGCTTATACAAGCCTGGCAAATGCTACGCACTGCACAAGTTTAAAAGGGGGAATGTTACTCTGCTAAATTGTAGAACTTGTTAACACAAGTTGGAAAGGATGTAATTAAACAATATATCCTCTCCTGCCTCCCTGAACATTCCCACAACACTTGATCTGCAGTTCATGTGGAGCGCTGCAGCCCAGTTGCCAACAGGAGTGAGGCCTTCTCAACATTTAACACATGTGCTCAGAGGTCTGCACTGATTTGCTACCAGGCCAATAGGAAGCCCTTAACAACCTGGGGCCAGTTTACTTGCGAGATTGCCTTGCCTCACGTGGCCCACTTAACTGCTCCGATTGGTGGAATTGGCATGACTACACAGTGGCATAGCATATGCTACTACTGCCCGGGGCATATGCACATTGGGGCATGTCCAGAGGTGGGCATGGAGGGAGCCTGCTGTGGCTACACCAGCCTAGCCTAGCCCAGCCCTAGCTGCCAAAGCAACTGCTTCAAATCAGTCCAATTGGAGGGGAGCCACTGTTTGGAGATAACACCAAGGCCTTGTGCCTTCCCCCAATGCAGCGTCGCCCAGGATGTATCACTCTGGTCTCCCATCACGCTGATGTGACCCATATCCTCCTGGGACATGAGCGCACGACTAGCAGAGTCCAAAATAGAAGCGTTAGCCCTGAGGTGTAACATCTAATCCTTATTTACTGCAACAAAATAAAAAATAACAGTACAAAGTAAACATGGCTCCTCTTTCTCTCTCTTCCTCGGAGAGAACGCTGAAACAAAACATCACTGTGAGAGAACAGTGGGAGGAAGGGAGCAAACAATTATCTCCCTTTCTGCTTATATAGCTCTAACAATCAGCAGCTGAAATGCATTGCCTACAGACACGTGACCCAACAATCCTATATCTGCAGCGTAGGTGGAGGGGTGAAATCCCAACAGCCACACATGCACCCCGGCAGCCCTCTGCAGCTTTACAAGGCTGGCGTCAGACTGTTGGATCCCAGCACCGAGGGGGGGGCGCACTCGCACAGTGGAACCCAGCCAAGGAGAGGGGCAGCAATGCTGCTGCAGCCTCTTCTCTGCTTCCAACCCCCAGGGTCACACCCTCTTCCTCCCTCCTTGGTGGGTGGGGGTGGGGTAACCGCAGTGCCCTCCCCCCTTTCTGCCTATTGAAATCCAGCAGCTGCCTTCACTGTACCCTTTTCAGCACCTGCTGAAAACATCATTGTTTACACAAGTCTACCCAGATGACCTAGGGACGCGGGTGACGCTGTGGGTTAAACCACTGAGCCTAGGGCTTGCCGATCAGAAGGTCGGCGGTTCGAATCCCTGTGACAGGGTGAGCTCCCGTTGCTCGGTCCCTGCTTCTGCCAACCTATCACTTCCAAAGCACGTCAAAGTGCAAGTAGATAAATAGGTACTGCTCCGGCGGGAAGGTAAACGGTGTTTCTGTGCGCTGCTCTGGTTCGCCAGAAGCGGCTTTGTCATGCTGGCCACATGACCCGGAAGCTGTCTGTGGACAAACGCCCGCTCTCTCAGCCAGTAAAGTGAGATGAGCACCGCAACCCCAGACAGAGTCGTCCGCGACTGGACCTAATGGTCAGGGGTCCCTTTACCTTTACCTTTACCCAGATGACCTAAGGTCATTCTAATCTGTTTTAGTATTTTAACTTTTGTATGTTTTAAAGTAGGGTTTTAATTGTTCTTGGTTTTCTTGTTTTCTCCTTTTGCAAACCAATTTGAGGGTTTGGGTTTTTTTTTTACAATCAAGTTGTGCACTGATGTTAGGGTAGGTAATAAGTAGGTAAAAAACGTCTTGCAAGATCCGAGCTCTGTTTGAAGCCAGTGAAGAAGAAGAACATAGCGCCTGAAATGTTAAGGGCCATCAAAGGAGATCAGATTCCACGAGGAGATCCCTTCTGCTTTATTTTTAGTTCAAAGTGACTGCACCAGAGGGGAGTGGATCAATTTGGGGAAGCTGTGTTTGGGAGAGGGTGAGCTTAACGCTCTCCCTGCCTATCTGAATTCCTCTCTGCCTTCTCTGCCCATCCGAATGACACAGCTCACCCACCGCTGCCCTCCCAGGAGAAAACGCACAAGTGCCACTGCTCTTCTCCCACAGAGCAAATAGCTTTTTAATTTTTATCGGGCTTTTTAATCCTCTGCTGTTTGCTTTAACGCTGCTTTGTATTTGTTTTATGTCTACTGGCTGCATTTACGCCACTCTTTCCACTTGTGTTGCTTTAATATTTTGTTTTAATTTGCTTTTATTGTAATTTTAGATGCTTCATAAGCTGCCCTGGAAGCTCCCTGTGGGGTAGAGTATAAATCTCTGAAAACAAGGAAGCGCAGAGAAAGGAGGAGAAGGAAGTGGAAGGAGGGCAGGACTCTACTCCGGCAGCACCACTTTCCCAGTCGCACCCAAAGGGGCTTCCAGAACAGCTGTCAACTTTCGTTTTTTAAAGTGTGCATAGATCTTCCTGTGTCCTAAAGGGATGCTGTAAAGACTTTGAATTTTGATTGCTATGCACCTTTATGAAAATAAGTGTAAATAAGAGAACTGGGCCAAAGCAAACAAGATGAATTTTAACAGGGAGAAATGTAAAGTACTACACTTGGGCAAAAAATAATAATGAAAGGCACAAATACAGGATGGGTGAGTCCTGGCTTGAGAGCAGTACATGTGAAAAGGATCTAGGAGTCTTGACATGAGTCAACAGTGTGATGCAGCAGTTAAAAAAAGCCAATGCAATTCTGGGCTGCATCAATAGGAGTATAGCATCTAGATCAAGAGAAGTAATAGTACCACTGTATTCTGCTCTGGTCAGACCTCACCTGGAATACTGTGTCCAGTTCTGGGCACCACAGTTCAAGAAGGATACTGACAAGCTGGAAGGTGTCCAGAGGAGGGCAACCAAAATGGTCAAAGGCCTGGAAACGATGCCTTATGAGGAACGGCTTAGGGAGCTGGGTATGTTTAGCCTGGAGAAGAGAAGGTTAAGGGGTGATATGATAGCCATGTTCAAATATATCA
Source organism: Lacerta agilis (assembly GCF_009819535.1). Taxonomy (NCBI): domain Eukaryota; kingdom Metazoa; phylum Chordata; class Lepidosauria; order Squamata; family Lacertidae; genus Lacerta; species Lacerta agilis. The sequence goes on along the minus strand of NC_046317.1, from coordinate 3,513,676 downwards.
AAGGATGTCATATAGAGGAGGGAGAAAGGTTGTTTTCTGCTGCTCCAGAGAAGCAGACACGGAGCAATGGATTCAAACTACAAGAAAGAAGATTCCACCTAAACATTAGGAAGAACTTCCTGACAGTAAGAGCTGTTGGACAGTGGAATTTGCTGCCAAGGAGTGTGGTGGAGTCTCCTTCTTTGGAGGTCTTTAAGCGGAGGCTTGACAGCCATCTGTCAGGAATGCTTTGATGGTGTTTCCTGCTTGGCAGGGGGTTGGACTGGATGGCCCTTGTGGTCTCTTCCAACTCTAGGATTCTATGATCCTATGATTAATACCAAACACACAAAAATCGTAACTGGATGATAAAGTAGTCTTAATTTTGCATCGTTTTTAACATATAAACAGATATAATACAGAACTAGAACATAATTATACATAGGTACAAATATTCAACCGGAAATTCTGTGACATCAAATGTCAATACGTATCACGAGATCCACAAAGTACAGATAAGGGGGGGGGGGGTTATTTACTGATAAATATTAATACCATCAGGCATGTTTGGGCTTCAGTTTCATCATGGGTCAAGCAGCAATGGCTACTTCAGGAGAAAGCAAGTCCAATTTCCCATAGGATTTTCAAACACTGTTAGGTACAACAACCCTTGAGGCAAACAGCTTGAAAGATCTTTTAGAAGCACTGTCGAAAGGGGCTATCCATTATAATTATCATCATCATTGCCTCTAATAGCGAGCTTAGCTCATTGAGCGCCTCCTGTTTTTGAGGGGAGATGAGGCCGGACACAAAAAGGCAGAGGTTTTTCTACATTATCAGGGGACTCTCCTAGGTACACAGTTGTATCCAAGCATGATATTCAACTAAGTTTTACTCCAAGTAGACCCACTGTAATATGCACGACTAAGTTAGCTACATTAATTTAAATGGCTCTACTCTGTGTAAAACATAGCCAAACGCCAACCCCTTTAAAATACTATTTATTCATTTATTTTTAATCTCAGATACAGCAGTCTAGTCAGGATCTGCATGCTCCCAGGACTTACAGACTGTTGGGGCTGGTTGAGCCTATAAAGATAGGGAAATCTTAAAAAAAAAAAAAAAAACTAAACTCCCCACACAGTACAGCAGCATATTCCTGCATTGCAGAGAGTTTGGACCAGGTGGTCTTCAGGGCACTAGCGGAGGAAGGGGGGATGCAGTAGGTGTGGTCTGCTCCTGGTGTCATCATCCCTGAGGGGGTGACATTGTCATGGCACCCCCTGGGAAGCTGGCCACTTGCTGCGGGCAGCTAGCCCCATCCCCAGGTGCAGAGCATGTGCGCTGCTCCAGGTTGCAGAGCAGCTAGCTCCACCTCTGCCTCAGGGTCCCTTGCAACTCTATGATCCTATGATTCCATTGCCTGGAGATTGAATTTTGAGGTGCATATGGAACACCAAGGGAGCAACTGCCTTTGCTGTAACTTTGCTTGAGAGAGTCACGATGAGAACCCCACTCCAGCCTCATCGCAGTTTTGTCAAAATCCTGGATTACACTATGTTCACTTCCGTCTGTGGTGGTGGGAGAGAGAGAGGGAGAGGGGGAGAGAGAGAGAGAGAGAGAGAGAGAGAGAGAGAGAGAGAGAGAGAGAGACTTAATCTGCAATCCTATACACTGGTGTAAGAAGGGTGGGGTGTAGGGGGTGGGGCGCCCTGGGCAGCAGGATCCCGATAGGGTACCATCTCGGCATGCCCCGCCCCCAGAACGCGCGCCACGGCCCTGCGGGCAGCGCACCATGGCCCCAGAACGCGCACCAGCCCCACCCCCACCAGCTTCAGACCCCCAGTGCTGGAGCATGAAGCTCCGCCACTGATCCTATATACCGGTACATCTTCCCAGGAGTAAGCCACATTTAGCTCAATTGGATTTACGTCTCAGAAGACATGTATAGGATGGCACCCAAAATCTGAACCCTCTAGCTCTACATAGCATGGTAGAGCAGTGTTTTTCAACCTTTTTTGGGCAAGGGCACACTTGTTTCATGAAAATTCACGAGGCACACCACCATTAGAAAATGTTAAAAAAATTAACTCTGTGCCTATATTGACTATATATAAAGTAATTTCCCACGGCACACCAGGCAACATCTTGCGGCACACTAGTGTGCCGCGGAACAGTGGTTGAAAAACACTGTGGTAGAGGCCTCTTCTGAAATCCCCTCCTCCTGAGATGCCTGTATACGCTGCAACATTTTGTTGATCTCCCACTAATTCCCTTAATTCTGAATTTGAGCGTCCCTGGTACGATCTGCCTGAAATGGGGCGCATAAAAATAAGGTAGGGGTTTATACACATGCCAGGCGCTCATGGTCCCTGGTCTGGAACAAGTATCGTAATATTAAAAACAACACACACACACACACACCAGTCCAATAAGGACCTGTGAGCTTTCAAGACCTATGAGATAATGGGTAATTGAAACAAGGAATCTTAAGAGTGAAAGTTGAGGTGGAGAAAGAAGAAATTGATGTAACAGTAACATTAATTTCCCCTTCATGGATCACTGCCTTGTCGTGGCGAAGGGGCTTGAATTACTCAGGCAAGCTATGGACAAGTCAAGATGGACAGGTCATAGCGGAGAGTTTGGACCAAACGTGATCCACCTGGAGAAGGAACTGGCAAGCCGCTCCAGTATCCCTGCCAAGAAAACTCCATGGACAAAGACAACAGGCATATAAAAGATATGACGCTGGAAGATGAGCCCCTCAGGTCGGAAGGCGTCCAACTTGCTACTGGGGAAGAGCGGAGGACAAGTACAAGTAGATCCAGAGCTGATGAAGCGGCTGGGCCAAAGCCGAAAGGACGCTCAGTTGCGGATATGTCTGGAAGCGAAAGGAAAGTCCAATGCTGTAAAGAAAAGTATTGCATAAGAACCTGGAATGTAAGAACCATGAACCTTGGTAAGCTGGATGTGGTAAAAAATGAGATGGCAAGAATAAACATTGACATCCTAGGCATCAGTGAACTAAAATGGACAGGAATGGGCGAATTCAGTTCGGATGACTATCATATCTACTACTGTGGGCAGGAATCCCGTAAAAGAAATGGAGTGGCCCTCATAGTCAACAAAAGAGTGGCGAAAGCTGTACTGGGATGCAACTTCAAAAATGATAGAATGATCTCGATACGAATCCAAGGCAGTCCTTTTAACATCACAGTAATCCAAGTTTATGCACCAACTACCAGTGCTGAAGAAACTGAAATTGATCAATTCTATGAAGACTTACAACACCTTATAGAAATGACACCAAAGAAGGATGTTCTTCTCATTATAGGGGATTGGAATGCTAAAGTAGGAAGTCAAGAGATAAAAGGAACAACTGGCAAGTTTGGCCTTGGAGATCAAAATGAAGCAGGGCAAAGGCTAATAGAGTTCTGTCAAGAGAACAAGCTGGTCATCACAAACACTCTTTTCCAACAACACAAGAGACGACTCTACACATGGACATCACCAGATGGGCAACATCGAAATCAGATTGATTATATTCTCTGCAGCCAAAGATGGAGAAGCTCTATACACTCAGCAAAAACAAGACCTGGAGCTGACTGTGGCTCAGATCATCAGCTTCTTATAGCAAAATTCCAGCTTAAACTGAAGAAAGTAGGAAAAACCACTGGGCCAGTAAGATTCAATCTAAATCAAATTCCTTATGAATACGCAGTTGAAGTGAAGAACAGGTTCAAGGATTTAGATTTGGTGGATAGAGTACCTGAAGAACTGTGGATGGAGGCTCGTAACATTATACAGGAGACAGCAACGAAAACTATCCCAATGAAAAAGAAATGCAAGAAAGCAAAGTGGCTGACCAATGAGGCCTTACAAATAGCGGGGGAGAGAAGACAAGCAAAATGCGAAGGAGATCGTGAAAGATACAGGAAATTGAATGCAGATTTCCAAAGAATAGCAAGGAGAGACAAGAGGGCCTTTCTAAACGAGCAATGCAAGAAATAGAGGAAAATAACAGAATGGGAAAAACCAGAGATTTATTCAAGAAAATTGGAGATATGAAAGGAACATTTCGTACAAAGATTACCACAATCAAGGACAAAAGTGGAAAGGACCTAACAGAAGCAGAAGACATCAAGAAGAGGTGGCAAGAATACACAGAGGAATTATACCAGAAAGATATGGAGGTCTCATACACCCCAGGAAATGTGGTTGCTGACCTTGAGCCAGACATCCTGGAGAGTGAAGTCAAATGGGCCTTAGAAAGCCTTGCTAACAACAAGGCCAGTGGAAGTGATGATATTCCAGCTGAACTATTTAAAATTTTAAAAGAGGATGCTGTTAAGGTGCTGCACTCAATATGCCAGCAAGTTTGGAAAACTCAGCAGTGGCCAGAGGATTGGAGAAGATCAGTCTACATCCCAATCCCAAAGAAGGGCAGTGCCAAAGAATGCTCCAACTACCGCACAATTGCACTCATTTCACACGCTAGCAAGGTTATGCTTAAAATTCTACAAGGCAGGCTTAAGCAGTATGTGGACCGAGAACTCCCAGAAGTGCAAGCTGGATTTCGAAGAGGCAGAGGAACCAGAGACCAAATTGCAAACATGCGCTGGATTATGGAGAAAGCCAGAGAGTTCCAGAAAAACATCTACTTCTGCTTCATTGATTATGCAAAAGCATTTGACTGTGTCGACCACAGCAAACTATGGCAAGTTCTTAAAGAAATGGGAGTGCCGGATCACCTCATTTGCCTCCTGAGAAATCTCTATGTGGGACAAGAAGCTACAGTTAGAACTGGATATGGAACAACTGATTGGTTCAAAATTGGGAAAGGAGTACGACAAGGCTGTATATTGTCTCCCTGCTTATTTAACTTATATGCAGAATACATCATGCGAAAGGCTGGACTGGATGAATCCCCAACTGGAATTAAGATTGCCGGAAAAAATATCAACAACCTCAGATATGCTGATGATACTACCTTGATGGCAGAAAGTGAGGAAGAATTGAAGAACCTTTTAATGAGGGTGAAAGAAGAGAGTGCAAAATATGGTCTGAAGCTCAACATCAAAAAAACTAAGATCATGGCCACTGGTCCCATCACCTCCTGGCAAATAGAAGGGGAAGAAATGGAGGCAGTGAGAGATTTCACTTTCTTGGGTTCCATGATCACTGCAGATGGTGACAGCAGTCACGAAATCAGAAGACGCCTGCTTCTTGGGAGAAAAGCAATGACAAACCTAGACAGCATCTTAAAAAGCAAAGACATCACCTTGCCGACAAAAGTCCGTATAGTTAAAGCTATGGTTTTCCCAGTAGTAATGTACGGAAGTGAGAGCTGGACCATAAAGAAGGCTGATCGCCGTAGAATTGATGCTTTTGAATTATGGTGCTGGAGGAGACTCTTGAGAGTCCCGTGGACTGCAAGAAGATCAAACCTATCCATTCTCAAAGAAATCAGCCCTGAGTACTCACTAGAAGGACAGATCCTGAAGTTGAGGCTCCAGTACTTTGGCCACCTCATGAGAAGAGAAGACTCCCTAGAAAAGACCCTGATGTTGGGAAAGATGGAGGGCACAAGGAGAAGGGGACGACAGAGGATGAGATGGTTGGACAGTGTTCTTGAAGCTACTAACATGAGTTTGGCCAAACTGCGAGAGGCAGTGAAGGATAGGCGTGCCTGGCGTGCTCTGGTCCATGGGGTCACGAAGAGTCGGACACGACTGAACGACTGAACAACAACAACAACATTAATTTAAATTGGAGATGGGGGTTGTGTGTGAGGCTCGTACCGTAAACTCCTCAACCCTGTTTCCCCCCTAGGGTGCTTGCACATGGCGGCTTATTGCGAACTTGGTGCTGCTTACGCACGCGTGTTTTGCCCAACATGCACACATCATTCTCATCAAAATGCCAACCCCTCGCATAATATTTTCTCATTTAATCTGGATTTACAGTTTCTGTGGAAAATCCAATAAGTAATAAAGTACCTGCGGAAACAGTAAATCCAAATTAAAATGTGGGGTGTGGAGAACATGGGGTGGCATTTTGATGAGGATGACATTGTATGGATGCTGTGAAAAAAAACTGGATGCGTGAGACTAAAATAACCTGCCATGTGGAAACATCCTCCATACCATTCCGAAAGTCAGCCTCCTGTCCTGTTTGGTCTTAGGCTTATAAATAAAGATGAGAAGGGGTAGCCATTCCTTTCCTTCATTCACAGACACCTATGATGCTCACCAAAAGCCACAGGGAACAGTTCTTCATGGCATTTTCAGTGGGTTAGAAGGTCAAGGGAGAAGCGGCAATGGCGACCCATGGGTCAAACCTGAATTGAATTTTGGCATTTGTTCCACCTGTACCTGTGACAGCCTTTGCTCCCACCCCTCACACATACATTACCAATCCTATTTTTTTCCAAAGGCTGGGGATGCTTATATGTATGTATGTGTGTGTGTTTATATATATATATATATATATATATATATATATATATATATATATATATATATATATATATATACACATATACACATACATATATATTACTAGCTGACGCGTTGCTGTGGTTTTTTAATGGTTTTTTTTAAAAAAATGATTGCATTGATTTAGTGAAATTGAAGAAGTTCCCCTGTTCAACTTCTGGTTTGTCCCAGCCACAACAACCCTGTGTTGTAGCTCAGGCTGGCCCAGGGTCACTCGGCGAGCTTAGTAGCGAGATTCGAACCCTGGTCTCTCTCTTAAATGCCCCTTTAATAGAATTAAACCCTTGCCCTAGATTTACTATCTCTTCCCCCCCCCTCTGGAAACTTGATACATGGTACAGTCCGCTCTGGCATTGAGCCTGGGGTCAGAAGGGACCATAACGATGCAAGGAGGGGGGGTGGGGAACTGGTAGGGTCCTTATACAATTGTGTGCGGCGCTTTTTCCTCTTCTGATAACTGGAGTTTCGTTTGTAAAGCGATACAGCAGTGCAGAAAGGATTGTGTGTGGAGACAGGATAGGGAGCGAAGCATAGTTGCTGAGCTTTCTCATCCTACATTCCCCCCCTCCCCGCCATAAGGAATGGTATGGCCCAGGCCTAAAAACCTTTTCCTGCCTGGAGCTGAAACTACTAAGAAGAGTTTAGGCCTTCCCCTTAACTGTTTTTTTGGCGGTAAGGCCCTTGGCAGAGGCTGGGGCTAGGGAAATTAATGGGGGGTTTCCCTGCTGTCTGAAAATGGCTGACTGAGGTGAAAAAGGTTTTTTTGGTTGGCGCACAGTCTGTGACGCTGCCTTGTGATGAGCCTTTCTATTGGTTGTTGTTCAAAGTCTTCAGTTCTGTTGCTGGTGACACATAATGGGTGCGCCAATTTCCCCCCCCCCCCTTTATTCTATATTTTAGGCATGACAGGTGTGGTTTTTTTTTTAATTTTTATTATGCCAGATCCTTCCTCGATGGTCATGTTACGCTTTGTCCTAATTTGATGCTGTTTGGTGCAGCGGTTATGGAGCAAGGTAGTGTCACGCGCGCACGCAATGGGCACATTTATATATATATAGATTGGTATGCTCTGTGCACTAACTTTCCTTTTACACACACATATCCTGTATTAGATGTTGCCGAATGCACAATTCTAACCAACCTGATCGTAACATAACCAGAATTTCCATTGTGAAATTAGAGATTCTACTAAAAAATCTTTTGGGGAAAAAGTATTAAAGGAGACGGGCCAGTGAATACATTCAGGCTAAGAAACGAATGCAGAGCAAGCTATTTCACTGTAAACAGATATCTCAGAAAGGTAAGAGCCTTCAGAAATGTTTAACAGTAGAGAGGATCCAGCTGTGTTCCTTTGCGGTGAGAACTAGGCTGGGACAAGAACACAGGAGTGCCCCTCTTTTCACCTGTGAAATGTTGGGATGTTTGCAAATTCATATTGAATCATTTTGAATATGGTCAACAAACCTACCTTCCCTCTTATTCCAAACTATATTTGACATGTGCATGTTACATTCTGCAAAAATACTGGGGGGTTTTCATCTTTTATCCAACATAAATTCATTCTATGTGTCTTAACCTATAATTCATTTTTCTATTGATTGCATCTCTCTATATTTAGGGGTTGATCCAAAATGGCACAGCAGGGATGCTTTTCATGACACCTTGCAGCCATCACAACACAGGGGTCTGTTTTAGCCATCTTTTAGCAGGGTCCCACAGACAGGGGCAAAACTGTTCACATCAGTTATCCTTAGCTGGCAGAAGTTCCTTAGCTTTCCCAAAATGGGATAAAGATTACAATTCTGAGCCCTGCCCCCAACCCTGGGAACATTGCTCTATTTATTAGACAAATGTTAAAACCCTCACCCCTTGGAAAAGGTGAGGGGGGGGAATGTGCACCACAAAAGAATCAGTCTAAATAATATTCATTGTTGTGAGTTTCCTTTAGCATAGTTATTATTCGGGGGAGGCGTTATAACCCATTCCAATTTCAATATATGGATGCCCATCACATTCCTGGTGGCAACTAGACGCCCCCGTTAAAATATTTCCCAAGATCCCTGAGGCCTAGAATATTGCTGCTGCCAGGGCTTCTTTTCAGCCAGAAATCACTGGAACTCAGTTCTGGCACCTCTCAGGTGGGCACCATTGCCATTATAAGAGAACAAGGGAGGCGTTCATGGTGAGTTCCAGCACCTCTTTTCTTGAGAAATAGTACTGGCTGCTGCAGCATTTAAGGTGCCAGGATAGGAGCAGGCGACAAACATTACCTCATAGAACCCAAATCGAGCATGCTCATGAAAGCATCTCCGGCACAACAGATCTCCGGGACACCTATGTCCATTCTAAGGACTTGGGCATTCTGAGGAACTGCATTTCCCAGATTTCCTTGCACTTGAGGTAATGCTGTTGCCACATTCAAGGCATCAGGAAGCAGGGGAAGGAAATCTAGGCTGGAGAAGAACTTCTCAGCCCACTTTGGAATGCAGGTAAGCATTATGCGCTGGACATATTTGTGTTCCAAGTCAGGAACCACAAATGTTGGCAACTTTGCTAATGGAACTTTGGTGGCAGGAGGACTCAGAGAATCAGAACTGCTACATGTGTGAACTGTTGCACTGTAGTAACTGTGACTCACGAAGTATCAAAGGGCTTAAGACTGGGACTGGTGGAGTTCAAAAGATGAGCTCCTCCAGCTTGAAAAGCCTCACTCCTACACAGCCATACAAATTCAGACCTGGCATTTTGGGGGGTTTGCTCTGTCTTCCCCCTTCTGTTTCTTGGCAGTGGTCATGCACCAAGGTAGGACAGTGACAAAGTCTTTCTAGAGTCATACCTCCCCATTTGGGAAGGCAGTGTCCCAAGCACCAGGGGACTGAGAAACATAATTATTCACTGTATGGTCTTAGGCACCCTAGAGAACTACAATTCCCCTGGCAAACTGGTATTTAGAACAAAGCAACAGCAGTGTTTGAGGTGCAAGGAGCACTGGGAAATGTAGCACTCCAGAACAGCTAATATGCATTTGCTAAATAATAATAATAATAATAATAATAATAATAATAATAATAATAATAATAATGTTTTAATTTATACCCCGCCCTTCCCAGCCAAAAACCAGGCTCAGGGCGGCTAACACTAATTAAAACTCCAGCAAAAACATAACACAATCAATTTAAAATAACAGATTAAAATACAAATTTAAAAATTCAATATTAAAACTGCAGTCTCATTTTCAAATAACCCACCAATAAAAGAATGATGCATAACTATCAAACAGAAACCAACCCAAAGGCCAGGTGGAACAGCTCCGTCTTGCAGGCCCTGCGGAAAGATGCCAAATCCCGCAGGGCCCTGGTCTCTTGTCTTAGACTGTTCCACCAAGTCAGTGCCAATACTGAGAAAGCCCTGGCCCTAGTTGAGGCCAACCTAGCGTCTTTGTTGCTCGGGACCTCCAAAAGATTATTATTTGAGGACCTTAAGGTCCTACATGGGACATGACCCAAGCTCTGGTGGCTGGGATGCCAACATGGGAGGAGGAAGGCCCTGCTCAGTGGTGTTAGGTGGCCTCTTCCTGCTTCTCTGCCAATAGCTGCAAGTAAGTTTGAAGGAAAAGAAGGGCCAGCAGTGCAATGCTGGGGAGTTTACACACCTGAGGATTGTGAGGAGCTGGGAAGCAGTGGTAACCAGACCCTATCACAATTCCATAATCAAGAGCATTGTCATGTTTCCAAATCTGGAACTGGGTGTTGGGGAAAATTAGCCTATTTTCAAGTCCAACCCAAATGAAAATAACCCACTTTGCTCAGTGCACCTCACTAGGCGGTCTCACTAAGGCCAGCTTGAGTTTTGAGGGGGGGCTCTGGTGAGCGCCTTCCTGTGTCACTAGGCCATGGTGGGCTCACCAAGCAGCAGCCAAGGTGGACAGCATCACCCTGAAGTCTGCCAGGTAACTGGGATGAGCTGCCATTTTCATTTCCCACATCAAGTCACAGCAACAGTACACCAGAATCACTGTGGAGAATTTAAAAAGAGCTTGACGCAGCCAGACAGCATTGCTCAAATCACCAGGCCAGAAAAAATAAGTTAAATGGTGACCCAAGAAATAAACTGTTGTGGTGGGACCTTGACAGCTGCCCAAAGATGGCAGGTGACGACAGCAGTCCTAGCACACCCCATCTTCAGAATGGGGGTCATACTGCTGCTCTTTGGGGCAGTTGTAAAAATGGTTGAAAGCATAGAATCATATAATAGTAGAGTTGGAAGAGACCTTGAGGGTCATCTCGTCTAACCGTCTGCAATGCAGGAATATGAATTAAAGCATCCATGACAGATAGCCATCCAACCAACCTCTGCTTTATAAACTTCCAAGGAAGGAGAGTGCACAGCCTCCCTAGGGAGTCCGTTCCACTGTCCTGAAGCTCTTGCTGATGTTTAGTCAGAATCTCCTTTCTTCTAACTGGAATCCATTGGTTCGGGACCTGTCCTCTGAAGCAGGAGAAAACAAGCTTGCTCCATCTCCCAAGTGAGAGCCCTTAAGATATTTGAAGATGGCTATCATATCTCTTCTTAGTCTCCCCTTTTTCAGGTTAAACAACACCCAGCTCCCTCAACCGTTCCTCATCAGACTTGGTTTTCCAGACCCTCTATCGTCTTGGTTGCCCTCCTCTGCACACATTACAGCTGGTCAACATCCTTCTTAAATTGTGGTACCCAGAATTGGACACAAGTACTCCAGGTGTTAGGGACCCAGGTGGCGCTGTGGGTTAAACCACAGAGTCTAGGGCTAGCTGATCAGAAGGTCGGCGGTTCGAATCCCTGCCACGGGGTGAGCTCCCGTTGCTCAGTCCCAGCTCCTGCCCACCTAGCAGTTCGAAAGCACGTCAAAGTGCAAGTAGATAAATAGGGACCGCTCCGGCGGGAAGGTAAACGGCGTTTCCGTGTGCTGCTCTGGTTCACCAGAAGCGGCTTTGTCATGCTGGCCACATGACCCGGAAGCTGTCTGCGGACAAACGCCGGCTCCCTCGGCCTATAGAGCGAGATGAGCGCCGCAACCCCAGAGTCGGACATGACTGGACCTGATGGTCAGGGGTCCCTTTACCTTTACCTTTTACTCCAGGTGTGGTCTGAGCAAGGCAGAATAGAGCGGTACTGTTGCTTCCCTTGATCTGGACACTATACTTCTGTTGATGTAGCCTAGAATAGCATTAGCATTTTTTGCTGCTGCATCACACTGTTGTCTCGGGTCAAGCTTGTGGTCTAAGTCTCCCAGATCTTCTTCACATGCACTACTGCCAATCCAGGTGTCTCCCATCTCATATTTGTGCATATTTATGCCTGCCTAAGATAGAGCACACAACGTGTGCTGAGTACTATTATTAATGTCAATGCTTTTCTCCACCCTTCTAGGGCACCTAGATTACATTCCCCACTGCAGTGGCCATGGCAACTTCAGCCTGGAATCCTGTGGTTGTGTCTGCAATGAAGGCTGGGCTGGGAAGAACTGCTCCGAGCCCCTCTGCCCCATGGGCTGCTCAAGCCGGGGCGTGTGCGTTGATGGCCAGTGCATCTGTGACAGTGACTATAGCGGAGAGGATTGCTCAGAGGCCCGCTGCCCCACCGACTGCAGCTCCCGAGGGCTCTGCGTGGACGGAGAATGCATCTGCGAAGAGGGCTTTGCTGGCGAAGACTGCAGTGAGCTCAGGTGCCCCGAGGACTGCTCAGGAAAGGGGAAATGTGCCAACGGGACTTGCATCTGCCAGGAGGGCTACGTGGGGGAAGACTGCGGGCAGCTGAGATGCCTCAACGCCTGCAGCGGGCGCGGATTCTGCCAGGAGGGCCTGTGCTCTTGCGAGGAAGGCTACCAGGGGCGAGACTGCTCAGCAGGTAGGGTGGCATGTCAGCCAGGCAGGCTGCGTGATTCCCTCTGTACGAGGCACAGCCCATGTTTCCTAGTAATTGTTCCTGCTCAGTCAGTGCACATATTTCTCCTTTTTATAGGTTCTGCAGATTCCTCCTTTTTTAAATAAAAAATGTTGCTGCTATGCAGCTGTAGGCATGCTAGCATGCTGGCTTCCCTTCCATCACCCATCCGATGCATTATCATATATTTACATAATAATGTTGTTGAAGCTATTGTAACTATTTCACAGGTACAACCAGATGCATTGTGAAAAGCTGACATTCTATTAAATCGCCTTGACTTTGTTTGAAAAGGGAGGTGTCACCGTAGCGAGTTTCCCCACATGCAATGATGAGAAATTAGAGCAAGAAAGGCTGTTGAGCACAGTTGGTATGGCAGAAAGGGAAGCGGCTTTGGCAATGTCTTGTGGCAGAGGGGCTTTGGCAGCGATCTTTGGGGTAAGAAGTCAGGTGTTGCCATGAGAACTCAAGACTGTGAAATCTTGAGACAAAATAGAAAATTCTTTCCAGTAGCACCTTAGAGACCAACTGAGTTAGTTCTTGGTATGAGCTTTCGTGTGCATGCACACTTCTTCAGATACCAGGTATCTGAAGAAGTGTGCATGCACACGAAAGCTCATACCAAGGTGCTACTGGAAAGAATTTTCTATTTTGTTTCGACTATGGCAGACCAACACGGCTACCCACCTGTAACTGAAATCTTGAGACAACAGCAGTGAAGGGTCCTCTATTGGGCTTTATAGGGCACTGCCATACCATGTTCAGTCTGCCCCGAACCAGCCCCCACATGCCCACCTCTTTGCAGTAAGGGAGGCACTGCCAGGCACCTCCTCTTCCTCCTTGGTCTCAGTGTTGCCTTTCTAGAATGCAGCAGGCAGGAGAATGGGGACAAAACCAGAAATAGTTGGCTCCACCTACGTTTGGTTTGCTGGTACGCAGGTGGCACTGTGGGTTAAACCACAGAGCCTAGGGCTTGCAGATCAGAAGGTCGGCGGTTCGAATCCCCGCGACGGGGTGAGCTCCCGTTGCTCGGTCCCAGCTCCTGCCCACCTAGCAGTTCGAAAGCACGTCAAAGTGCAAGTAGATAAATAGGTACCGCTCCGGCGGGAAGGTAAATGGTGTATCCGTGCGCTGCTCTGGTTCCGTGTGCTGCTGTGGCTTAGTCATGCTGGCCACATGACCCAGAAGCTGTACGCCGGCTCCCTCGGCCAATAAAGCAAGATGAGCGCCGCGATCCCAGAGTTGGACATGACTGGACCTAATGGTCAGGGGTCCCTTTACCTTTACCTTTACATTTGGTTTATTGACTCTGGCTCCACCCACTGCTGGCCGGCCAACCTTCCACACAACGTACACCAGCCTCCACTGGACAACACTGGTGTATGAGGCTGTTCCAAGAAAAGAACATTATTTGTTCAGGAGCCCTGACCTCAGAAACAAATACTGGAAGGAAAGTCGTCAAAAGCTCCATGACTGGCATCAGCTGGGATGCCATTTTCCTGTTTTGCCAAAGGCAACTCCAGGAAGGATCAAGAAGATTCCAAACTGTGATCTGACTAGCTGCTTTTCTGTTTAACTGTTGGCATCTGAAAGGCCCAATTGCACACCTTAGAATGCTATCTTGGGAATTCTACAGGAGACAGTTGGCTGGGTTACACCCCTGGCTTTTGCTACTGATTTACCGTGGCCAGGGCTAAATCCTGTGCCTGCATTGGGAATTCTTGCCATCCTTTAGTCAAGTAACCATGTGCCCTTGTCTTTACTTTTTTAAAAGTATGTGTCTAGAGGAGCATCGGGGCTGTTATCGAAAGCATTTTTCCACGTGTCCACTCAAGAAGGCTATTTGAGCAATAAGATAAAAGCACCGCTTGGCATTTCTCACTTAAAACAACAAGCTTGAGTCTGATGAGGGGTGCTCAGCAGCACAGTGCTGTCTCCTAACCCAATGCGGTTTGGTGTCTCTGCTAAATAAATTCTCCACTCTTGAGGGAATGCAGAAAATGAAGGCGGTGGCCAGAATCAAACACCCTTTCAATCTCCAACAGCTTACTTTCCAGGACTGTTGCCCACCCTTTTTGCAAACTCTTTGGGCTGATCAGTTCCATCACGTGGAGTAGAACAAAGGCTGCTTCTCTTCCCTCCCCACATCTGCACGGGGATGGCATGTCCAAAGTCAGATAGAGACATAGGCTGGCACCAGACACGCCTCGCTTCCTGCCCATAGACAGCACGATCAGGGAGAACAAGCAGGCACCAGGTGGTGCACTAGATTGGCCCAAAGGTATGGTCCATACTGGTCCAGCATTAAAACTTAATTCCAGGTGGAAACAAGAATGTAAGAGCCCTACAGGATCACAGCAGAGGCTCATCTTCTCCAGCATCCTGTTCTCATGGTGTTCAAACAATTGGCATTGTGTGTGGTCACACCTCATGTGACCTTTGGCCACCTCATGAGAAGAGAAGACTCCCTGGAAAAGACCCTGACGTTGGGAAAGATGGAGGGCACAAGGAGAAGGGGACGGCAGAGGATGAGATGGTTGGACAGTGTTCTCGAAGCGACTAGCATGAGTTTGGCCAAACTGCGGGAGGCAGTGGAGGATAGGCGTGCCTGGCGTGCTCTGGTCCATGGGGTCACGAAGAGTCGGACACGACTGAACAACAACAGTGGTCACACCCTCAAGAAATAAGTCCCGCTTGTTCAATGGGGCATCGTGCCAGGTTAGTGTGCATGAGATTGCACACTGTCTGTCCTTTCCGAGTCCACGTTGAAGTCCACAATTCTTGTAGATCATATGTGGTGAATGAGTAACACTGAGACAATCCCTCCTCCGCAAAGGGTAAGAAGAATATCGGAAGTAATGCCATCAGCAAACACAGTGGCATGGCCAAGGGTTTAGCAGCTAATGTGAAAGGAGTAATTTGCTCTTGCTAATTAAAAAAAAAAAGCCGTGGTGTTCCAATGTTGACACTGACATTTTGATATTTGCTCTCCTGCGCACGTGAGGTAGAATCAAGAAAGGCGCTTTCTCCTGCCTTATTATTTACAGCAGGCTGCACATGCAGAATCTTTAAATCCCAAATGCCCTCTGCTTATTAGAGCTAATCCTTGTTATGCCAAAGCTTTTCTGGTGGAAGAGAGAGAACTCGCGTATTTTTGCATTGCCCTCTTAAATCCATTATTTTCATTCAAGGTCTCAGAAAGGCCACGTCATAGTTTGACCTCTTCTCTGCACTTTTCGCTAGTACATAACCCTTCCCTACTCGCCTCTGCCCCCTTTTAGCAACGCTGTCTTCGCCTTCTCTTTGAGCTGTCCTGTTTAAGATTGCAAACCTTTCTGGGCAGCCGTGGGGGTTGCATATACACCAAACGTTCAACACACACGCCTCCCCCTGCCCCCAAAGTGTATTGTGTAAAAGGAAGTGTAGCTCTGTGAAGGAGGGAACTACAGTTCTCAGGATTCTCTGGGAGGTACTGTGTGCTTGAAATGTGCTTTGAATGCATGGTGCATACGTGGCCTGTGTCGTTTCTGGATTTTGGACACCTTCTGCCACACTAGAAAAAGTGACTAGGTTAATAAGACAATGACTCATGGCTCTCCATCCATCTAATCTAGTTCCAAAACACTGGCACTTAATGCACAGAACTCCACAGAGTGCTCTCTGACTCTCCCTCTGTTTAGACTCTGGCATGGTTAAGGACTGACCTCTTGCCATGGTGGGGCTGTGCTCTGTTTGTAAGGCACCATCTCTGTGCATGGAAGAACATTGCAGTCTTCTAAACCTTCACACAGGTTTCATCCACACTTCCACTTGTCCTACCGCTTTCCCCTGGGGAAACCCACTCTGTTCCGTTGAATCGGAGCAAACATCAGTGGGGGTTTCTGTGGGTTGGTGTTCGTGGGTTGATGTTTGCAGGGAAGAGTGGGGTTTCAGGGGAAAGTAGCAGGGCAAATAGAAAACCACTCGGACCCCTGCCTTCTAGGCACAGGACAAGAGGACGTCTCCCTAGCTAGGTATTAAACAGCTATAATTACCTGTTGGATTGATGCTAAAAATCACAATCTGGTTAAAACAGGACAGTTGAAAGCTATATTTATGTTGATCAGCTATTTAGGATAATGTTTTGGATTTATATCTATTTTTGCAATCCTAACCATGTCTAAAGGTAAAGGTAAAAGGACCCCTGACCATTTGGTCCAGTTGTGGACGACTCTGGGGTTGCGGCGCTCATCTCGCTTTACTGGCCGAGGGAGCCGACGTTTGTCCGCAGACAGTTTTTCTGGGTCATGTGGCCAGCATGACTAAGCCGCTTCTGGTGAACTTGACCAGCGCACGGAATCGCTGTTTACCTTCCTGCTGGAGTGGTACCTAGTTATCTACTTGCACTTTGACGTGCTTTCGAACTGCTAGGTTGGCAGGAGCTGGGACCGAGCAACGGGAGCTCATCCCGTTGCGGGTATTCGAACCGCCAACCTTCTGATCGGCAAGCCCTAGGCTCAGTGGTTTAACGCACAGTGCCACCCACGTCCCATTGTCTACTCCTAAGCAAATCCTATTTAGTCCAATGGGCTCCATAGAGTTAGGATTGCAGCCTTAGTCTCCTCACTATCAAACAGCTGGTTTACATAAATGCACCTTAATTGTTGAAGCTATGAACATGCAACCCTCACTCCTGCTTCAGGATGAAGGATTGTGCACAGAGCACCTGCTGGTGCACCCAGTCCATAATTCAGTTCAGTTACTGGGGGGGGGGAGGGTTGTTGAACTAAAAAATACCACCTCTTTTCAGTTGCTGTGACTGGGACCTGAAAAGCAGCAAGGGGAGAGGCTGCACAGTGCTTTCCCTCCTTGCTGCGTGACCCACCAAATTCCTTCCCAGATCTTTTCCCTATGAGGAGAAAGGCAGCTTGGGAGGGGGTGATTTTCAGAGGAGAAACAGCAGGAAGAGGGAAGGGTAAAGCAACTCCGGCCACCTCAGTTATTTGCTTGAAACTGGCAGTCTCCCATACCTGTTCTTCGGGGGGGGGGGGTATATTTGCTGGAGAGGAAGGTGTGGTTGTGCTGCTGGTTGAGGAGATCTCAGTTTGTTACATCATGATGCATATGAAAGTGTCCATGCAACCCGAACTTACACAACCTTACTTGGAAATCACTTGCATTGAATTCCATAGGCACTTTGTAGGTGTGTTTCAGATAACTGCCTTAGTTCACAGGCTGAGTGGGGAACACATCTCAAGGACATGTAGCTCCTTGCAGAGATTTGTGGGTCACTTTACCTCTTACGGTCAATATATTGGCTCTTCCTCCAGTTGCTCCACCTGAGAACCTGCGAGTGGCTGTGGTTGGCGACAGGTCCATCGACCTGGAATGGGATGGGCCAATGGCCGTGACTGAATATGTGATCTCCTACCAGCCAGCAACGCCTGGGGGTCTGCAGCTCCAGCAGAGGGTGCCTGGGGACTGGAGCAGTGTCACCATCAAGGAGCTGGAGCCAGGTTTGACATACAACATCACCATCTATGCCGTCATCAGTGATGTGCTCAGTGCCCCAGCCGGGGTCAAGGTGGCCACCCGTAAGTATTGCATGGTTTTTTCGGCGCCAAGCATGCCATTTAAAATGGAGAAGGAGCTGCCTAAATGTTGCCCCCTCTTCATGGAGGGAGATGTTCTCCTGATTGATTTAGAAGAGAGAAGAGCAATCCTGACAGCACTCTTGGGTTGGGGAGGGGAACCTGTGGCTCTCCAGATGTTCTTGCACTCACAACTCCTATCTGCCCCAGCTAGTATAGTTGGGGGTCATAGGAACTGTAGTCCAGCAATATGTGGAGAGTCGCTCTATGCGGTTTTGCTCAGTGGGCTTCAAAGATAGGTTCTTGTGGTTCAGATAGTATGATTTTGAAAGACTCCGCTCAGGATCAACCTATCTAGGAAAAGAAAAGCAAAACAACTTACAATCAGCAAAAATTTCCCCTTGGAGTTTCGCTTTCTTCTTGCATTTTGCATTGGGTGTTCCCCCTTTGTTCTCTTCACCCCACTGATCTGGGTTCAGAAGTAAAGTCTGTGTGCGGTGGACAAGTTTTGGGAAATCGCTCAAGTACACACAGCCTAGCAGACATCCCAGGCAGGCAGTGAGCTGCATAGTTCCAACAAAGAAGAGTTTATTGCTAGGCAGTTGACATCCTCAGAAAGAGGAGCTGAGAACTGCAAGCTGTAGGTTCAAGCTTGCATATTTATACCTTTGCGTTGCTCCATACAGCACCAGTCAAAGTTTGTACCTCTCAAGTTTTTGTGTGCTCATCCTAAAGCTGCATTCATGCCATCTCTAAGAGCAGACACTCATTTTAGTAGAATTGGCAGAATAACTTTAATCTTCATTACATTACAGTTTGTTTAGGCTGTTAGGTGTACTGAGAAAATAATTTTAAAAGTTGAATAGATCAGAGCCTGATGGGAGCTGGAAGCAACCCCATGGTACTGTTAGGGGCTCTCAATACTCTTCCATTTCATATTCCTCAGGCCTACCTGGAATGCTAGGAACTGAGACCTTCTGCCTGCAATTCAGATGCTCTACCACTGAACCACACTTCCATCGTAGCTGATTTTCCCACTCATCGTGTTTTTGATCATGGAAAGTCGAGATTTGGGTTACATGTTGACAATTAAAACTGGGTTACAGTGCAGCTAACACAACCTCTCTCCCCCACCTTTTCTTCACCGCTATGTTCCAGAACTCTCCACTCCACAAGGGCTGCAGTTCAAAACAATCACAGAGACCACCGTCGAGATGCAGTGGGAGCCCTTCTCCTTCTTGTTTGATGGCTGGGAGATCAGCTTTATCCCCAAGGTATCATTCAGAGTGGTCCTTCTTCCAAGAGCACATTCGCACCATCCAGCTGGAGCCCAAGAGAGTCAGACCATCGTGTTTCAGCTTGGTTACTTGATTGTCAGAGGGGTTTTTGTGGGAAGGGAGCAAGGGGCAGGAGGGAGGCTGAATTGGTTGATGCCAGTGTCCCTTCAGATCCACCAGAGGACAGCAAGCAGGAGGAGGACACAGCAGTGTTAAAAGCTGGCTGCCATCTGTTTGTGGCACAATGTGGTCCAGATGCCATTGGCTTCATATATGGTGGAGCTTTGGTGAGTTCCTGGTTCTCCTTTCCTGCCAGGGGCAAATTACATTGGTCATCTCCATCTCTAAGGGTCTAATACTGCGAGGGCCAATGTGGATGTTGCATTACTAGTACAAATAGTGAGCTCCTGAATTATTCCACTTCCCCACTCATAATACATTTCTAAAGGAAGGGTATGTAGATCTCAGTAGTTAGGACTGTTTCATGCCATTACACTTCTTCCATGTTAGTTGAATAGGGAGTGATCAGTTTTTAAGGCAAACATGTTACATCCCAGGCAAGGGGAATCTGTTTGGCCTGATGGGCCAGATCTAATCTCCCCCACCCCCGCAGGCCACCTTTTATCAAGTGAGTGGGTCCCCCACCTGTCAATCATCTGGTGTCATAATGATGCCGAGTGCTTGGCATGTGGGTTGTCCTGCACACCTATCAAAGTTGGCCCATGGGGATGCAGGGTGGGGTTATTGTCCATCCACATCAGCTGATACCTGGGGAATTCAGTCCTGCTTTCTGCAGAGTTTGGGCACCCCAGGAGGTTCCAAGCAGGAACTCACCAGGGTACCTGAACCTGTGTGTTCAACCTGCTGGAATTACACTGCAAGTGGCAGAGTGCAATGCTGGGTTGCTGCAGAAAAGAGCATTCCTGTTCCTCCATCCACAAGGCAGGACCCTACACATGAGTAACACATGAACAGGACCCTTAAGTGTGTGTTTATTGAAAAGGTTCCTTAGAAATTCATTTTCTATCAAACTGTGCCTGTATAATGCATTGTGGCAAGCCTTGTTTTGTTTGTAATAAGGTGTCAAAGCCCCGGTGTATATGCCCTTCACACTGACTGCTATTTGCAAAAACATTGAAGAGTCAGAGACGCATTGACATGAGTATGGCATGATAGGTAATTTGGCCCTGAAAATTAAGATTTCCTATTTAACAGAGCAAGTATCTTAAGAAAAAAATAATCAAAGGTTGGGATATGCTGGGGTTTATTGGACTTCAGAACACATGTGTAAACAAAGCAATCTTCCCATATAAAGGGAATCATATTAAAATTTGGTTTGCTAATACCACCATTTCTTCCAAACTTCAATCCAGATTGTTTAATCTCCCCAGGACAATGAAGGGGGCGTGATTGCACAGCTCCCTAGCAGTGTGACAACCTTTAATCAGACGGGTCTGAAACCAGGTGAGGAGTACACAGTCAACGTGGTCGCCCTCAAGGAACAAGCCCGCAGTCCGCCAGCCTCAGCCAGTGTCTCAACCCGTGAGTAGCCCACCCTGAAGTTCTGTGCCAGTTTGAGGGTTAACAGCAAATTTTTTTCCAGGTAGGACTGAAGATTGTACTGAGGCTTATATGCAATTGCACCTAAATGGAACCCACATATTGTGAGGCAGACTCCCTCTGAATTCCTGGTACCCACAACAGGAGAGCTTCTGCCTTCATGTTGTTCTGCTGGTGCGATTCCCAGAAGCTTCTCTGCCTGACCATGGCTGAAAAGAGGAAACTGGAGACTAGAGCTAAACTTTTGATCTGATCTCACAGGGCTCATTCTGTGGGCAACAGATGAATTGGTAGTTAGCATTATGCAGAATTCATCATGCGAAAGGCTGGACTGGATAAATCCCAAGCCGGAATTAAGATTGCCGGAAGAAATATCAACAGCCTCAGATATGCTGATGACACAACCTTGATGGCAGAAAGTGAGGAGGAATTAAAGAACCTCTTAATGAGGGTGAAAGAGGAGAGCGCAAAATATGGCCTGAAGCTCAACATCAAAAAAACTAAGATCATGACCACTGGTCCCATCATCTCCTGGCAAATAGAAGGGGAAGAAATGGAGGCAGTGAGAGATTTTACTTTCTTGGGCTCCATGATCACTGCAGATTGCGACTGCAGTCACGAAATTAGATGATGCCTGCTTCTTGGGAGAAAAGCAATGACAAACCTAGACAGCGTCTTAAAAACCAGAGACAACTTGCCAACAAAGGTCCGTATAGTTAAAGCTATGGTTTTCCTAGTAGTGGTGTATGGAAGTGAGAGCTGGACCATAAAGAAGGCTGATTGCCAAAGAATTGATGTTTATGAATTATGGTGCTGGAGGAGACTCTTGAGAGTCCCATTGACTGCAAGAAGATCAAACCTATCCATTCTTAAGGAAATCAGCCCTGAGTGCTCACTGGAAGGACAGATCCTGAAGCTTTGGCCACCTCATGAGAAGAGAAGACTCCCTGGAAAAGACCCTGATGTTGGGAAAGATGGAGGGCACAAGGAGAAGGGGACGACAGAGGATGAGATGGTTGGACAGTGTTCTCGAAGCTACCAACATGAGCCTGACCAAACTGCGGGAGGCAGTGGAAGACAGGAGTGCCTGGCGTGCTCTGGTCCATGGGGTAACGAAGAGTCGGACACGACTAAACAACAAAAATTCTAACTCCTGTTTGTTTCTAGCTTTGAAGCTGCAGCAAATTGGATCTCATTCAGCCGGCTCCTGGTAATTGTGTGAAATGGCTCCATTCACCAAAAACCATCTTTAAGGCGGGGGGGGGGGGGGAGAACGCATAAACAGCTCTTGCAAAGTTCTCAGAGAGAGGGATGTGCCAAGATGGTTGATAATTCTAAAGCAATTAATGGTCCTTGGAGTGAGGAGTAGGAAATATGTGCCAAGTATCACGTTGGTACAAGCAGCCCTTTCGCTCAAACAAAAGAGAATCTGCTGAACAACAATCAGCAATTCTGATGCAGATCATAGTCACCCTGTCATTATGTTAGCAGGAATATGCAGACATTCCTTCTCTTTCTTTCTCTTTTCCTTTACAGATGTTGTATGTTTGAGAATTGCTTGCAGGATGTGGTTTACAAGTGGCACCTACAGGCCATGTGAAGCAACTGCCCCTTTTAAAGTGCTCTTTAGATCAGTGTTTTTCAACCTTTTTTGGGCAAAGGCACACTTGTTTCATGAAAAAAATCATGAGGCACACCACCATTAGAAAATGTTAAAAAAATTAACTCTGTGCCTATATTGACTATATATAAAGTAATTCTCTTGAATAGGAATCAAATAAACAATTTTTTCCCACGGCACACCAGGCAACATCTCGCGGCACACTAGTGTGCCGCGGAACAGTGGTTGAAAAACACTGCTTTAGATGTTTAAACAAAATAAAAAAATATATACAAAATTCCTTCCAGAAGCACCTTAGAGACCAACTAAGTTTGTTCTTGGTATGAGCTTTCGTGTGCATGCACACTTCTTCAGATACACGAAAACTCATACCAAGAACAAACTTAGTTGGTCTCTAAGGTGCTACTGGAAGGATTTTTATTTTTTTTTTGACTATGGTAGACCAACACAGCTACCTACCTGTAACTGGAACTTTTGATGTTTGTTCATCTATGGGTGCATTTTGCAAATGTTCTGAATGACACCTTGTTTCGAAATTAAAACATGGAGGCACACTTCATGTTTAAACAGGAAAATGCCTCCTGTTAGATTTTGTAAAAATTTCCCACCGTTAGACCTCAGCCACCCGCTGACTTTCTGCATGAGTCACTTTTCTGCCTGGAAGGAGTCAATAATTCATCCAGAGAAGCTGTGGGCATTGTCCTCTTCTTAGGGTGGGAAACGCTTTGCCAAGAGTTATTGAATTATCAATGGATGCCCCCAAAGCAGCAAAATTACCTCCCCCTACTAGAGACGGGGTGAGCTCCCGCTGCTCGGTCCCAGCTCCTGCCCACCTAGCAGTTCGAAAGCACGTCAAAGTGCAAGTAGATAAATAGGGACCGCTCCGGCGGGAAAGTAAACGGCGTTTCCGTGCGCTGCTCTGGTTCCCCAGAAGCGGCTTTGTCATGCTGGCCACATGACCCGGAAACTGTCTATGGACAAACACCGGCTCCCTTGGCCTATAGAGCGAGATGAGCGCCGCAACCCCAGAGTCAGACACGACTGGACCTAATGGTCAGGGGTCCCTTTACCCTTTACCTTTACTGGAGACTGATTTGAAGGAGACACAGTCAGAGCAGCAAATCTTGCAGAGAAGCAGTAGACAGCCTCCCTTGAACACTGATAGTCTTGGCTCTGTGTTTTTTAAAAATTAATTTCTGTCAGCACGCATTTGGAAAGTATCATTTGTGGTATATATATATCTAACAAACAGTTGGTGCTGCTTGCCTCAGCTTCACCCAGAGTCAATAAATAAGCCTTTAACCTGACTTTATGTCTATATACATATATCTACTTGAATTCTATGTGAATTATCCCCTTCTTTCTCTCCTCAAATGTCCCATTCTGGCTTTCCTCCCTATTCCGCACCTTTGGCCACCTTTTGTCATCTGTTTTCCCTAGAAAGCTGACTTCTATACATGCCAGATATGTTACATTTTAGGATCCTCACATTTACCTAAAAGTTCATAGCTATGGGGTGATTGTCGTTTTCTTCCAGGCAAGGGTCTGTTAGACTGGGCTTCCACATTGCCACAATTTAAGAACAAACATAAATAATTATCCAATAGACATGCAAACTTATTTGACTTTGCTCTCTTGCTCAGGTCATTTGGATATGGCTATGGCTCTGCTCCCCCTGCTGTTGTTTGGGTTACATGGCATAGGTGAATCTGTAGATGTGGCGTGGGAAAGGTGGTTTTGCCTCAGGCCAAACGAGACACCTTGGCCCTGAAAATGTGCACGCTTTTAAAAATGCAAATGGCAGCTAGAAGCCCTTGTCTTGCTCAAATTTCCTTGCCTTCCTTGCCTTGCAAATCGTATTATTTAAATAAACTTCTTAATGAAGTTTCTTAATGATGGGGAAATTACAAAGTGGGAAATTAAAAATGTAGCTACAAGGGTAGTAGGTTGGCCTCTGCTATGATGGGCTATCATGAAAATAAATTATACTGGGGTTCAAATAGGCATATTTATCACCCTTTGATCCCACTGACTTACACAGGTGAATGAACAGTTTCAGATCAAACACCACAAAGAGAACTTTCAATAATCTAACGTCAGACACAATGTTTTTCAGTGGAAGCTGTTCAAACACTTGGCTGAGATTTACCAAGCGCTGAATAATAACCAAGAGAGGTGAAATATGGCATGTGTCTGAGTGAACCAAACCAAATGTTGGCACATCTGTCTCCTACTACTTCCTCTTCCTCATTTTTATTAGGAATATCAATTTACAGTGCGATCGTCCTATACTTGTTGATTCCGTAGTCAGCCCCATTGAGTTGAACGTATGTGATAAAACAAATAAATAACTTGCCACTACCAAACCGTGCTTTACGAGGCCAATGTGCCTCTTGCAGAACACGGTTTAGGCTTTCACCAGCACAAAGGGAGAAAACTGAAACCTGTGGAATAGAAACTGGAATAATAGTCCTCAAATCCACAGGCAAGAAATAAGTCTGAGATTAGATGCACAGCGAGAACAGCAGGGTAATGAAGCTTTGGTACACAAGTGATTAACAAGCATTTCCCTCCTGTTTTAGCTGCAGCATAGTTTTGTCTTACACTAGTGCAAACTAGCAAATGCTTGGTGCAGCTTCAGTTCCCAACCCAAGTACTGCAGCCCTGCTGATGCGGACAATTAACCCCATCTCCCCTCATGCCCAATTTGAGCTGATTTACTTTCCATTCATTGTTGGATGTGGGTGAGGAGGTGGAATTAATTGCACACATTCTTCCGCATGGTACGGATGGAAGTGGTGGCTGGGTGCAGAAACTCTTGTGCATAAAAAGTAGATTTTTAAAAATGTGCATATAGAGAGAGAAAGAAAGTTTTCATTCAATCAATGCTTAATTGTTTTTAAATTATTATTTATCTATGTCTTTAGCTGTTATTGTTTTTATCTTTAAGCTGCCCTGAGCACCTTCCGGGGGGAAAGTGGAGTATTAATAAATTTATATCAATAATAATGAATGTGCATGCCAGTTGAGGATTAAATGACCCTTAGGGGATCCTCGTGTGATGGACATGCCATCGTAAGCAACAGAGTATAACTAGGTAGCATCTGCAACTCTGACGCATATCTCCACGCATATATTTTTTGTTCTTGTCCTTCCTAAAAGCAATGCTACCTGCTTACAGCTTGCATGCATATCCAAGAGGATGGACGGAGAAGCAGAAATCGCACACGTCCTCAGTATAGATTCTTAGAGCAAAAATCCATTAAAGTCTTTCTTCTCTGTCTATTCCTCTTGTATAATGTGTCTCTTTCTTCCAATTTTTTTTTAATGCACCAACTGTGTCTAGTAATTGATGGACCAACCCAGATATTGGTGAGAGATGTCTCAGACACAGTGGCATTTGTTGAATGGACTCCACCCCGGGCTAAAGTTGACTACATTCTGCTGAAGTATGGCCTCGAGAATGGAGAAGGGGGAAGGACCACCTTCCGACTACAACCCCCCCTCAGCCAGTACTCCATGCAGGCCCTGCGCCCTGGCTCACGGTACGAAGTCTCCATCGCTGCTGTCCGTGGGACCAATGAGAGCGACGCCGCAGTCACCCTCTTTGTCACAGGTATGCCAAAGACAAACAAGCATTAGCAGATAAGGGACTCAGGTGGTGCTGTGGGTTAAACCACAGAGTCTAGAGCTTGCCGATCAGAAGGTCGGCGGTTCGAATCCCTGCAACGGGGTGAGCTCCCGTTGTTCGGTCCCACCTCCTGCCCACCTAGCAGTTCGAAAGCACGTCAAAGTGCAAGTAGATAAATAGGGACCGCTCCGGCGGGAAGGTAAGCGTCGTTTCCGTGCGCTGCTCTGGTTCGCCAGAAAGCGGCTTTGTCATGGTGGCCACAAGACCCGGAAGCTGTCTGCAGACAAACACCGGCTCCCTTGGCCTATAGAGCAAGATGAGCGCCGCAACCCCAGAGTCGGACACAACTGGACCTAATGGTCAGGGGTCCCTTTACCTTACTCACCCGCAGCTAAAGATGCATTCATATGTTATCACCTTTTCCCTTCTCCACAACATGAAGGTGCCCAACCTATAGAAGAGTCTGTAGTTTAGTGGCAGCGGATCTGCTTCGCATTCAGAAGCTTGTGGTTTCAGCCTCCAGCATCTGCACGGGGCTCTGATATTAGCTGGGGGAGATGCATCTGCCTGAGATCCTAGAGAGCTTCTGCCAATGGGGCTAAATGAACCTGTGGTATAAAGGAGATTCTCGTACGTCCTGGCAATGGCAGGCATGAGGTTTCATTGCATTATGCTTTCATTCTGCCTCGCCCTGTTTTCAAAGAATCGCTCGCTAGTCATTACTCCAACAACAGCATCGGTAAGAAAATCAGTTTGTAATGTAAAAGGTCATCCATGCTGGGGAGATGCTGTTCTTAAGGAGACGCAGGCAGGGCAGATGCCGCTGGGCTAATGGAGTTCTCCATCCTTCTGCTTTAGGCAGCTTTAGATTGGGGATGGGAAAGTGATACAGGCACTTGCAGAATGTAAAGTGCATCTGCTGTCACTATGCAGGAGTACTTAGGAAAAATTAAATAACTCAAAGCCTATAGAGAGTGAACTGCTTTAAATGACGGTACCGTAAAAGAGGAGGTGGAAAGTAGATTTTGGAACTGTTTTATGGCTTAGATATTGCCTGTCATAAAGATGCTGTTATCCGTATGAAGAGACCTTGCTGACTGCACTTAAGTGTAAGGGGGATGTGCACTTAATTGATTCGCTGAGTCTTTTGTTCTCTAACTTTTGTGTCATAATCAAAAAGGCAACCGAGGCAGCAAAACTGTGGCGTTATAAATCTGTCGCTCCTGTTTCAACACTACACAGGGTGTTCACAATTTGCCTTCAGTACCACCAATTCGCCACCACACTTGTGGGAATGTCAGGGAAGGAGACCTCAAAGATGCACAAAAGGCAGTGTGATAACTGAACCAGAGGAAAGCTTTAACTTGGAAGGCATTGGACACAAACTCTGTGTTAGCCCCATTACTTTGAATGGGAAATACAGGTGAAACTCGAAAAATTAGAATATCGTGGAAAGGTTCGTTTCTTTCAGTAATTCAACTTAAAAGGTGAAACTAATAGATGAGATAGACTCATGACATGCAAAGCGAGATATGTCAAGCCTTTATTTGTTATAAATGTGATGATTATGGCGTACGGCTGATGCGAACCCCAAATTAACAATCTCAACTTTGGGGTTTTCATCAGCTGTACACCATAATCATCACAATTATAACCAACAAAGGCTTGACATATCTCGCTTTGCGTGTCATAAGTCTATCTCATATATTAAACTCCAGTAGCTAATGAAAACAATTGCTTACATAAATGGACTTTTGCACGATACTCTAATTTTTCGAGTTTCACCTGCAAGTGCACCTTACAGAAAATCATATGCTTGTCTATTTGGAAGTTCAGTCAGGTAAGTGAATATAAGAATATAGCTTTAGTTTGGATTAGTAATGGAGGCAAGAATTCAGTTCACATTTAAAGACAAACCGACCTGATTTGCACTTTGTGAAATGTTGCCATTGCTCAAAATTTGCACCTCTTTGAATTTTGCAGTGCCAAATAATGTGTACAAAAATGCAGCTGTGCAGTTAAAGTGTGCATGAAATGCATACATTAGTGAACATAACATACAAATGTCCACTATATCAGGGGGAATTGCTTTGCAAAAATGTGTATATTAGGAGAAAGTCACACTAATATGCTGGTGAGTTTCTGAAAGCCTTTTTAAAGGAAAAGAAATTACAAACTGGTGTCGACATGAGGAAAAATGAATTTAAGACTGGCAAAATTAGAAGCTGGGAGAACCTAAGATCTCCCGTTTCACTTGCACATTTTGAATGCCTCCTAGGATCTCTGGCAGAACAATCTTCCATACACGAGCTTTGGTGCTGACTGAAAAAAGAAGGGACCAAATGGGTGACCAGATGCCAAGGAAGATCAGACTACCTGCACCTTTCATTATTGTACACATGAAGGGCTTTCAGCAGCTGTAACTTGCATGACGCGTTACACCTGCTGAAATCCATACCTGTACACAACTATGAAATGTGCAGCAGCCCTCTCCTCATTGGCACCTGGCCACCCTAAATCAAACGCAGGCACGAAAGGAGGCACAGAAGATAAAAAGTTGTATCCAGCTTAGGATAGGCAATTGACATTTCCCTCTCCACCCCTAACACCCCCCCCCCCAAAAAAACAATGCAGCCCTGTATCTTCCCCACATCAGCTCCAGATGGCTGGGGGGCGGGGACACAGAACAGTCTTGCAGGGGAAGGATGTGGGTGCACAACAGACATTGTTCCACTCACACAAAACACTACGTAGTGCTATTTTGCTTGCAGTGTGCTGTAGTGGTTAAGAGTGGTATACTCGTAATCTGGGGAACCGGGTTCACGTCTCGGCTCCTCCACATGCAGCTGCTGGGTGACCTTGGGCTAGTCACACTTCTCTGAAGTCTCTCAGCCCCACTCACCTCACAGAGTGTTTGTTGTGGGGGAGGAAGGGAAAGGGGAATGTTAGCCGCTTTGAGACTCCTTCGGGTAGTGAAAAGCGGGATACCAAATCCAAACTCTTCTTCTTCTTCTTCTGCACGCCCCCCAATTGTCATCTGCCAAGATTCCAATCAGTGACCTCCAGTTGGTTCTGCGGTGAAAATGCAAACAAACTGAAAAAATGAGCGCAGCACTTGGGATTCAAAATATGAACTCTCTGGAAGGCTGTAGTTTGCTTACAGAGTGCATATTTCCATATGAAATCTTTTGTCGCCTCAAACCCACAGTTCATGTCGTGATTGGGAACATAGCTTAGTGTTAAGGGTCTGTGCTTAGCATCTCTGTTTTAAAAGATTGTTGGGTAACTAAGCTAGAAAAGATGTCTGAGGAACTCAGAAGGCCATTGCCAGTCACAGTGGACTGAACTGAGCTGGAGGAAGCAAAGGGCTGACTCAACACAGGACAGCTTCGTTCATATTCCTCGGGTGCCTTTAGGGGAGTGGCTGTGGCCCTGGTAAGAGTCCCAGTCCAGCATCCTGTTCTCACAGTGGACAACTAGATGCCTATGGATAGCCTATAAGAAGGACTTTAGTGGACTTTGCGCGTGGACTACCCAGGCTCCGTTCCTAAATTTGAAAGGATTTCAAAAAGCAGGGCCATGAAATATTTCTTTGCCTGAGGCTGCAGAGAACGACTTCCAGGTACAGTCGACAGGCCTGGCCTGGATTGAACTGCCTCATTATAAGGCAGCTTCATATGAAAGTTTATTTAAAAATATTGCTGAGAGTTTTGAATCTGTTTCTTCCGATGTGCTTCAACTTTAAATCTGATCACTTGGCTTTCCCTCATTTGATTTCCTTTCAAAGCCATTAACCATCCAAATAGCTTATTAGTGAATGAGGCAGATTTGCTATCATCTCAGACCTACACATTATATTTATATTATGAACTAGATGTCTCACTGAACAATGTTCTCCAAATTATAATTAGATAAAGACCATGAAGTGCTTTGCATACTTTAATGCATTACATGAATGATAAGGGGTTATCATTAGTATTAGTTAATGAGCAAGTTCCTTGGCTCTGTACAAGAGTTATTGGCTCGAATTCTCAGAGTGGATTTATGCAGAAGAATGAGATAGCAGGAAATCAAAATAATTTAACTTGTATTGTGTTGGGGGGGGGTGGGAAACTCCAAGTTCTTCAGCCAGATTTCTTAAAGA
This sequence comes from Lacerta agilis, assembly GCF_009819535.1. NCBI lineage: Eukaryota > Metazoa > Chordata > Lepidosauria > Squamata > Lacertidae > Lacerta > Lacerta agilis. Next base: position 3,483,475 of record NC_046317.1, on the reverse strand, counting down.
AACAGCAAGGTTACACTTTTGAAAATGACTTTCTTATGCAAAGGCCTTACAGTTTAGGAGAGTACAAAGACTGTAGCTGTAGGAGCAAGAGTAAAGCAAGTCACTGACTATTTCCTTTTCAAACGCAGAAATTGATGCTCCCAAGAACTTGCGTGTGCTCTCCCGGACATATGACAGCCTGGAACTTGAGTGGGACAACAGCGAGGCAGAGGTGGAGAATTTCAAGGTCATCTATAGCACTCTGGCCGGAGAGCAGTACCATGAGCTTCTGGTGCCACGAAGTGCAAGTGCCACAACCCGGGCCACCCTCACAGGTAACCTTCCTCATCAATGGCATGGGTGGTTTTTATTTTTCCTCGCAGAATTTACAAGCAGGAAAATGTTATAATTGATTTTGAGTATGTCTGTATGATTCTTTTTAAAAGCACTATTTTTTCTTAAAAATGTAAACATTTTGTGAGTGTTGTAATGAACATGCAAAGTGAGGTTAATTTTACTTTAGGTTTTTGTACAGTCAACACAGGTGAAACTCGAAAAATTAGAATATCGTGGAAAGGTTCATTTCTTCCAGTAATTCAACTTAAAAGGTGAAACTAATATATGAGATAGACTCATGACATGCAAAGCGAGATATGTCAAGCCTTTATTTGTTATAATTGTGATGATTATGGCGTACAGCTGATGAGAACCCCAAATTAACAATTTCAACTTTGGGGTTTTCATCAGCTGTACGCCATAATCATCACAATTATAACCAACAAAGGCTTGACATATCTCTCTTTGCATGTCTTGAATCTATCTCATATATTAAACTCCATTAGCTAATGAAAACAATTGCTTACATAAATGGACTTTTCCATGATATTCTAATTTTTCGAGTTTCACCTGTAGGTCAAACTGTTTTTTTAATGGATCCTGAGGCTGTCCTTAAATGACCATTGATGGCTTTTGATGGTGAGTGGCTACTAGTGATGGGACACACACACACCACCTGCTGTGGGCAGAGACTGAAGGGAAACAGTTTGGCATTTTGGCATTTGGCCGCCAAAGGAAGCAGAAGTCTGAATTTTTGCAGCTGCCTGGCACAAAGTCAGCTGGGGAAAGGGGGCCTCCAAGGACATTCTGTTTGAAAGACTAGCACAGTGTCTCTCTGCTTGTCCACACTCCCTTGCTTTCCTTGTATGTTTTAAAATAAATATCACAAAGTACCCCAAAGTATCCACTATTCACAGACAAACCTGCTCTGAAAAGCCCTGCCTCTGGAACATTATATATCTCTAGGAAGCAAAGAGCATGAAACAGTATTGAGCTTCAAGTGATGTGGTTGCAGGAAGGTCCTCTGTCCGTGGCATTTGATCTCTTCCAAACTTCCAAGTTGTTATGATGATGCTACAGCCACTGGGTGACGAACTCACCTTTAGTGCTGTTCCACACATTACAGTCTCCCTGGATAGAGATTATCTCCATTAAACAGTGTCATGGGTGAAGTGTCCCGGGTTAGTCGTTTAAATTTCACTTGTCTCTGTACTTGGCCAAACTCCCTCCAAGTCCTTGCTCAGCGTGGCTCCCAAGGGCCTCCGAGTTACTCCACCTTCTCCATGACTTTTCTACCATAATTCTCACCAGTGCATTTAAAACAATCACACTAAGAAAAGTTTTAAACTTTGTGCAGTGTGTGAAGACTTTTGGATTGTTGGAAAGTCTTCAAACCAACTTAGCACACAAATGGAGTCTACAAGTTTCTGCTGCGCACGTACCTGCTGTACGTTCTCACTTGCTTCTCCTGTGCCATCCGCAGAGTATCTTCTTGCGCAATGGTGTGTGTGCATGCCAGCAATTACAGACGACTGAGTCCAGCTTCTTTTCCTAATCTAGAAGCTTTATTTACAAGGCATAAATTACATTCCTGAAGAGACGCAAGACATTTTCGTCTTCTCCCTTCTCCGGTCAAAAACGAAAGGGCAGATACAGAAAACAACAAGTATCACATTACACATTACACAGAGTCTTCCGGCGATAGGAAAACCGGATGTGCGGGGCGACCTGGTTGAGCTTGTTAACTCTGAAAGCTCCAAACCTCTACAGTGTGCCACAAGCAGAAAACAGATGCACACTGCAGAAGGTGTTTACCCCAGAAAACAATTGCGCCACGTCTCATCCCGCAGAAGAAGAGTCTGAGAGGAAAGAATCCCGGGCAATCTGACCAGATGGGGCATTTCCTCCTACCCCAAATTTAGGGCTTGTCCTCTCTTCCACTTGTCCCATGCTTGCTTTTCCCCTTGACTCATGCTTTCTAGGTACAGGTCCAAGTGGTTTTCCCCTTGCCCCAGGGAAAAAATCACTCTTTAGCGATAGATCAGAGCAAATGTCAATCCCGGAAAAAAACCAAATTGCCATTTGCTCCAACTGAGTGCCAAAGAGTGTTTTTCCCCCAGGGAAAAGCAGTGGGACAAGAGGAAGTGTGGCTAAGCCCTTAGTTGGCAAAGGCATTCACTAAATAATCCTGTTACTTCTCAAATGGGGCTGAAAGATTTCGCCTGCAATCCTGTCACGCTTCCTTGGGAATATAAGAACCATTGAACTCAGGCCTCTTGGGTCTTTAGCAGTGTTGTCTGGGAAGTGAGCTCTAGAATAAACCCAACTCTTCACAGCAGTTTTGTAGGTGGAGATCAGTAGTGTGTCTTTCAAGGAAATTCGTACGCCATTATTGGTCTTCTAAATAAGGAGCCCCTAATAAACCCGTTGCTCGGTCCCTGCTCCTGCCAACCTAGCAGTTCGAAAGCACGAAGTGCAAGTAGATAAATAGGTACCGCTCCGGCGGGAAGGTAAACTATGTTTCTGTGCGCTGCTCTGGTTCGCCAGAAGCGGTTTTGTCATGCTGGCCACATGACCCGGAAGCTGTACGCCGGCTCCCTCGGCCAATAAAGCGAGATGAGCGCCGCAACCCCAGAGTCGGACACGGCTAGATCTAATGGTCAGGGGTCCCTTTACCTTTACCTTTAATAAACTTCTGGAGACTTGAACACCACTGCTTTCCTGAGGCACCTCTGCAAGAGATGGGGAGAGGAAAGATTCAGTGGTACTACCTGTGGGCACCACTTCCTTCTGCCCAAGCACAGCTCTGTGCAGATGTCTCCAGCATCAGAGAAGAAGAAAAGCAAGGAGGAAATGTGGGGAAAAAATTCCAGGCTCTTCTTAAACTCTTCTGAAAGCTGCTCTTAGCAGAGATTTCATGGCTGGGCTGGGCTGCTACAGAGGAGCATGAAACAGGTTTTCCTTAATTCCATCGGCAAGGACGTTCCGCCCTAGAGGGGGGATTTCTCTTTGGTGTTTGTTTTGTCTACCTCTTGAAATGCAGCGGCCTGCCTCTGCTGCCTGTCTTCATGCACAGATGCAGACTTCTGGCCAGGTCCCCAACCTTCCTGAGGTGCCCCATACGATAAGATTGAGGGGATACTTATGAAGAGCTGCCTTCAGTACATCTTCTGAGGAGCTTGGCATTCATTTCAACTAACATCCATGGCAGTGGGATCCTCTTTTAGCCAGCTTTTCTGTGAACTCAAAATACAGTTTTTTAAAAATTTACTTAGCATTCAGTTTTCAGCCAGATGCTTTTAGAAAGGAAATAAGCAGGGCATGGAGGCAATAGCTCTCCCCTGTTGTTTGTTCTGAGCATCTGCCATTCATATGGAGAGAGAAAATGGTGTGTTTTTCCTCCATTTGCATTGTGTTTCCTTTGCATTGGAATGGGATAGGATAATATCACTACAGCATAATTAATTGCATAAAATTTCACCACAGCAGACAGCAGGACAAAAAAAAATGTTTTTGTCAGAAGCCAAACTTGCAGCACAAAGGAATAATAGGAATAATTTATTATTGGCCAAGTACATTTTCCAACATACTTGGAATTTGTTTCGGCTACATTGCAATGTAAACATACAGACACTGTTCCTCTCACAATACAAAGAAGCAAAGAAATCCCACCCATATTTTACCTCCCCTTCAGCTATACAACTACGAATTTAACAATTTAATGGCACAAGGGAAAAAACTATTCTTGTGCCTGGCCGATTTTGTATATGAAGTCCTGTAGCGACGTCCAGATGGAAGTAAATCAAGCAGATGATGACCGGGATGTAAAGGATCTGCTACAATTCTCTCTGCTCTCTTCCTAACTCGGGTAGCATAAATAGTCTCTATTGAAGGCAAACTAACACCAGTTACCCTTTCTGCAATTTTTACAGCTCGTTGGAGCCTTTTCTTGTCTCTCTTGGAGGCTGTACCGTACCAAGCTGTTATAGAATTACAGAGAACAGTTTCAATGATGCCTCTGTAGAATTGGATCAACACTTCCTGGGACAATTTAAATTTACAAAGGAGACAGTGCTACTACATGCAATCAAATGCAACGAGATCATTTTCTTCCTCTATCCCTAGGCTGAGTACTGTCAACAGTTTTTCAGAGATTACTCCAAGATGCCAAAAGAAAAGGGAAAAGATCAAGCAAGCTGCTGGTGAAGCACTAATCTGTTGGTGATCTACTGGTGGGCTGCCCAGTGCCTGCTGATGTAGGCGGACCTTGATCTGATCTGTCAGGGCACTTATTGGGGCCAGAATACACATTACAGGAAACTTGGAGCTGCACAACCCTTTTCTGTTTTTAAAAATAATTACTCCAGAGGGTGCCTTTTCCTCACACGCCGTAGTCCCAATGGAAACTATTTCTACTAGGGCTGGGCGATAGTTTGACATTGTCTGAAACCAGGATGGTGTTCACATCACGATACCAGTTTCAGACTTTTTGAGCTGCCAATACATTGCGGCTCCCCAGCTGCTGCTCAAATTGCCTTTGCCCAAGCAGGCAGGCTGCTTTTTTTCCTCCTGGGGTGGTCGTTTGCTCCAGGAGGAAAGATGCAGCCCACCCGCTTGGGCAAAGGCAGGCAGGTGGCAACCGAGCGCAAGGAGCCCAAGAAGCATGTTCTCAGGCTCTGTGCTATTGTCTGCCTTTGCCTTTGCCCAAGCAGGTGGGCTGCATCTTTCCCCCTGGAGCAACTGACCATCCTGGCAGGAAAGACTCAGCCCACCTTCCCAGGCCAAGGCAGGCAGGTGCCTTTGAGGGAGCCCTGGTGCCTCTCTGGGGGACACTGGAGCCTCCTTGAACTTCTCAGCTGGAGGGACACCTCCCACCCCCTCATCTGAGCAAGCACAAAGCCAGAGGGGCATCAGGGCTCACTCAGCTATGGGTGGGAGGCTCCCCTGCCCCACTGAGTGGTTCAAGCAAGCCCCAATGCTCCTCTGGCTCATGTGAGCCAGAGAGGTATTGGGGCTTGCTCACAGTGTAGGGCAGGGCAATGTATCTCTGCTGCTTCCTCTTCCCCTAAGGTGGGGAGGGAGAAACAGCTGAGGTACATTCCAGGCATTGTGATATATCAGCATATCACGGTGTTTAGCTACTGATACATCACAGTGTCGAAAACCAGATATCGCCCAGCCCTAATCACTACCAACAACTTGAAGCAGCCATTTTCCTTAATATGTTGCATAGGAGCTTCAGTGGGAGCAATTTTCGATGGGACCACAGTGAGGAGAAAATCATTAGCTCTCTTCCCCACATACTGTGGTCCTGATGCTGAACAGGGCACAAAGCAGCTGCTGTCTTGCCATGTAAAAAGGAAAAATCATGAAGATGCACTCTTTTTTAATTCATAATTCTCAAATACGTTGGTGGGCCCCATGGATTCTAGTAGAAACAAAGACCATTGCACAAAACTGAAGTCAGTGCAGCCCTGCACTATGTTACCCTGGGCACTCTCAGTTATGGGTGTGTACAGAACAAACCGGCAGGAACACGGGTGGCGCTGTGGTCTAAACCACAGAGCCTAGGGCTTGCCGATCAGAAGGTCGGCGGTTCGAATCCCCGCGACGGGGTGAGCTCCCGTTGCTCGGTCCCAGCTCCTGCCAACCTAGCAGTTTGAAAGCACGTCAGAGTGCAAGTAGATAAATAGGTACCACTCCAGTGGGAAGGTAAACGGCGTTTCTGTGCGCTGCTCTGATTCTCCAGAAGCGGCTTAGTCATGCTAGCCACATGACTCGGAAGCTGTACGCCGGCTCCCTCGGCCAGTAAAGCGAGATGAGCGCCGCAACCCCAGAGTCGTCCGCAACTGGACTTAATGGTCAGGGGGTCCCTTTACCTTTACAAAACAAACCACTGAGTCGCCCCCACAGTGCTGTGATCTTCAAATGGGTGCAAATGAGTGGAGCTCAAGGAGACAAGGCTGGCTAACAGGCTGGCCCCAGTGACAAGGAACTATTTGTTTCCTGGTTTACATTTTGTCTGCACTTGTGGAGAGGAATTGTGTGCCATCTTACATCTTTTGTACCTCTGAGAAATTGCCAGTATCCATTCAGTGAAGAAATAAATAAACCCAAAGGGTGCCGACACAGAGCCACTGGCATCCGCTTTGATCCAATAATGATAATAGATGATAGATTGCCTGGAAATTAACTAAATTGCTGTCTCCCCTGATGAGCCAGAAACCACAGGGCAGGCCTCCCGCCGGCAGCTGGATACTTATATTTCCACGGCACGCAGGGAGAAGCTGGGCTCTTTCATAAATTATTGAGTGTTTCATTTATGCCTCATAAATAAGAAACTCAAATGAAAATGTTAGATGTCAAATCAGTTTGGTAACAAATAAAGCAATCTTGGATTTTCTCTCGTCTGAAATTTAGCTTTACAGAAAGCAACTGAAGTATGTCTCATTAATGGTCAAGAGGTCTTTGCTCCAAAATTAATTCTGCTTTCTCAGCCTAAAATGGGGGGAAAGGTTCTATGCAACAACAAATCAACAACTCCCTCTTTTTAATTACCTGGACTGAGCGTGTGCTCAGAGGCACCTAGCTCCTTAATTTTAAGTGTATGGTTGCCTCCTATGCCAGTATGTTGCACCTTACCTAGTTTGGTAGATCTCAATGTTCTAGTAGAGGATCCCAGAGGCCAGTCCACCCACTCTCCTTGAAACGACCTCCTTGTAGAATCATAGAATCATAGAGTTGGAAGAGACCCCAAGGGCCAAGCAGGAAACACCATCAAAGCATTCCTGACAGATGGCTGTCAAGCCTCCGCTTAAAGACCTCCAAAGAAGGAGACTCCACCACACTCCTTGGCAGCAAATTCCACTGCCCAACAGCTCTTACTGTCAGGAAGTTCTTCCTAATGTTTAGGTGGAATCTTCTTTCTTGTAGTTTGACTCCATTGCTCCGTGTCCGCTTCTCTGAAGCAGCAGAAACAACCTTTCTCCCACCTCCCTTTTATATATTTGAACATGGCTATCATATCACCCCTTAACCTTCTCTTCTCCAGACTAAACATACCCAGCTCCCTAAGCCGTTCCTCATAAGGCATCGTTTCCAGGCCTTTGACCATTTTGGTTGCCCTCGTCTGGACACTCTGTAGTAAGCATACAAAGCGCTGTCAATCTTATCTCATGGCAAGGTGGAAGAGGGATTCTTTCCAGCCATGCCCCACAAACTCTTTTTTTAAAAAAATAACAAAACATCGTATGCATATCATAACAAAACACGCAGTAACAAATTAACAAAACATAAAATCAACTAACAACCTGACTTGTAACTTAGAGGAAGGGGGATATTAACAAAGGGGAAGGGGAAAAGGGGGGGTATATAGGGGAAGGGGAAGGAAAGAAGAGTGATAAGCGTACATTAAACTTACAACATTGATGTACAAATAAACAGATTTAACTTCCGTTTGTACTCTTTGCTTCTTTATCTTAAACCTTTCCCCCCCACACAGAGTTCCTGTTACATCATTTATATTCCTATAATCATTTTCAATAATATGTTGATATTTTGTTTATGCACAAGAGTCACCTTCGTTTTACCAAGAGATTTTGACATTATTGTATTGGTTTAAATAGCCTATAAAGATTTCCCATTCTTTTTGTATCTTTTGATACAAAACTCTTTCATAGCATCTGTGCCAGAGAAGAGTCGTATGGAATCCATTGGCCAAGGTGCTTAGCACTTACTTCCACATCACATAATGCATGAAGCGGCTATTTTATTTTTGCAGTGGGGGTGAAAGGAGGTTGCACATGTACATGTTTGTGCTCAGCCTAATTTTGTCTTTGACAACAAACTAGAGTTAAGTAAGTATACAAGTCAAAGTCCAGGTTTTCAAAGATGGAAGCCTACAGATGAAACTCGAAAAATTAGAATATCGTGGAAAAGTCCATTTATGTAAGCAATTGTTTTCATTAGCTACTGGAGTTTAATATATGAGATAGACTTATGACATGCAAAGCGAGATACGTCAAGCCTTTGTTTGTTATAATTGTGATGATTATGGCGTTCAGCTGATGGAAACCCCAAAGTTGAAATTGTTAATTTGGGGTTCTCATCAGCTGTACGCCATAATCATCGCAATTATAAACAAACAAAGGCTTGACATATCTCGCTTTGCATATCATGAGTCTATCTCATATATTGGTTTCACCTTTTAAGTTGAATTACTGAAAGAAATGAACCTTTCCACGATATTCAAATTTTTCGAGTTTCACCTGTAGATCAACTGAACAATCCTTTAGTGACATTAAGAACAAATTGAAAACTAACCTTTCCTGTTGGAAATATTTCTAGATTTCTAAACTAAATCGAAAGTATTATGGCATTTGCTTCTGAGATGACATTCAATTTCTTCTCTTCTCCCCCAAGTCTCGGGTCATATCAGACAATAACACAAACTAACGCCCCATACTTTGTCCTTACGTTATCAGTGGTTTAGCAGCAAATGTTAGCACAATTATTCATTTATGTTTTTAGTGGCTTACCCAGTTACCATGACGAAATTACAGCAGTGAAGCCAGAATAGGGAATGGGGGGTGCAATTCTTTAATAGGCACTTTGTGAAGAATGACCGCTCCCCACATCAAATGGAGGGCGATGTTTGCGTGGTCGCGTGCAGGCCCCTGAATTCCTGGGCGACACCTGGTAGTTCGGACTGCATGGACTTGCCCCAGAAGGGATACCTGGGGTCTCCGCCTGTCCAGTTAACTGTCCAATCCCACCTGGGAGAGGCATTGCCAGGTAACGGGAGGGACTACCCAGCCCACACAATAGAGAGTGTAGCTTACCTCCCACCTCCACTCCCTCAATTAACGTTTACTTTGCAGGTTAACCTCTTCTCCACAGGTACGCATGTGCTGCTATGCCAAGGCCGCTGTTGAAGGGCCGGAAAGGAATTTCCCTGCATTGGCAGGTTTCGCCTTTCCCGTAGCAATTCGTCACAACTTTGGCGGTTTCAGGCCTTGGGCGGAATCCTTTGATCTATCTTCCTAAATGGGAGGGGAGCATGGGGCAGTGACTCCAGGCCCCCAGTGTGGCAGCGATAACAGGGTTCCCCGTTAAAGGGGTATTGGGGGGAGGCATTGTCCATACGCCAAGAGTTTGTCCTTGCTCTCCCCCACCAGTGGTGGCAAAAGGGGGGGGCAGGCTCTCTGCTTGAACATATGTTCTCCAGAGCCAGCCCAATCCCCACACATTCTGGATAACCCTGACGTTTCCCAGACCCCGGCTGGGGGCTGGGAAGGATAAACGCCCAATGCCTGAGCCAAGGTCTCCCTACATCTGAATCTTAATAAAGTTGTGGCCAATTTTAATCCCATAGCACTTTGTCTTGTGTCATTATTCCGCTTGGGGGTCGCCTGGGGTTTGGGGGACTCCACCTGTCCACGCAAAAGACATGAATGCAGCCGTCCTTCAAAAGCCAAATTTCCTTGAACTTTGCAATGCAGTTTTCCAGCCGAGTAATGAGGACAAAAATGCATATACTGGGGTAAAGTATGCACAGAGATGCATATATTGATAAAAATAACATACAAAAATGTGTTGCATTAGGGAGAAATGCTTTGCAAAAATGTGCACATCAGGCAAAATTGCATGGAAACATTTGCACTAAAATGCTGGTGAATCTTCAGGAGAACTTTTTTTTTAAAAAAAAATGCAAACTTATGTGGAAATGTGGAGAACTGAATTTAAGATGGAGAAAATGAGAAAGAAAATTGTCGGATTCACCCATCCATAAGCCAGACCAGAAGAAACCACCATGTGGGTGGAAATAGTTACAATTCATCGCTTAATCTGTGCATTCTTGTGTGTCCCCATGCAGATTTGGTGCCAGGAACAGAATATGGAGTTGGGATTTCAGCTGTAATGGATGGCAAGCAAAGTGTTCCGGCTACCATGAATGCAAGGACTGGTGAGTGACACAGACTTGTTTTAAATTAAAAAAATCATTATGGAGCAAAACTAGTGGGTTCTGCCCATCTCTTGAATCCTCAGCCATACTTAGGGGCTCCAGAACATGGTTAAGGGACCCTCAGTTAATTCATTCTGCCAGTTTGAATTCATGCAGTAATTTCACCACGCAGATTATCAGGGTGTGGAGGAGATCTAAAAGAAGGAGCTGATTGTACCGAGACATGTCACTCTCTGCCACACTCTATGGTAACCTCCACATCCCTGGAGGCCACCTTTTGTTCAAATTTGGGAAGTCCTGCATAGGATTCAGGAGGAACGGCTTTGCAAGCCTCCGTTGGTTGCTTCTGCTCCGGGGATCTGGTTGGCAAATGATTTCTAGCAGGAGTCCTATTCTGAATTGAGCAATGATTTGAATGTTTGCAACACTGGCTGTGCCTTCAGAGTCACATGCAAAGTGCTTTCTCTCCCTGTCGGGTGCTCTATCAGTGTTTCTCTTCTTCTGCCCCCATTTGTTTGTTCCTGTGAGAGAACAGAGGCAAATGGAATTAGCAGCTGAAGCCAAAATCTCGGTTCTTCCTCACACTGGTGAGGGGGCTCTTAGTAAGAAGGCTTTTCCTTGTGTCTTGGAGTGAGCAGCCGAGGGACATACAGGTGAAACTCGAAAAATGAGAATATCGTGGAAAGGTTCATTTCTTCCAGTAATTCAACTTAAAGGTGAAACTAATATATGAGATAGACTCATGACATGCAAAGCGAGATACGTCAAGCCTTTATTTGTTATAATTGTGATGATTATGGCGTACAGCTGATGAGAACCCCAAATTAACAATTTCAACTTGGGGTTTTCATCAGCTGTGCGCCATAATCATCACAATTATAACAAGCAAAGGCTTGACATATCTCGCTTTGCATGACATGAGTCTATCTCATATATTAAACTCCCGTAGCTAATGAAAACAATTGCTTACATAAATGGACTTTTCCACGATATTCTAATTTTTTGAGTTTCACCTGTACATAAAGGGGGAGAGAATATGGTTAAAAAGATTATCCCAACATTACCACTGAGAGAGAGAGGGAGAGAGGGAGGGAGAGAGAGACTGTCAATTTTTATAGACACATAAGCAAGCTGGCATTTTGCACAAGGGAAGTATTTACAGCCAGCATTTCAATGCAAATGCAAACAGCTTTTGCCTTTATGTGATATTTGTACAGCGATTACAACCACAAATATCAAAGGCAGCCTTAGAATTTCTGGGGTATTGATCCGTAGATCACACTGCTCTATCAACACTACCAAAATCCATTTCTTCATCATAATAACTTTCAGTGACCACTCTGATTGTGTGTTGGCACCACTAAGGATTCTGGATCTGTATTTTTTAGGCTCCTGTACTTTCATGAGCCCAGCTCAGTTCTATACTGCAGTTCCACACCATAGTCAAGGGAGAAGAGAGATTGCTGAAGGAGACAATATAGTCGGGTTTAACCCCCAGAGGAGCCTCATGCTTGCACAGAGCTGTGTGATGACCCACTGAGGCAGGACCCACTGGCTTCAAGGCCAATGAAGTTTCATCTGTGTATGCCATTGTGCATAGAGAGGTTCAAACTAGCCAAGCCATGCCATGCCATCTCTATCAAATTCAACTGAAACTCAGTAGCAGCTGGCAAGGCAAACCCAACCACCCAACCACCCCGCCGCCGCTGCCATGATTAGATGCCTCTGGCCTATCCTAAGCCAAGGAAGAATTTTTGGGACACTGTTAAGAGACATGAATTGTCAGTTATTGATTTTATTGTTATTCACTGCTGGGGGACAGCAGTGCTATTGGTGTGAAAATATTATGGACCACAGTGTTGTGGTGGAAGCCCTGTTACATTTGTGGAATCCCTTGTCCTGCCTGCCCGCAGACTGTCTCACCAGAGTGGTGCATGCTCTGGTTATCTCCCACTTAGACTACTGAAATGCGCTCTACATTGGGCTACCTTTGAAGGTGACTTGGAAACTACAACTAATCCAGAATGCGGCAGCTAAACTGGTTGCCTGGGAGTGGCCACCAGGACCATATAACACCAGTCCTAAAGGATCTGCAGGGAGGCGGGAGGCGCTGTGGGTTAAACCACAGAGCCTAGGGCTTGCCGATCAGAAGGTCGGTGGTTCGAATCCCCACGACTGGGTGAGCTCCCGTTGCTCGGTCCCTGCTCCTGCCAACTAGCAGTTCGAAAGCATGTCAAATTTTCAAGTAGATAAATAGGTATCACTGCAGTGGGAAGGTAACGGCGTTTCCATGTGCTGCTCGGTCCGCCAGAAGCGGCTTAGTCATGCTGGCCACATGGCCCGGAAGCTGTATGCCAGCTCCCTTGGCCATTAACGTGAGATGAGCGCCACAACCCCAGAGGTTGGGACACGACTGGACCTAATGGTCAGGGGTCCCTTTACCTTTTAAAGGATCTGCACTGACTCCCAGTACATTTCCAAGCACAATTCAAAGTGTTGGTGCTGACCTTAATGCCCTAAACTGCCTTGGCCCAGTATACCTGAAGGAGCGTCTCCACCCCCATCATTCAGCCAGACACTGAGGTCCAGCTCCGAGGGCCTTCTGCTGGTTTCCTCACTGCAAGAAGCAAAGTTACAGGGAACCAGGCAGAGGGCCTTCTCAGTAGTGGCGCCCACCCTGTGGAAACCCTCCCTTCAGATATCAAAGAGATAAAGAACTACACAACTTTAGAAGACACCTGATCAGCCCTGTATTGGGATGTTTTTACTGTTTCATGTTTTATTATGCTTTTATATATGCTGTAAGTCACTCAGAGTGTTTGGGAAACCCAGCCAGATGGGCAGGGTATAAATAATATAATTATCATCATCATCAAATCTGGGCCTCTGATTAAATTTCTTTTTAAAGAGAATTTCAAGAAGGCTCAGTGCTGCATTGTGTGTTTTTTATTGTGTGTGTAAAAACCAAAACTCAACGTGCATTCCAAGCTGTTAATAGGCTACCTTTTTAAATCTCCTTCTCTTGCCGCAGAGCTCGATAGCCCTCACGACCTCATAGTGACAGCTTCCACAGAGACATCCATCTCTGTGTCCTGGACCAAAGCCAAGGGCCCCATTGATCACTACCGGGTCATCTTCATTCCCGCTTCAGGAATGGCATCTGAGGTTACCGTTGCCAAAGACAAGTCTGAGCTTACACTATCAGACTTGGAACCCGGGACTGAATACACAATCTCTGTCATTGCCGAAAGAGGCCGCCAGCAGAGCCTGGAGAGCACAGTGGATGCCTTCACAGGTACTGAGGGTCACCTGAGGTTTTCTGAGGGTTGTTACTTCTGTCTGCTGGTTGACTACCTAAGGACCATGCTAGATATGCCAATTTTACAAATTGCAGCCCCACTTACCTGCTTTGAAGGTTGGGGATGTGGTGCTCTGTGAGAGAGTGTTTAAGCTGTGGTGTTGGTGGGGAGAGAGATTCAGCATCTCTTCTTCTGCTAATAGCAGGAGGGGGTTTGAGGTGGAGTGGAAAGCAAGGGAGGAAAGTGATAAAGTTCTCCCAGAGTGCCGGTTCCCTGATTTTCAAAATAACTGTGTGGCACTGCTAATTAATAAAATAAAACAGATGTCTTGTGGCACATCTAGCTTGAGCCTAATGTGATGGGTATGTGATTTCCAAAATGCTAAGTGCAGAGGTAGCCCAGGTAATGGAATTGCATGTTTGCAAGAGTCTTCGCATGCCCTCTTTCTGTTACCCCATTTGGCCAGTTCCCCCTTCCTCAGATTTACACCCTACCATGACCTCGCCTTTTGGGGTAGTGGTCAAATGCAGAACATTTAAACTACACCCAGTGATTAATTTTTAAAGTGGGGAAGCCTAAAAGTCAAGACAGCTCAGAAAATACATTTCTAAACTGGATAATCTTTACTCTCATTACAGAAGACTGGGGCTGTGTACACACTATTTTATTGGATCATTTTTGTTTGCTCATGAAAAGTGCTTCTTGAGATATCTGAAGATTTATGTGATTAGCAGCAGACTTTAGGTTAGAAGAGTAAGTAATGTACAAGAATAAGATAATGAATAACAGAAGAGGATTTAAGATGAGGTATGATCATATTGGGGTAGAATTATGAAAACTAGAATAAGATGAATTATAGATCACGTTGAGTAAGATGATTATTGTATTTTATATAAAATTATGTTTAATTTTGTAAAGAAGGGGTTAAAAAAAATAGATTAGGGGTAAAACCAAGGGTGAAAAGGCAGGGGAAGTCGCGTCAAGATATGGAAATAGAAATTTTTTTTTTCTGAGAAGAAGTTTAAGGAAGAAGGAGAAACTTGGCAATTTTTGTTTGTATTATTGTTGGTGTGGGTGGGGTTTCTGTTGTAATAAGAAAAATGCTAATAAATTCTTATAAAAAAAAAAAGAAAAGTGCTTCTTGAGAGACTGATTTCATTCTGAAAATAAAAGCTCATCACAAATGGGTTCTGCATTTCTCTGCAGTGTGTCCATTTAAAAACAGGTGTACAGTAGGTGGTCCCAGCTATTGGGTGGAGGGTATCCACACCTGCCCAATGGCATTGTGGGTGGGCATATACCAAAATTGCAACCATTGCTTTCCTCTCCATTGGCATGGATAAGCTAATCAAGGGGAAAGTTTCAAGTGTGCATTATGTAGCCACACCCATTCTTGTGAATGGCAGGATATAGAATCAATCTAGTTTGGAAGCTGCATCTATTCCGGATTGACAAGAACAAATGGCTTAGCCTTACTCTTTGGTCCTTTTCTACATGCTCAGATGTACTCATTTTTTCATCATTTTTGCATGTTTCCTGGCTACAGTAAATAAGACCCAGCCTGCCATTTTCTTCTGCGTTCTTGTTTTCAGGGTTCCGGCCAATCACGCAGCTTCACTTTTCTCATGTGACTTCCTCCAGTGTGAACATCACTTGGAGTGACCCGTCTCCTCCAGCAGATAGGCTGATACTGAACTACAGCCCCAAGGACAAAGAGGAAACCAAGCAAGTGATGCTAGACCCGACCAAGAGACATGCTGCCTTGTTTGGCCTGCAGCCGTCCACGGAGTACGTTGTGTCCTTGGTGGCTGTGCATGGCCTTGTTAGCTCTGAGCCCATCATAGGCTCCATCAAAACAGGTAACAGTAGCAGTGCTCTCTCCATTGCAGTTTCATATCTATGTCTTGTCCACTTCCGAGGAAGATCCTTTGTGCTTGAGTGGGTTGCAAAATGAAAAACAGAGTGGAGCCAACCATCAAAGTCAGAGTTGAGTCTTAGAATTCACATTTAACTCAAGCCAAAATGGCACATATCCCAACTATCGCTATGAACCAGTGACCATTCCAGTTTTCTTCAGCCTCTTCACTGTAAATCACTCTACCTACTGTATTTCCCCCCCCGTCTTGCCTAGGCCAAGGTTTGTGGATGTGTCTTTAAAAAATGTTCAAATGAGTTGCTAGGGTTGCCATTCATAAGGTTTCAGCTTTCCTCAACAGTCTCTGAGCATGAGTGTGAATACAGCCTGTCTTAATGCATACACATGAATCTTATGGTAGCATGCCCGCCATTTTGATATCCCTGTCTGGAAAATGCAGCATGCATGGTCGGTCCCCACCCTGCTCTCCTCTGTTGGCCAAACCAGAAATGGGATGAGTAGGTCCTGGGTTTGGTGAGTTGAAACAGGGTGTAGGGTGAATAAAGGAAACAGAGAAGAGACCCAGGGAAGCAGAGAACAAGGAAACAAAAAGGATGGAGAAGATGGTTTGCCCCAGAAAAAGGTTGGTTCCCCCAACAGCTAGCTAGAAGCAGTGAGATGTACTAAGTTAATTAAATAATCAATGGTTCCTGTAAGCCCAAAGGACCAAACACACAGGAGGCCACCAGAGTGACCTCTGCACAGGTCACTGTTTGGGGCCAGGTCTTCCTTCTGTTCAGGAGATATTCCCAGAATAGTGGCATATGCAGAAATGCAATGGTGTGGGCTCGCCTGAGGGAAGTGATTCTCACTCCAGTGGTTTCAAGAGTCCTTGGGCGGCAGGGGGGCAGGAAGGAATTAATTTTAATCCAGAAAAATAGTGTGCCCAGCTGTTGGAAGTATAGGAAACACTGAGCTAGAGAGCAGGTGAGACCTGGGTCTAATACTGCCAGCTCTGGCCTGGCTGTGGCCATGTGCTAACCTAGAAGAACTCAACTCGGAAGTGGCCAGCATCGTCTGAAGTTGCCTGCATATTGGCATAGCAGAGTGGCAAAGCATGGCAGAAGCAGGCAGGAGCGATGGCATGAATCAGCACCTTGTCTAGCGTTAGGATTACGGACCTCCAGTTCCAGCCCAGGCACATCAAACACTCCTACTGCTTTTGCCACAAGTACTGTAGTGTCTTGCTTCAGTTTGGCCGCACAGGGGACAGAAAGGGTTCTTTAGCTTCACCTCTCCCTCTTCCAGTGCAAGCAGATGATGCCTTTGCCCACATAAGTGTCAAACGCTACAGTAGATCCCAAATCTCCTCCTTCCCCCTCCCCATGCCCTAATTTGCCCTGGGTTGCTGTAACAGTAATCTTCACATCCTCCTGTAGTCTCAGAGCTGGGCTTTGAGACCACAACTGATTCCAAATGCAATACAAAGGAATTATACATGTATGCTCAGTTAACCTCAAAATCCCCCAGCAGCCAAGAAACCAGATTTGCTCACTGCATGTTCATTCTGAAATCCCCGTCGAAAAGCCACACACATTGTTCCAGCTGAAGTGTGTGTGTGTGGAAGACAGAGGCAATGAACCTGCATCTGGGTTGTCCCCCTTCAAAGAACATATGGGGTTCACACTACTGTATCGCCCTCACTCACATCAACACCTGAGAGGTGTTGGCTCTTGAACGGTGCAGGAAGACTGATGTCTGTAGCAATCTTGTACTTGGTAGAGTTGAAGGCAGAAGCAGGCAACTGTGGCTGTAACGCCAAAGAATCTTGTTGTTGTTGTTCAGTCGTTCATTCATGTCCGACTCTTCGTGACCCCATGGACCAGAGCACGCCAGGCACCCCTATCCTCCACTGCCTCCCACAGTTTGGACAAACTCATGCTAGCCGCTTTGAGAACACTGTCCAACCATCTCATCCTCTGTGTCCCCTTCTCCTTGTGCCCTCCATCTTTCCCAACATCAGTGTCTTTTCTAGGGAGTCTTTCTTCTCATGAGGTGGCCAAAGTACTGGAGCCTCAACTTCAGGATCTGTCCTTCCAGTGAGCACTCAGGGCTGATTTCTTTAAGGATGGATAAGTTTCATCTTTTTGCAGTCCATGGGACTCTCAAGAGTCTCCTCCAGCACCATAATTCAAAAGCATCAATTCTTCGGCGATCAGTCTTCTTTATGGTCCAGCTCTCACTTCCATACATTGTTAAGTGATGGGGTACTAAAGAAGATTTCATGAATTTGTTACGGGCTTTTTCACTGTCTTGATTATTTGTTCATTTATTTACATAATTGATATCTTGCACCAGGAATAAAATTAAAGAAGCAAAAAAGTTATTATTATTATTATTATTATTATTATTATTAACAACAACACAGACAGCAAATTAGAACAAACTAAAGCAGCAGCAACCTGTTTTTTTGTAAACCGCTTAAGAGGTTTTATTACAATCAAAAGGTCTATACTTTTTATTAAATAAATTAAATAAAGACAGTAAAATCAAACTACTCTGCAAGAAAATGCTTCTGATTGCAGTTCCGAAAATCCTGAGAAAACACAAATGTTTTCTGGCACCCGAATGATACTGATGATGTCTCCAGGCAGGCCTCCATGGGGAGGGCATTCGAAAGAGGATGCAAGTGGTGAACCACTGTCTCTCTCAGGTGTCCCTTAGATCCACCGCTGAATATTTCTCCTAATCAGCATTCCCGCATGGCATCAAGACCAGCTCCTTAAATGAGGAATGAAATGTATAATCGTGTTAACTGCCTTGCCAATTACTATGACAAATGAGCCATTGATATAAGGCCTCTGCCGATACACACACAATTATGCTTTGGTGCACATGTTAAGGTCTTCTCCTTAGCAGTGACAGCTAAGAGATTACCTTTAAAAAAAAAAGTGAGACTGTTAGAGAATAAGCTATCACTGTTGGAAAGTGACACTGAGCAGTGATGCTCTGTCTGCTTTTTCCCCTCTCTTTTGAGACTTTGGTCCATCGAAAGGTGTCTCCTCCTCCACCATAACCTTACCATCAAATATGGTCCTTTTTTTGGCTATATATTTCTGTGCAACTTACCCCAGACCCTGACATCATAAAAGCTAAATAAAATAAAATAAAATGTCACACCCTGTTTCAGAAGGTTGCACAGGACAGGATACGGTAGAATAAATTCATTTTGCGAACAGCGAGAAAAGAATATTTTTCTGTCAAGTGTAGTGTTGTGTTGAATAACTAGCAATTGTTAAGCATGTGAATTATACAATAAGTAACTGCGCTATTAAGAGGAGCCACCACAGTTATCAAAGCCCCATCCGCCCATAGAAAGGGGGGGGTTGCAGGCATCACAAGCCCTTCATGTGCAGGAGATGGCTCCTTCCCCTGGCGCCATTGGTAGAGCCCGGGGCGCGGCACCTGGGTAGCCGACCAATCGGTGCGGCTGATGGGCGTGGCTTGTTGCCTTTAAACGAGCGTGTGGCTAGGGCTCAGCCTCTTGCTTCCTGCTCCCAGCGGACACGTTTTCCCCACCCACCCTCCCTTTAGGCAGCATATCTTCCTGACTTGCTATGGACCACGGTTGGTCGCCGTTGAGGGGCCTGGTAGGAATTTTCCCACTTGGCAAATTGGCTGTGGCCTGATGGTTTTTGCCTACCTCGTAGCAATTCGTCACAGCTTTGGTCTTGGCAGTTAGGCATTGGATTATCTTGGGAAGACTGAAGGGGGGGGGGGGAGGTTGGGCCATCACCTCCCCAAATGCTGAAGGGTACTTCGTTAAATTAGTCCGGGGGGGGGGGCATGTCCCTGTCCGAAGCCATGGTAGGTGAGGTCCAAAGGCACGCCCCATATCAGTGACCACAGGGTGAGTCCCTAGCTGATGTGCAGCAGCAGGGCTCTCCCATTGGTGGTTAACCCTTCTGGACTGCCAGCACGACCTGCTGGAGTCGGATACCGTCGGTTAATTCCAATGCCTAAGCCAATACCGCTCAACATCCGTAACCAATAAAGCTGTGGCCTTTTCATGCACATTAACCTTACTTTTTGAGTCCTGTGTCTTCATTTCACCACGGGAGGGGTCAGGATATTGACATGCAACAGAAGTGATGTATTTCCGGTCGGGAATTGTGCAATGTGCAAATGTTTGCCACCTTTTATCTCTTTACTTTGCTTCGTTAAGGGATTGATCCACCAAGGAACCTGACCATTGACAACGTGACTACAGATTCTGTGACGGTCCACTGGGCTCCTCCTCTTGCATCTTTTGACCATTATAGGATAGCCTACAAATCTGCCCAAGGTAACACTCCCAGAGGTCTGTGGAAACAGCTCACCTGGGTGTTTTGGGGTGCCTGCTTTCTTACAGGGTCTTGTGTGTTCTGACCAAACCTATCCCTTTAGGGGGTTCATTTGCCCGCTCCCATCTTGTTTCATCTGCTCCCAGTTAGGAGGTCCCCGAGGAGGCATGTGTGAGGAGGGTGTATCCTTTGGCTGGCCCCCTCCCACAACATCACTAGCTACAGAACTCTCCCATAAACCCATTGCTCTCTGGAAAGCTTAGCATGTGTGTTTCCTTTGAAGCTAACTGTACAATCCTCAGAAGTAAGACCCTGTACGTTTGATAGGTCTGACTTCCAGGTAAGTGTGCATACAGTTGCAGCCTGAAAACCTTCTTCATCCGGGTTCCACAAGATTAAAGAGTCCAGGCTTTCAGAATTCATCACTTCAAAGACAGAGATAGGTCATTAAAATAAAAGAAGGCTAAAGGTTTTGGTGAGGAACCTTCATTTGCATTTGACAAGCACCTCAAACAAGTGACTTCCAAACCAAAGGACTTTTGGTAATTACTTTGAAATACACATTTTCTAGAAATAATACACGGTGCATTTGATACTATTAGCCTTTGTGCATTGCATGGTGTAAAATATATCTGAGGATCTGGGTACAGTGTGTGTTACTTCTACATGTTTGCTGACACCTACAGTACAGGTGAAACTCGAAAAATTAGAATATCGTGGAAAAGCTCATTTAGGTAAGCAATTGTCTTCATTAGCTACTGGAGTTTAATACAGTATATGAGATAGACTCAAGCGAGATATGTCAAGCCTTTATTTGTTATAATTGTGATGATTATGGCATCCAGCTGATGAAAACCCCCAAGTTGAGATTGTTAATTTGGGGTTCTCATCAGCTGTACGCCATAATCATCACAATTATAATCATAAAGGCTTGACATATCTCGCTTTGCATGTCATGAGTCTATCTCATATATTAGTTTCACCTTTTAAGTTGAATTACTGAAAGAAACGAACCTTTCCACGATATTCTAATTTTTCGAGTTTCACCTGTATGTCTCCCTCAGCAAGGGGAGTGTCGTGGAAGCTCCTGTGTTTTTCAAGGAAAGCTGTGCATTTGCAAAAGAGAATGAACTGAGCGAGGTTTGGGGCTCCTTCCGCATTTTAAATATTCTCATCCTCAAAAACTAGAGTAGACAAATAGTTTTCTAGAGCAAGGGATTTACCATTGCTGTGCTCACAAGTCTGTTTGAGGTGTTGAAGGAATAGAATGCAAAGCAGAAATAAAGGTGTGCTGCTTTTCCTACCCTTCCCCCTTCATTAAGTTGCCCAAATATTTTAGAACAGGAAATTACAGGTTATACTATTTCAAAGACTTCCGGTTAGGTGCCGAGTCAATGGCGGACGGGAGTCTGAAGGCTCCGTCCTCCGTTAGGCGATAGGGATCTCCGTGCCTGCGCCACGGGTCCCTTAAAGCCACGGGAAGAGCGTCCCGTGGACCGACGGCTTCGTGGGTCCCAGACGTGCTGTCTCCGCTCCTGATTGACCCTCGTAAGGGGGAAAGTCAGGCGAGCGGAGCCCCAGCACGGGACTGAAGAAGCGACTGCCTGCGGAGGATCAAAGCAGCGATCCCGCCAGACCTGAGCACCCGGCACTTCCTACACAGAAACTTCCAAAGAAACTCTGTAAGTTAAAGAATTGGATTATTTTATAAGTTTAAAGAGCACTGCTTGCAGAGGAAATTGCAAAAGGAAGCCTGTTCCCTTTGAACTGTTTGCGCGAGCTTGGTAGCGCTAAAAGATCAAAGCCGCGACTAACGGGAAAGTTTTGCGAACTCTGCCAAACTTTTTAAAAGTGGATTAAAAGTTGTTTAAAGGATGTTTAAAGATTTAAAAACAGTTGATATGGCAAAAGAAGATGCCCCTCACCCTCTGGATTAGGATTCCGGGTCAGTAGCGGGCTGTGATACATTGTTGCCATTTTTTTTTGTTGGTGTCTCAGTGACTGTTTACCAGTGGAGACATTTTGACTTCTTTGTAACCAGATACAAGTTACTCTATGGACTTTGGTGGTAACACTGCAAGTTAGAAACTGTTACTGACTTGGGCTACATGAAAATAAACCCTTCTTGGCTTTAAGGAATTTATATCTTGGAAAACTTAAACTCTTTGCCTAAAAGTTGGATCTTTGGGACTGGTGTGGGCTCCTGGCTCAGCAGTCTCTTTGTTCTCAGAACTGAGCTGCTGGCCACCTGGTGTTTACTTTTGGGACTGTTGGCCTTCTGCTGTGAATGTCTGAGATTGTTACCACAGCAACTGGAGTGACCTTGAGATTACAATTACAGAGCTCACAGGAGATGGACACTAGATCAAAAACAACTGGTTCTAGCTCTGCACAAAAAAGAGGCTCTGTTTCCCTAACTCTACAGGAGCAAATGGAGAAATTGGTTGCTAGTGTGGCAGAAATTGCAGCAGGACTGAAAAGCGTCACTGATGGGTTGAAGCAAACACAAGATCAAGTTTCATCAGGAAATACAGCAGTGAATTCAGCAATAGAAAAGTTGCAAGCTGATATTAAAGCGGATATTAAAAATTCTACGCAGACCCTGGAAAAATCAATTGGGCAAATTGAGGAGAATGTAAGGAAGAACAGAGAAGAAATTAATAGAATTGGGCAGGAGGTGACCACCTTGAAAAAGGACTCTGAGGAAATTAAAGTGGTTAAAGAAAAAATAAAAAAGGTGGAGGAAAAATTGGACAATCTAGATTTGGAGCAGATAGAGAATATTGGAACACGACAGAGAACTGTTGAAGAGTCTCTCGCATTTCTGCAACTACATCAGAGAGAGGGCAACATCCGTTTGAGGGGTCTTCCAGAATTGGAAGGGGAAGACCTAAAAGCTTATATTGTGAAGTTATTTTCAGGATTTTGGGAGATAGAAGAAATCAACGTCTCAGCGCATAGTGAAGGCCTTCAGATTTGGTCCAAGAGGTTCCAGAGGAAAGAAAAGCAATAAAACAGTCAGCGACTGTTTGATTGTGCTACACGATCGACACGACAGGGATTACTTTCTGGACTTGCATTACAGAAACAACCTGGTGGTAGAGCAGAACAAAGTAATTTTTTATAAGGATATCCCCAGATTTTTCCTCGACAAAAGAGTTCCTTACAACGACTTGGCGACTGAGCTTAGAAAAAGGAAAATCCCCTTCAGTTGGGAATTTCCAGAAGGCCTGGCATTTACGTTTGAAGGAAAAAAGATAAGAATAAGGTCCTTGGCGGAGAAGCAAAAGTTTTTGGACAAGCATCTGGAACAATTCAAAGGTACACCACTCGATCCAGCACAACTCTACAAGTTCCTAGCGGAATTTCCATCACTGCCGGGACTACCAAGCTTACCAGGCCCAAGCCAGGATCCAGAGAAGGACAAGAAAGGAGAAGCAACTGGAGGAGAAGAATAAAGAAAGGGAAATGGCGCTCAAGCTAATGACATGGAATGTCCGGGGATTGAATCAGAGACCAAAGAGACGCAGAGTTTTATAGCATAGAAAAAAAAATTTGGATATAATATGTTTACAGGAAACCCACATAGCCCGACGTCATAGAAGATTATTACAGAACAAAAAATTAGGCCAAGAGTTTATATCATCGGACAAGGTCAAGAAGAGAGGAGTAGTGATATATGCAAAGGAGAAATATAGCCCAAGACAGCTTTTTAAAGATGAAGAAGGGAGATACATCGCAATTGAAATCAATATACAAGGCGAA
This sequence comes from Lacerta agilis, assembly GCF_009819535.1. Lineage (NCBI taxonomy): Eukaryota > Metazoa > Chordata > Lepidosauria > Squamata > Lacertidae > Lacerta > Lacerta agilis. The sequence continues at coordinate 3,459,934 of NC_046317.1, read as the reverse complement.
AAAATTTTGATTCTGGGACTTTATGCACCAAATGATGGAAAGTCAATTTTTTATAAGAAAATACATGATCTGCTGTTGGACTACTTGGATTACAAATTAATTTGCCTTGGAGACTTTAATGGTGCAGTTTCCACACTAATGGACAGATCCCAAAGAACTAAACTAACGAATGATGGGAAACTCCCAAAGACTTTTTTCGAAATGGTTGACAATTTGAACTTGGTGGATTCTTGGAGATTAAAAAACCCTACAGATACAGAGGCAACTTATTTCAGCGAACCTCAGCAGTCATGGTCGAGGATAGATTATATTTGGATTTCGAATGAATTGGCTCCAAAAATACAAAAGGCAGAAATCGGCCCTAAAACTCTTTCAGACCACAATCCGGTACAGTTAAATTTAAAAATGATTTCCAAGGATTCTTTCAGATGGAGAATGGATGACGCTTTGATGAGAGACACCAAGCTAGTAGAAAGAGCGGAGAAAAAGATAAAAGAATATTTTCAGATAAATTGGAATTCCGAAGTGGAGAAAAGAATTGCATGGGATGCAAGTAAAGCTGTAATGAGAGGATTTCTCATTAGTGAAAAAGCAAAAAAGAAGAGACAACAAAACGCAGAAATGGAGAGATTGTTGAAATCAATCAAAGAAAGGAAAGAGAATTAAGAGGACATCCCAGATGTGTTAAAATTCAAAAAGAAATCAAATACTTGCAATCCCAATATGCCAATATAATGAATCAGGACATTGAATGGAAAGTGAAAATGATGAAAAAAAGAACATTCGAATCGGCTAATAAGTGTGGAAAACTACTAGCTTGGCAATTGAAGAAAAGACAAAAGGCAAATGTCATCAGCACTTTGGTAGTAAATGGAAAAAATGTGGAGAAACCGGAGGAAATCAGATGGTGTTTTCAAAAATTCTACAAGCAACTGTATAAGGAGGAGAAGATAGATGAAGTAGAAATAGACCGATTTCTGGAAAAGAATGGATTGCAAAAAGTCCCAGAGGAAAAATTAGTCACTCTCAACCACCCAATATCGACACAGGAGATAGAAGATGCAATAAACAACATGCAACTAGGGAAGGCTCCAGGACCGGACGGATTAACAGCAAAATATTATAAGACATTGAAAGACTGGCTATCGCAGCCGCTAAGAGAAACTTGCAATAAAATACTAGAAGGAGATAGGGCACCAGAGACGTGGAAGGAAGCCTTTATCACACTGATTCCAAAACCAGATACTGATAAGACTCAAATGAAAAATTATCGTCCAATATCCCTTTTGAACGTGGACTACAAAATCTTTGCAAATGTATTGGCTACAAGGTTGAAAAGAGTGTTGAAAGATTATATACACAGAGATCAAGCAGGTTTCTTGCCAGGAAGACAAATTAGTAACAATACGAGAATTATTGTGGACATTTTAGAAAAACTGGAGAGAAACATAAATACAGATGCGGCACTACTGTTTGTTGATGCAGAGAAAGCATTTGATAAAGTTTCTTGGACATTTTTGAAAAAGAATCTGGAAAGGATGGGAGTTGGTGAAAAATTTCTGAATGGCATTAAGGCCATTTATACAGAACAAAGAGCTAAAGTAATAGTAAACAGTGTGATATCGGAGGAGTTTGAAGTTGAAAAAGGAACAAGACAAGGGTGCCCTATCTCCCCTCTACTTTTATTACGGTCCTGGAAGTCCTTCTAAATATGATACGAAAGGACAAACAGATAAAAGGAATTCGTGTGGGAGAGAAGGAATACAAACTACGCGCCTTTGCAGACGACCTGATGTTATCCCTGCAGGAACCGGAAAGCAGTGTCCCCAGAGCCTTGGAATTAATTGAACAATTTGGACTTGTAGCTGGTTTCAAATTAAATAAGCAAAAAAAGTTTTAGGAAAAAATTTGAGTGCAGAACAAATTCAAAGAATACAGGAAGGCACGGGCCTCAATTTTGTTAAAACAGTAAAATATCTAGGTATCAATCTCACAACCAAGAATCTGAACCTGTACAAGGACAATTACGAAAAACTGTGGACGGAAATAAAGAAAGACATGGAGATATGGACAAGATTGAAACTGTCGTTAATGGGAAGAATTGCCGTGATAAAAATGAATGTCCTACCAAGGATGCTGTTTTTATTCCAAGCCATACCAATTTTGGATAAACTGGACTGTTTTAAGAAATGGCAAAAGGACTTATCAAGGTTTATATGGCAGGGCAAAAAGCCAAGAATTAAGTTTAAGATTCTAACAGACTCTAAAGAGAGAGGAGGCTTTGCCCTGCCGGACTTAAGACTTTATTTTGAAGCAGCGGCCTTTTGCTGGCTAAAGGATTGGTTTAAACTAGAGAATGTGGATGTATTGGACTTGGAAGGTTATGATAACATGTTCGGTTGGCATGCATACCTTTGGTACGACAAGGTTAAGATCCACAGAACTTTTAAGTCTCATATAGTTAGAAAATCCCTGTACCAGGTCTGGACTAGATATAAAGACTTGTTAGAGAGAAAGACCCCTAGATGGATCTCTCCAGTGGAGGCCAAAGCCTATAAGAGACCGAACATGTCTGCAAACTGGTTAAGATATATGGACATATTGCAGCAGGAAGGGGACTCTTTTAAACTTAAAAGTTACGATCAAGTGAAAAGCCAGGTCCCCGACTGGCTGCACTATCATCAGGTATATGAAACATTTAAAATGGACAAAAAAGTTGGTTTTCAAGTAGAAAAATCAAAACTGGAAACAGAACTGATAGAATCGAACTTTAAGAACCTTTCCAAAATGTATAATCTTTTGCTAGAGTGGCATACGAAAGATGAACTGGTTAAATCGTCAATGATAAATTGGGCGAAAGATATAGGTCATAATATTATGATGGATGACTGGGAGGGATTGTGGCAAAAAGGTATTAAATTCACTGCTTGTCATAGTTTAAGAGAGAATATAATGAAAATGGTTTACAGATGGTATTTGACACCAGTTAAGATGGCCAGGATGAATACCAAAATGTCAGATATATGTTGGAAATGTAAACATGCGAAAGGTACCTTTTTTCATATGTGGTGGTTGTGCCCAGCGGTAAATGCTTTCTGGGATAAGATTTATAATGAACTCAAGAAGGTAATGAAAGTTACCTTTTGTAAGAAACCAGAGGCATTCCTTCTGAGCATAACTAATGAAGAGATACCCAGTCTGGATAGAGTGTTTTTTATGTATGCCACAACAGCAGCTAGAATCTTATTGGCAAGAACATGGAAAGGCGAGGAGATACCAACGGTGGAAGAATGGCAGATGAAGATGATGGAATACATGGAACTCGCAGAACTGACCGCCAGAATCCGGGACCAGAGGGAGGAGAAGGTGTCACGGGATTGGAAGAAATTCAAAGACTATTTAGTTAAATCAGTAAAATTGAATATTTGAGCAGAATTAAATAGAATAGCGGCTTTAGCAGGTATATGCTAGATAAAAGTGTTAGTAAGATATTTTTGTGTGAAAGATTTAATTGTTAGAAAATGTGTTAAGATTTGGTGTTTAAGTTAAGATATGGTTAAGTAAAGCAAAGCGCATTAAAAATTGAGCAAATGTGAATAGAATAAGATATAAAAGCTACCCAGAAGATATATATGATTCTGAAGACAGTGGAGGGAATGGGGGAAGTCCCCCCAAATAGAGAAGATAGTAATAAGAAAAGTAAGAGGATAAGTGTTAGTTTAAAGGTTTGTATATGTTTCTTTTTATTGTAATTGTTTGATTGTGTTTTGTGTTTGTTTATGTATTGCATTTTTGTATTGTTATTGTTTATGCTATTTTTCTTTTGTCTGAATAGAAAATAATAAAATCTTATAAAAAAAAATACTATTTCAAAGACCCCCCCAAGGGTCTGTGTATATTAAACCCAGAAGCAGCACTTACAGATATGCAATTAGTTGCAAGTTTGTTAATGGGAGTAAGGTTATTCTTCCTCAACTCTTCAAAGAGAAAAGAACTCCATCTTTCGAAGAATGGTCATAGAAAATATGGGAAATTGCCCCAATGAACAAATTAACTTATTGGAGACAAACTTTAAAAACCAACAAGAAGACATTATTATACAGAGATGGGCCTTAAATTACAAGAGTCCCTTTCAACTCTGTAATTTTATGGTTCTGTGATACTAATACAGGTGAAACTCGAAAAATTAGAATATCGTGGAAAGGTTCATTTCTTTCAGTAATTCAACTTAAAAGGTGAAACTAATATATGAGATAGACTCATGACATGCAAAGCGAGATATGTCAAGCCTTTATTTGTTATAATTGTGATGATATTGCGTACAGCTGATGAGAACCCCAAATTCACAATTTCAACTTTGGGGTTTTCATCAGCTGTATGCCATAATCATCACAATTATAACCAACAAAGGCTTGACATATCTCGCTTTGCATGTCATGAGTCTATCTCATATAAACTCCAGTAGCTAATGAAAACAATTGCTTACATAAATGGACTTTTCCATGATAATTCTATTTTTTTTGAGTTTCACCTGTATAATAGCATGTGATTATTTTTCACCCATATGACGCTGTTCTCAGCTTTGATAGATGCATATATTTTCTAATTTCACACATTAAATACTATTTACTATCTTTAATTTTCTTTACTATAATATCCTTAAATTAATCACATAGAAATTTAGTACACTATTTGAACCTTTTTTAATGGCATAGATGAGTGTCTGCATTATTTGAACCGACATATGCAGAAAACCTGAAGTGATCTCTGAGCTATAAAAAAGCTAAACTTTTTAGAACAATACAATATACCTAGAATTACTTATTTTGCCGTGAACTGATCATTTCCCATCCCTCAAAAAAATGCCTTTAGCTGATAGAAGAAGAGGCCATGGTTGAGCTAATCTCTTTGGTTATTCTCTCCTGCTTCCAGTTAAATACTGTGCAGTTTCTTATTGCTTGCAGTCTTGAGCCACACTCGGTTGCAGGTGAATTACCGTATTTTTCGCTTCATACGACGCACTTTTTCCCTCCTAAAAAGTAAGGGGAAATATCTGTGCGTCTTATGGAGCGAATGGTGGTCCCTGGAGCTGAATTTCCCAGGGGCCAAAAGAGGATCATGCTTTTTATTTTACAAAGAGAAAAGGGGGTGTTGAAAGGACCCCACTGAGCAGCTGATCAGCAAGATCGGGAGAGAGATAAGAGTCCCCTGCTCGGCTCCCTTTCAGCCCCGCCCTCTTGCCCAGGCCTCCATTGTTGAATGTGCTGCAGAGGGAGGTTGTTTGTTTCCCCAGCGACATGTGACTGGCTGATTAGATTATCTGTCTGGAAACTGTAGAAAAGGCTCCCTTTCCTTTAGAAGCTGCAGAAATGTGAATTGAACCCCATAAAAACGGGGCTTTTCCTCTTTGCTTTTCCCCCTTTGCAAAAAAAGCTGCAAAACTTTTAGCTGATCCTCAAAAAAAACAGGGCTTTTCCCTTTGCAAAAAAGCTGCAAAACGTTTAGCTGATCCTCAAAAAAACAGGGCTTTTAGAGGAGGGAAACCAGAAAAAAAAAATTCTTGTTTCCTCCTCTAAAAACGAGGTGCGCCCTATGGTCCGGTGCGCCCTATGGAGCGAAAAATATAGTAGCAATGCTGGTCTTTCAACCTTGGGGTAGTGGCATCAGGATTCAGGGAGGGCACCCTGAATGTGGGAGTGGAGGTGTGCAGTCTGGGAATTCAGCCTCTGCCCTCAGTGCCTTCCCCATGTAGAA